>NC_044549.1:201986995-202286995 GCF_007565055.1 Rhinopithecus roxellana | reverse complement strand
CATTACCACACCCAGCTAAGTTTTTTGTATTTTTAGTAGACACAGGGTGTCACCATACTGGCCTGACTGGTCTCGAACTCCTGACCTTTTGATCTGCCTGCCTCAGGCTCCCAAAGTGCTAGGATTACAGGAGGGAGCCACCATGCCTGGCCCAGTTTCTTTTTTTCTTTTTCTTTTCTTTTCTTTTTTTTTTTTTAAGAGATTCTCGGCCGGGCGCGATGGCTCAAGCCTGTAATCCCAGCACTTTGGGAGGCTGAGATGGGTGGATCACGAGGTCAGGAGATCGAGACCATCCTGGCTAACACTGTGAAACCCCGTCTCTACTAAAAAATACAAAAAAACTAGCCGGGCGAGGTGGCGGGCGCCTGTAGTCCCAGCTACTCGGGAGGCTGAGGCAGGAGAATGGCGTAAACCCGGGAGGCGGAGCTTGCAGTGAGCTGAGATCCGGCCACTGCACTCCAGCCCGAGCGACAGCGAGACTCCGTCTCAAAAAAAAAAAAAAAAAGAGATTCTCTTTGTCAGATTGAGGAACCTCCCTTCTATTCCTGATATGCTGAGAATTTTTATCACGAATGGGTATTTGATTTTGTCAGATGGTTTTTTAGTATTCCTTGAAATAATGTGAAATTGAAGATACAAAGGATGGATAGAAATTTCACCAAATTGGCCTGGTGCGCTGGCTCACGCCTGTAATCCCAGCACTTTGGGAGGCCAGCGTGGGTGGATCACTTGGGGTCAGGAGTTTGAGAACAGCCTGGTCAACATGGAAAAACCCCGTCTGTACTAAAAATAAAAAAAATTAGCTGGGTGTGGTGGCACGTGCCTGTAATCCCAGCTACTCGGGAGGCTGAGGTGGGAGAATTGCTTGAACCCAGGAGGTGGAGGTTGCAATGAGCTGAGATTGCGCCACTACACTCCAGCCTGGGTGACAGCCAGACTCTCTCCATAAAAAAATAAGAAAAAAAAAATTTGACCAAATTTGTTTTGCTTATTTTTATTTTGTTACTATTATTTTTTTCCAGAAATGGTATAGTTTATAGATGCTGTTGTTAATAAAAAAAAAACAGATTTTCATTTGAATTTGAATTTCTGTGTTGAACTCACCGTAATTCAAGAAAATTTGCTATAAAATATTTACAGGTCTGAAGGGTTATTTTATCAGTGACATCATGAGTTGGTGGCAGTGTTTACAGAGCCTGCAAATAATTCAGATAGGGGCTTTGGGTGTATGACTTCTAGGCATTATAGCATATGTATGTTTTATATAGTATATAATGTAGGCTTTATATGAGGTCATACACATAATAGTAGAATGTTAGTTGTCGTTACTTTTAATTAATCATAAGATCACATTATTGTTCCAAAGCAAATATGGCTTTCAGTAAAGTTGTTAATTGTCGCTTTGTTGTTGTTTTTGTTTTCTTCTTTTCTCTAGACAGGGATGACGTTGAATGAGCGGTTTGGGATCCTGAAGGAACAAAGAGCCACTCTCACATACAACAAAGGGGGAAGCCGCTTTGTAACCGTGGGATAGGTCCCATGTCAAAGGAACTTTTGAGAGATGACTCTGAAAAGTTGAATTGCTTGAAGAGTTCATCACAGAAATTCAAGAAACTTTACTTCAAAATATTCACAAGGCTAAATAACTCTTATTTTTATTTTTGAAGTTTTTTTAATGTATAAAATAATGCCCTGAGAGAATAATAGGGATTATACCTATCTGTCCTTGAAGATTTCATGGTTGGCTCAGACAGAACAATCATCTGTTTGACTTCTTTGGTTCCTCATGCAGCAGAAGGAAGACAGAAAGATAGAAATTGATTATTTTTATGATAGCGTATTCAGGATCTCATCACCTTTGCCCATATTTTAGACTTTGTCATGGTAAATCTTGGTCTTCAGAAACATGAGTAGGTCCCTTTGTTGCTGTCACTTACCCTTTAATAGTGTTGATGTAGTCAGTACAGTTGCCTTTTCTTCATTAGAGATACAAAACAAATGTATTAGAATTCCAGTTTTGGGTTTTAAGATGTATGGGAATATCTAGAACTTGGTTCATTTTTCAGACAGTGTAATCCCCTGGAATTATACAGCTTTAGTGCTGAACTTTTAACAAGAAATGTGACTCTAGGTCTCAGTTTAAAATGTTGGTGTTAAAGACTGTAAATGCATATTTACGAGGTTATCTGATAGGGCCTTGGAGGAGAAGATCCAGTTTTTAAAAATGACAGTTTGTGTTTAATAAACGAAGGCATGAGAGGAAGTAAGTAGCAAGTTGAAGGACAGGTAGTTGAGATGAAAAACTTCAAAACCCAGGTTATAGGTGTACTGTTTGGATTTAGCATAGTCTTGAGTCTAGTGTCCACAAAGTATTCAAATGATATTTAGAAGAATTATAACTATTACATTGAATTGAGTCCCTTGGATATTTTGATAGTAAAATTAATAGCCATAAAGTCCTAGACTTCTTATTTGAAGTTAACATTTCTTATTTGAAAAGTTGAAATTTATGAGCTTTGAAGATTGCAAAATTAAATAATTTATAGCTCCAAAAACAAAAATATACTTGTATATGTCACAGAAAAAATGCAAAATTTATAATAGAGTTACATTAACCTTGTTCACCTTTCACTGATTTCTTATATGGTATAAATTAAAGTTCGGGCATTTATGGGGAGCAAAGGCCCTCCCCCACCACCCCGCCACCTGCCACCTCTGAGGGAGTGGGAGAAGTTAGTCTGTGCCAAGATAGTACTGAGTCCTCAGATGTTGTATACTGTAAATTACGGTGTAATGCCAAAGGCAGCAAAATCTTCCAGCTATACGTTACAAGTTTGGTCATTTTGAAGCTTGACGTTTTAGTTTGCCATTATGTTAAAAACATCTAAATAGGTGTTAGTTTCTCAGGAGTAGATTGTTAGTGTTGACTTTTCCTGTAAAACAAACATCGTTCTTGGCCTGCCTTGCATTGTATACTAGACTTCATTGTTGCCTCTCATGCTTCTTGAGTTACTTAATTATTTATGCTAGCCATGGAAAGCTATCAGTAACAGTTTCATGCTTATACCAAAGAATTAAATCTGATCCTTAATATCTGATATTTTGCTGGTACTTGTACTGATAAGTGATTATTGGAAGTCAGTCACAGAATTTGAAAATAAATTCTAGTCTCTCCTTAGCTATTTGATGCTTTTCATATAGGCCAAGAACTCATTGCAAAACATTTTTGCAAGTATGAATGCCTGTATTTGGTCTAGGAACAGTACATTTTAGTCTGATTTAGAATGACTGGTAGCTTATTTTAAAACAAGGAAAAGCAGCTGAGCTCGAGTTTGCTGTCTTTAGAACGGTTTGTGAAAATATGGTATAAAGGTGTTTTCATTTTCCTGTTCTTACCTATTATTGTATAGAGCTATTAATGCCATTTTTTGGGAAAACCTTAAAAATTGCCCCAAATACTGACATTGAGTGCATCAAATAACAAATTGTCTTTGGTATATTAAACTTTTATTCTTCATGCATCTGTAATTTAATTTTAAGTATAATGTTTTGCCTTTGGTACAACTAAATTAAAACTCTTGGTGGTCACATGTATATAAACAAAACAATATGCTTTGTTGAAGGAAAATTTTCTTTATTGGAATGTGGTTGTAATCCTTGTTCAGTTCTTAGATTTTGGTTTTTTTAAAAAACAGGATGCAACTTAAAATTTTCTTTGCATCAAGGTATATGCAAAACATTGATGCAGTGCATCACAAAATGGAAGTTTGTATTTAATGAGGAGGTGCTTTACACTGTACTTTTTGGTGTTTTTTGGAAAAGTTACATTTAGATCTATTCTGAAGCTGTTCATTTTTAACAAATAAAATGTTACAGGTTTCACATGATTTATTCTCAGCTCTAAAGACTGAGTTGTGGTTTTTAGATTGTTCTGTGTTATGAAGAACTTTGTAATGGTTATTTGTAGTTTTTAGGGTGTGAAACGTTATCTACTGGCAAAATTGGTAACTCACTCTAGACTCTCCTATTAGCCTCCGTCTCTCTTTTGATGATTTCATTTGTAGCTCCAACAAATGAATCTGAAAAATAGAATCCAGGCTGGGTAGGGTGGCTCATGCCTGTAATCCCAGAACTTTGGGAGGCCAAGGCAGGTGGATCACGAGGTCAGGAGCAAGACCAGCTGGCCAACACAGTGAAACCCTATCTTTACTAAAAATACAAACATCAGCTAGGTGTGGTAGCATGTGCCTGTGGTACCAGCTACTTAGGAGGCTGAGGCGGGAGAATTGCTTGAACCCAGGAAGCGGAGATTGCAGTGAGCCGAGACCACACCATTGCACTCCAGCCTGGGTGACAGAGTGAGACTCTGTCTCAAAAAAAAGAAAGAAAAGAAAAGAATCCAATATACTTTGCAATGCAGAATACTGGGTTAGATGAACCTTTAGAGACTAATCCATTTTAACCGCTCCTTTTACATCTTAGTAAAGTGAGTGCCAGTGTTTTCAAGAGTTGCGTGTGGCAGAGTTATTTTTTGAGCTCAGATCTTCTAATTCTTAATTGATAATAAACTGCTTCTGTGAATTGAACACCCACAGAAAATAGTGGAATGGTGTGTGGTTTTCAAATACCTAAGAATTGGTAATAGCCATGTTTTAGCATTTTTAGCATGGTAAGTAAATGTATTCTACCAGTGATGATTATACTTTATTACTTTGTTATTCAAGTTAGGTAGGCCTGTTAGAAAAGTCCAGTATTCCTAATCAGATATGCAGTTTTTAAAAGCAGGTATAAACTCTTCACCACAATTCTAATTACAGTTGTCTCTCAGTATACATGGGGGATTGGTTCCAGGACCCTTGTGTATACCCAACCCTGCACAATACTGAAGTCCACCTGTGTATACGAAAAGTTGGCCCACTGTGTCCGTGGATTTTGCATTCCAAGATTTTTTTTGGTTCAAAACAATTTGCTTGTAAGTAGACCCAAGTAATTCAAAGCCACGTTGTTCAAGGGTCAACTGTTTAAGCCAATCATAAAATACTCTGAGGAAACAGGCTTCATTCCTCAGTGGCTAGTTTTTAGTAGAATAGGTGTGTATATCTAATTATTAATATTTTGCTGTTAATAGCTTTGTAATTCACACAAAATATACAGGCCCAGAGTAATTTTTGTTGATTTATTTTTACTATAAAGAGATAAGAGAAAAAATAACTCACTTGGCAGTAGGGAAAATGAATACCATATTGGTAATATTAAAGCAGAAAATAATTCCTTTCTGATCAGTAGTGCTTTCAGTTTTCATCAGAATTATTTTTTTTTCTTGCCACTGTGAAAAAGCAGTTAAGCATGTAAAGCTTCCTTTAGAGAGGGTTCTTTTTGGATAGATCAATTTGGAACTAGCTTCTTTTTTAAAAAAAATGATCAGTCAACAGCATTTACAACAAGAATTGTGGACTATGGTGGACCATTAATAGGGATTTAAAGATTTACTTAGAACTTGTAGACTTCTGATATCTTTTATTTCCCTTCTCACTGCAGTTTTATTTTTTATTTTATTTTATTTTTTGAGATGGAGTTTTGCTCTTGTTGCCCAGGTTGGAGTGCAATGGTGTGATCTCAGCTCACCCCAACCTCCATCTCCTGGGTTCAAGCGATTCTCCTGCCTCAGCCTCCCGAGTGGCTGGGACTACAGGTGCCCACCGCTACGACCTGTTAATTTTGCATTTTTAGTAGAGACGGGGTTTCTTCATGTTGGCTAGGCTGGTCTCAAACTCCTGACTTCAGGTGATCCGCCTGCCTGGGCCAAAGTGCTGGGATTACAGGCGTGAACCACTGCACCCGGCCTACAGCTTATTTTCTACCTATGTTTAATAGGAAGCTTGATAACACAAGCAAATGTGATGCCATTCTGGGACTGAAATGTATTCTTCTGAGTGTGTTCAGATGACGTGTACCAGTGTTTAAAGATTAGTTGGAAGCTATTCTCCTCGTGTGCATGTGTAATTTCTACTTTATTTCCCTTTAATGAGAAAAGAATCATGTTGTCTGAATTTTCCTGTATAAAGTTTTAAAAAGTTAATTATTAGGACTTCTTTTTAAAGGAGTAAGCAATGGAAGGATCGAACATTTATTAAATATATTCAGCAAATATATAAATGTATTCAGCAAGGAAGAGAATGGGATTCACCTAAATCCTATTCATACTGCTTTGAGTTTGTAAAAGTGGAGTTTTTTATTTTTTGAGATGGAATCTTACTCTGTCACCCAGGCTGCAGTGCAGTGGCACAATCTCGGCTCACTGCAACTTCTGCCTCCCAGGATCCTTCCCGGGTTCAAGCGATTCTTGTCCCTCAGCCTCCTGAGTAGGTGGGATTACAAGCTTGAGCCATCATGCCCAACTAATTTTTGTTTTTAGTAGAAATGAGGTTTCACCATGTTGGCCAGGCTGGTCTCCTACCCTCAGGAGATCTGCCCACCTCAGCCTCCCAAAGTGCTGGGATTACAGGTGTGAGCCACTGTGCCTGGCCTCAAAGTGGAGTCTTTTTTTTTTTTGGAGACAGTCTTGCTCTGTTGCCCAGGCTGGGGTGCAGTATTGATCTTGGCTCACTGCAGCCTCTGCCTCCCGGGTTCAAGCGATTCTCCTGTCTCAGCCACCCAAGGAGCTGGGATTACAGGCACATGCCACCACACCCAGCTAATTTTTGTATTTTTAGTAGAGACGAGGTTTCACCATGTTGGCCAGACTAGTCTCAAACACCTGACCTCAGGTGATCCGCCTGCCTCTGTCTCCCAAAGTGCTGGGATTACAGGCACGAGCCACGGAGCCCGGCCTAGAAGTGGGGTCTTAGAAGGAGTGGCCATGATAAATTTCTAGTGAGTAGAAGGAGGAAGGGAGGACACAACCTTTGCATGGTATAGTGAAGTGCAGAGCTGGAAAGATTAAGATTTTAGTGAAACTTTTGTCCCGGTGTTGAATGAGTTAACTTTCAGTCTGTAAAATAAACAGGAAGAAGCTGGGAAGTACACTGCATCAATTGCTTACACTGAATAACCTGCGCTGCCTGTTTTTTCAGCTTCTGCTCCCAGACCACAGACCAGTGGTGGAAGAAGTTACAGATCCCTATAAACCACTTTGCTCCTGGCCTTTGTGCAGCTATCTTTCATCATTTCTTTTATTCATCAGTAGACTCTTTGGTGAACTCCCCACGAAGACTCCTATTTCCATTTCCGGTATCTCTTTCTCATGAGACGCTGTCACCTACTTTGTGGAGATGACTGAGGGAGTAGGGTAAGAATTCCCTCATAGTCTCCCTTTACTTTGCAGCTGAAGCCTCAAATCCTTAGAATTTGCAACGTTAACTGCTCCTCTATCTTGCCTCCCATCCTTCCTTTACCTAGGACTTGTTCTCATATAATAGTATATATAACATCTTCAGTTTCCTCCATATGCACAGGTCTTTCTTTTGGCTTTTAAATATCTACATTTCTTTTTTCTTTTTCTTTTTTGAGACAGAGTCTTGCTGTGCCGCCCAGGCTGGAGTACAGTGGTGTGATCTCGGCTCACTGCAGCCTCCACCTCCCGGGTTCAAGTGATTGTTGTGCCTCAGCCTCCCGAGTAACTGGGGTTACAGGTGCCCGCTACCATGCCCAGCTAACTTTTATATTTTTAATAAAGACAGGGATCTACTGACTTAGGAACCCTGTTTTCCTTAAAAATTGTAATTCTTTTTTATCCAAGATGGAGTTTCCCTCTTGTTGCCCAGGCTGAGTGCAATGGCACGATCTCACCTCACCACAACCTCCGCCTCCTGGGTTCAAGTGATTCTCCTGCCTCAGCCTCCCGAGTAGCTGGGACTACAGGCGCACGTCACCACGCCTGGCAAATTTTGTATTTTTAGTTGGGGGGGGGGGGGGTTTCTCCATGTTGGTCAGGCTGGTCTCGAACTCCCAACCTGAGGTGATCCGCCTACCTTGGCCTCCCAAAGTACTAGGATTACAGGTGTGAGCCAGCACACCTGGCCCAAAAATTGTAATTTTTTCTTTCCTCACAATCTCTCCTGTGTGTGTACATAACCTCTCCTGTGTGTGTACATAACCTCTCTTGTGTGTGTACATAATCTATCTTTGGTTTCTACTGTTTTCCACTCATTTTTACTATTTTTAAAAATTATTTTTCATTTTTAGAGATGGTATGTCATTCTCTCCTAGGCTAGAATGCAGTGACACAATCATAACTTGCTGCAGCCCCAACTCCTGGCCTCAGGCAAACCTGCCTCACCGTCCCAAGTAGCTGGGACTACAGTCAGGCACCACCACGCCTAGCTAATTTAAAAAAAAAATTTTAGCGACCGGGGGTGGGAGGTGGGGTGCCCTCACTGTGTTGCTCAGGCCTCTTGAACTCCTGGCCTCAAGCAGTCCTCCCACCTTAGCTTCCCAAGTAGCTGGGATTACGGCACAAGCAAGGGTTGACTAATTTTTTAACTCCTAAAAATATACTTAGTCCTAGGATAGCATAGAGTTTAATATATTAAGGACCTTAAAATCTTGTTGAATATTCAAACATCAATCTATAAGCTTGGTCAGTTCAGGGCTAGCATAGTATGTTGCTATTACAATGGATGTATTCATACACGTAGATAGGAGGAATGAGGCCTGTTACAGAGAACTTGACAGAATTTAGTGTAGATGTGAAAGGTAATAAGCAATCGGATGACAATGGTGCATTTGAAAAGGTACATCTGGCAACTAATTCTACAGCATTGTAGCAATAGTATGGAATATATGAATAGATAAATTAGTCATTGTGGTTGAAATCTCCCTAAAAAAATAAATTAAAAACTGCCCTTAAATAGCTTAATATCTTTCCAATAACAATTTTAGGAAGCCCAGGATAACAAAATCCTATATATGCATCGGATAAATGTTATTTGCTGGGGATGACAAGTCACCCGCCATTGTGACCCATGCTCATAACATATATTGATTATGTATCATGGAACTTTTTGCTGAAGTAACGAATGTATTGAGAGTTTATAGAACAGCTCTCTGGGCAGCTGTTAACTAATCAACTTTGGCACCGGGATTAAACATTTTTATACCTTCCAGCATGTAGCAATTCATGCCAATTGAGGTGTCATTGAAGAGTTGGGGCTTGAATGAGAGGATCTCTCATCCTTATTTTTCTTTTGCTCTCTGACCCGAACTTTCTGATCTGTGGTCTTTATATCCTCCACATGTTACCACTGTAAGTCGTATCTGGATGTGTTCATGCTGATCCATCTTCCAGTCTCACCTTCCAGTTTGTCCTACTTCATAATCCTGCAGGTTTAATTCAAAACCTAATTTATCCATGATACAGCTTTCTTTTCTCTGAACTCGTAAGTAAGCCCCATCACTCTTAGCCCTTTTTTGGGCTCATTCTCTAATTGGCCTGTCTGGGTTCCATAATTAGATTGCAATCCTCCAGGAAAAGGATTGTATCTGACAGCCTCTTCTATTTCCCATAGTAAATACTAGCTGATTGACTGTTGGTAAAGTTTACATCATATAGCAGAAATGGCTTCTTCAGTAAAACAGACTGAAGAATGTGCTAGAGACTGGTTGCAATATAAGTGAGGTCTAATTGGTTTTAAATGAAGCATTTTCCATTCTTTCATTACTTGAGTGGTTTCAATTTAGAGTATCTCTTCGGTTCTACCTTTAATTCCCACATTTAGATTATGGTCAGATCGTTTTCTGTTCCTCAGTTTTGGCTCCAGACCAACATTTTAGATTTTAATACTATTCTAATCCTGCTTTATCCAACAACAACAAAATCTTGCCAAAAGGACAAGTACTATTGAAGATATTTATTGTATTTTCATTAAGAAGAGCTATTTTATAAAAGGGATGGATGATATAAAGTATATAACGGTTTTAATGAGAATTTTGAGCCCAATTAGCACGTTTGTTTTCTCTCCAGCAACCATAGTTAAGTCCATCAAATCTCGACTTAGATCATCTGATAATACAATGAAGTTGGGAAACGGTTTAGGTCGTATCTCAGAGGGTCCTCTCCTCTCACCGTCCAAGTTTCTGCAGCAACAGTGTTAAGAAAGAATCCTGGCCGGGCGCGGTGGCTCACGCCTGTAATCCCAGCACTTTGGGAGGCAGAGGCGAGCGGATCACTTGAGGTCAGGAGATCGAGACCAGCCTGGCCAACATGATGAAACCCGGTCTCTACTAAAAATACAAAACTTAGCCGAGCGTGATGGCGTGCACCTGTGGTCCCAGCTACTCGGGAGGCTGAGGCAGGAGAATGGCATGAACCCAGGACTTGGAGCTTGCGGTGAGCCGAGATCGCGCCACTGCACTCCAGCCTGGGCGACAGAGCGAGACTCCGTCTCAAAAAAAAAAAAAAAACTTAATTTAATGCTTAGTCTAATCCTCCACTACTGAGGGAGCAAGGCGGAGTTGTTCTGATGCGGAGCGTTGCCTGAAAGACGTTTTTGTAGAGGCATTTTAGAAATGCCCCTGGGAGGGTGGAGTAGGGGGCTGCTCCAGATTTGTGAGGTCCGTTTTAATTCCCCTTGAAAAGCTCATCATGTGGGCGGGGGCAAGCGCCCGGCTGCGCCGGGGGGCACCAAGCTGCTGCCCGTCACGGGAACCGGCGGGGTCCGGGAGCCCCTTTCTCCGCCCACCCAGCGGTCCGGCCGCGCATGCGCCGAGCTGAGGGCCCAGTGTTGTCGGCTGGGAAATGGCGGCCGCGGGCTTGGTCGCGGTGGCCGCGGCGGCCGAGTACTCTGGCACCGTAGCGTCGGGAGGTAACCTCCCCGGTGTTCACTGCGGCCCAAGCTCCGGGGCAGGCCCCGGTTCTGGCCCGGGCTCGTGGAGCCGCTCTCTCGATCGAGCCCTGGAGGAGGCGGCGGTCACCGGGGTGCTGAGCCTGAGCGGCCGGAAACTGAGGGAGTTTCCCCGGGGAGCGGCCAACCACGACCTGACGGACACCACCCGGGCGGGTGAGCGGGGCGGGGGGCGCCTCTGCCCGCCGGAGACCGGGCGCCGGGAGCCGCCGCGGCCGGGGGAGGCGGATGCGGGGAGTTACGGGAGCTCGTCTTGTAGGCGCCGGGTCCGGACCCGGGTAACGGGGAGAAGCCGACGGCCCCAGCCCTCCGGGCCTGCGCCAGACCTGAGCCTGAGGAGAGGCGGCGGGCGGCGGCCTCTCTCGGGGAAGGAGTGATTGAGGGATGATTTTTTAGTCTTTCTGAGGAAACTCAACTTCTGCCACGGCGGAGGGTAGACCCTTGTCCCGCCCGGTTTCTGCAGGCCCTTTCGGATTTGGGGTGCCGAATGGAGCGCCCAGACGGGAACGTTAGCGCGAGCTCTTCAGAGATCCGAGCAGCAGGGCTGCGTTGTCCGGGAAGGGTCGGTCTCAGCCCTGGCGGTTTTCCGAAAGAAGTGCTGGGGGGTGTTTAAAGTGAACCCGAAAGAAGTGCTGGGGGGTGTTTAAAGTGAACCCGAAAGAAGTGCTGGGGGGTGTTTAAAGTGAACCCGAAAGAAGTGCTGGGGGGTGTTTAAAGTGAACCCGAAAGAAGTGCTGGGGGGTGTTTAAAGTGAACCCGAAAGAAGTGCTGGGGGGTGTGTTTGAACCCGAAAGAAGTGCTGGGGGGTGTTTAAAGTGAACCCGAAAGAAGTGCTGGGGGGTGTTTAAAGTGAACCCGAAAGAAGTGCTGGGGGGTGTTTAAAGTGAACCCGAAAGAAGTGCTGGGGGGTGTTTAAAGTGAACCCGAAAGAAGTGCTGGGGGGTGTGTTTGAACCCGAAAGAAGTGCTGGGGGGTGTTTAAAGTGAACCCGAAAGAAGTGCTGGGGGGTGTGTTTGAACCCGAAAGAAGTGCTGGGGGGTGTTTAAAGTGAACCCGAAAGAAGTGCTGGGGGGTGTGTTTGAACCCGAAAGAAGTGGTGTGTGTATGTGTTTGAACCCGAAAGAAGTGTTGCGGGTGTGTTTAAAGTGAACCCGAACGCTGGAACTTTTCTTCGCCTCCATCCAGTTGACTTACAAAATAAATATACTTGTAAAAATAGCCAGAACCCACCTTCCGACTCTCTTTAGTTTCCTCTCCCACTCCTCATGTCCTCCAAAATAAAAGTTGAAGAAAGCTCCTTAGAAAAGATAGTCTAACATATCTATGCTTGCTGTTCCTTTTTAAAGCATTACTTCGTGTTATGTATGTTTTCGAAAACAGGAAAGAGGATAAGAAAGTAGGTATTACTTGGCTTTCTTAGTTGTAGGGAACAGTGTCTGGTGCCTGAGTTGTTCATCATGTTTGCAGTGCGGTCATCACTGCTCACCGCAGCCTCCACCTCAGCCTCCTGAGTAGCTGGGACTACAGGCACGCGCCACCACGCCCAGCTACTTTTGTGTGTGTGTGTGTGTGTGTATATGTATGTATTTTTTTTTTTTTTTTTTGAGACGGCATCTTGCTCTTGTGGCCCAGGCTGGAGTGGAATGACACAATCTCGGCTCATTGCAACCTCTGCCCGCGGGGCTCAGCTGATCCTCCCACCTCAGCTCCCCAAGTAGCTGGGACTACAGGCGCCCGCCACCACACCTGGCTAATTTTTGGATTTTTAGTAGAGACGGGATTTCACCTTGTTGGCCACGCTGGTCTCGAACTCCTGACCTCAGGTGATTTCGCCCACCTCGGCCTCCCAAAGTGTGGGATTACAGGCGTGAGCTACCGCATCCAGTCAATGTTTTGTACTTTTTTTTTTTTTTTTTTTTTTTTTTGGTAGAGATGGGGATTCACTATGTTGCCCAGGCTGGTCTCCAACTCCTGGGCTCAAGCTATCCTCTGGCCTCAAGCTCACAAAAGGCTGGGATTACAGGCGTGAGCCACTGCGGCCGGCAGTACTTGGTGTCTTATTTTGTTTTAAAATCTTAGATTGAGCACGTTTTCTATGCTTTGCAGCCATTAAAAGTGATAAGTATTGCATATGATTCACTCATTTTGGAAAAATAAACAGAACTGTTAAACTAAATCAAGAAGCTGTTCTTTCCAAAGAAACTTTTGCTATAGCTTAAAATAGAAGAAATTAAATGCCTGCTTATTTAATCTCGTTTTGGAAACAGTTGAACTGAGTATTTTTTAGTGAATTATATTAAAGTTTCTTGCTAAGGTAAATATGAGCAGCCACTTGCCTTTTGTGTGTGTTCTGGTAGACAGCATCTAAAATTATCATTCATACCCCAGATTTCCTGCTTCTGTTTAGGAGATGGCTATATGGTATAGTGATTTCATATTGGTGTGAGTCATTTCAGTGTTAATACATCAAGCCTGAAGCTAAAGAACAAGTTAATTACAGGAGTCTATCTATAGAGCTCATTATCTCACCTGCTTTTCAGTAGTTCTAGGAGCAATGTGTTGAGTCCTTAAGAAGTATTTTATTGACTAAGAAAATCCAAGTGCATTTATGGAGAATAATAAGTAATACCAAAGAGGTTTTTCCTTACTGTGCTCTGAGTTTTTAAGTATGGTGTTGCCCACACTTTAATAGTTTTCTATAGAAACCACATTTTTTGGTTGACTTTTTATCTGGTCAAAAAGTGCAAAAAAGAAAAAGATTACAAGGTATTTTATAACCTATTAGACTAGATTCATTTCTAACATGTAGTAATATCGCTTATGAAATATAAAAAATATTTGGCAGACCTTGGTCATTACCCAGTCTCTGAATTGTTTTAAACATAATGCTGATGACATCATTTATTGAGTATTCACTATTTGTGATTCATTGTGTTAGATATTTTGAAATATATTGCCTTGTTAAATGCACACAACAATTTGTGGATTAAATATTATCCCCACTTTACATGTGAGGGATCACCTAGAGAAAGTCATATGGCTATTACCACTATACGGTATCAGTGGTAGAATTTAGGCCCAGGTTGTAGCTATTACCACTCTACGGTATCAGTGGTAGAATTTAGGCCCAGGTTGTAGCTATTATCACTCTACGGTATCACTGGTAGAATTTTGGCCCGGATTATAGCTATTATCACTATATAGTATCAGTGGCAGGTTCATCTAACTCTGTTCTTTCCACTGTACCGTGCAGCCTCTTCATGTAGAAATAGGTATTGCTGTTCCTGTTTTTACAGATGGTGGTAAACCAGCATTTAGAGATATTCAATGATTTGCTCAAGGATCTGTGGCTAAAGGACAGAGGAGGGGTATTAGCCGTGATTTTACTCTAGTTTGAGGTGACTCCATAGTCTGTTTTTATGGCAGGTACTTTGATTCATTCGGGACCAACTTATGGTAGTTATTGGGTAGCTTAGACCTTATAGAAATTTGAAGCCACCTAAAATCAGTTGAATGCTAGCATATAAAAGCTGCCTCGCATACTGTTCCGTCGTCATGTGCAGCAGGTACGTGGTAGAGCTGTTGTCCTTCGAATTCGTATCCTAGGGAACAGCATGTATTACCCATATTTATAATTAGACATGATTTTGAATTTATTGGGAACGTTTTCTTGAGACTTTCTGTGCTGTTGATTTTAAAAGGTTAATCTGGCCGGGCCCGGTGGCTCTCGCCTATAATCCCAGCACTTTGGGAGGCCAAGGTGGGCGGATCACCTGAGATCGGAAGTTGCAGACCAGTCTGGCCAACATGGTGAAACCTGGTCTCTACTAAAAATACAAAAATTAGCCAGGTATGATGGCAGGTGCTTGTAATCCCAGCTACATGAGAGGCACAAGACTCACTTGAACCCAGGAGGCGGAGGTTGCAGTGAGCTGAGATTGTGCGGCTGCGCTCCAGCCTGGGCGACAGAGTAAGTGCTATCTCAAAAAAAAAAAAAAAAAAAGAAAAATGAAAAAGGTTCATCTTTTGGAAAAGGGGACTATTTATTTGGGAATGGGTGACTTGATACAGTGGACAAGAAGTCACAGAAGACCTCTTGAAGCAGAAAGGATAGAACTTGGATTTGGGCAAGCAGAAACAAGAAGGGAAGCCATTTTTAGGCAGTGGTGGACAGCATGCAAAAAATGTCAGAGTATAAGGGACATCAGTTAATTTTGCCAGCCCATCATTCAATCCCTTCTGGTAACAGGACTCCCATTTTCCTAGGGAACCGCCCTCTCAGTTAAGTGAACCCCACCCTGCCATAGGGTGTGCCAGTGACTCAGGCCCAGCTCGTGGTCGGTCAGTCTACAGTCCATTGCTCTGGCCATAGTGATTGTTCAGAGGTGGGCACATTTTGCAATGAGCACAGATAAGTAACTGAATTTTTTGTTGAACTGTTGAGAAAGAGGCATGCTTTGAGTCCTGGGGTTGCTGAGAGAATAGGATGTGAGCCTGGAAGTTACCAATAAGTGGAAAGCAGAGCCCAAAGACGGAGACAGTGAGACCAACTTCTGATGGCAGTGTTTGTACCTTTGGGTCAGCCGCCATGCTTAAAGTCAGTGCTATCTCTGTACTTTCAAATTATGTGAGCTAGTAAATTCTCCTTTCTGCTCAAGGTGAGTAAAAAATTTTTTTTGTTTTTGAGACAGAGTCTTGCCCTGTCGCCCAGGCTGGAGTGCAGTGGCGTGATCTCGGCTCACTGCAAATTCTGCCTCCCAGGTTCAAGCGATTCTCCTGCCTCAGCCTCCTGAGTAGCTGGGATTACAGGCACCCGCCACCAGTCTGGCTAATTTTTATATATATAGTAGAGACAGGGTTTCAGCATATTGGCCAGGCTGGTCTCGATCTCCTGACCTTGTGATCCACCCGCCTCGGCCTCCCAAAGTGCTGGGATTATAGACGTGAGCCACCGCACCCGGCCAGAATTTTTTGATGATAAAAAGGTCCTGACTAATACAGTGAAACCGCCCATGATGATACTGTGGTGAGACCAATTTGGTCAAAATAAATTACTGGATTAGCGAATATAAGAGCTGCCTTTCACGTATGAGGAAGCTAGATAGCTGATAGGTTTAGAGACAGGTCAGCATTCATTCAACAGATATTTCTTGACTAAAGGATTTTGGCAGTTAGTGCACAAAGAGGACCAAGACATCCTCTGCCCTGGAAGAAGTCAAGGGATCTAATGGGGAGACAGACAGGTGGAAGGATTGTTTGAATTGTGTGACAGCTGAACTTTTATGTTTTAGGCGTTATGCTGGGTAATGTAGAGGGCACAGACATGAGGCCTTATGAGTGGTTTTAAATCTAGTAGTCTGGCTGGGTAGCTGCATGGCAGAAAGCTGCGAGGGAGTGAAACCCTGGCACACTGAGATTATACTGGGAAATGAAAATGTACAAATGCTGACTGAATGTATTTAAGAAATAAAGGACAGGCCGGGCGCGGTGGCTCACGCCTGTAATCCCAGCACTTTGGGAGGCCGAGACGGGCGGATCACGAGGTCAGGAGATCGAGACCATCCTGGCTAACACGGTGAAACCCCGTCTCTACTAAAAAATACAAAAAACTAGCCGGGCGACGTGGCGGGCGCCTGTGGTCCCAGCTACCTGGGAGGCTGAGACAGGAGAATGGCGGGAACCCGGGAGGCGGAGCTTGCAGTGAGCGGAGATCCGGCCATAGCACTCCAGCCTGGGAGACTCCGTATCAAAAAAAAAAAAAAAAAAAAAAAAAAAAGAAATAAAGGACAGAAGGAGTCCAAGATAACTGTTAAAACTGTAAGACTAGAAAGATAGTAATGCTATTGCTTATAATAGTAGCTGACATTTATTGAGGTCTTAACATATTCCAGGTGTTGTGCTAAGCTCTGTGTGTGTGTGTATATATATATTATATATAAAACATGAACAAAAACAACCATAGTGAGTTTTTGACCCCATTTTACATGTGAGAAAATTGAGGCTCAGGAGATTAATTTGATCAAGGTCTCACAGCTAGTAAGTGACAGAACTAGGATTCAATTTCTGATACATTTGACCCTAAAACTTGTGTTATTGATCAATAATTATACCGACAAGTTAGGTTCCTATAATTTCTTTGGTTTGCCCAATATCTTTGAAGGGTTGGTAGCATATCTAGTGAATCATGTGGGACAAATAGAAACTAGAGTTTTAGAATATAGAGTGAGACTTCGGGAGGCTGAGGTGGGTGGATCACGAGGTCAGGAGTTCAAGACCAGCCTGGCCAACATGGTGAGACCCTGTCTTTACTAAAAATACAAAAAAATTAGCTGGGCACGGTGGCACATGCCTGTAATCCCAGCACTTTGGGAGGCCAAGGCGGGATCACCCAAGGTCTGGAGCTCAAAACCAGCCTGGCCAATATGGTGAAACCCCTTCTCTACTAAAAATACAAAAAATTAGCCGGGTGTGGTGGCGGGCACCTGTAATCCCAGCTCCTTGGGAGGCTGAGGCAGGAGAATTGCTTGAACCCTGGAGGCGGAGGTTGTGGTGAGCCAAGATCACACCATTGCACTCCAGCCTGGGCAACAAGAGCAAAACTCCGTCTCAAAAAAAGAAGAGTAGAGTGAAGTTAAGGCTGTGGAATAAATTCAAGAGAGTCATAGTGAGAGTTTATAAGATTCTTGGAGGAAGGACGTAGAGAATGGAAAAGGTAGGCACTGCCAACTCAGGGAGATACCAGCATTTTAAAAGGTGGAAAGAGGAATCAGTCTGGGAAAAAACAAAAACAGAAAAAAGAAAAAAGATTCAGTAACTAGGCCTGTACTAGAATTCACAGAATCCTAAAACTGGGCCAGGCGCAGTGGCTCACACCTGTAATCCCAACACTTTGGGAGGCCGAGGCAAGTGGATCACCTGAGGTCAGGGGCTCAAGACCAGTCTGCCCAACACGGTGAAACTCCGTCTCTACTAAAAATACAAAAATTAGTTGGTTGCCATTGGCGGGCGCCTATAATCCCAGCTACTCAGCAGACAGGCAGGGGAATTGCTTGCGCTGGGGAGGTGGAGGTTGCAGTGAGCCAAGATGGTGCCTCTGCACTCCAGCCTGGGTAACAGAGCTAGACTCCATTTCAAAAAGAAAAGAAAAAGAAAAGAAAAATCCTAAAACCGGAAGGAACCATAGTGACCTTCTGAGTTATTTCACAAATGAGAAGCAATCTGAAGCTGGGTGCAGTGGCTCATGCCTGTAATCCTAGCACTTTAACACTTTGAAAGGCTGAGGCCGGTGGATCCCTTGAGCCCAGGGGTCAGAGATCAGCCTAGGCAACATTGCAAACCTCATCCCTTAAAAAAATATGAAAATTAGTTTTGGTGGAATGCACCTGTAGTCGCAGCTACCTGGGAAGCTGAGGTGGGAGACTGAGTCTGCAGTGAGTGGAGATGGCGCCACTGCTCTCCAGTGTGGGCAAGAGAGTGAGACCCTGTCTCAAAAAATAAATAAATAAATAAAAATAAAAGAGAAGCAATCTCAGATTAAATGATATTCTTAAGGTTATATAGTGAGGTGATACTGTTTTACAGAAGGCAAATAAGAGTCATAGCTGAAGCTTGAAGAAAACTCTTGAATGAAATACAGAAAACAAGAAACCAAAGACTCAACATTGGGGTAAAGCCTACAGGTGAGAGCAGGATGCTGTGGGGAGGTGGACTGAGATTACACACAAAAAAAGGAAACAAATTGACATGTAGCAGGTGAACCAAAGTAATGCAGTGTTATTGGAGCTATGAGAAAATTTTCAAGAAATTAATACTTTCTAGGTAAGAAGGATGAGGACTCCTAAAATGCCATTTAATTTTCCAAGGCGGCAGTCTGTAACTCACAAAATTATGGTTTCATTAGTCTTGGAAATACGTACTAGAGTACCAGGTCTTAATTTGAGATTGTGTTTTTTCTTGGATCCTTGTTTATGTCTGTTTTGTAACAGTTGCATTATATGCACTATGAATTTTTCTAGAACTGTGCTGTCTAGTATGGTAGCAACTAGTCGTAAGTGGTTATTAAAATAGAAATGTAAAACTCGATTCTTCATTTGCAGTAGCCACATTTCGAGTGCTTACTAGCCACATATGTCATTTTGGACAGTACCTTGGACCCACCTCCTCTCTGTCATGTCGGACAGCACAGATAATAGAACTTTCTCATCACTGCCGGAAGTTATGTTGGACAGTATGTTAGACTCCCCTGGGATTGTTTTTAAAAGGGAAGGGGAGGTAGTAGGATGGTTTCTTTAGGGGAGGCAAGAAGATGAACCATAGATGACCATCAGACCAGTGTTGAGGGTAGGGGAGTGGCAGCAGTGTTGGGGCCAAGGATTTCCCAGGTTCCAGTTCCTTTTACAGTGGCTGTATTTGGGAGCTGGATGGTTAACGTTACTTTATGTTGTAACATCAAGTATGACTTTAAGTGGTATGGTTATATACATGTTTCTCATTCTTTGCAATTCATTTGTGAAATATCCCAGTTGTGCTTGGGAAAAATGTATGGTCAATGTGGTAATTCACACAAAGGAATATTATTTTGAATTCCTGAAGCAGCTGGCAATATCAAATGAGGTGCGACTAATTTTAGAATCAAATTAGTCCTAAAAATTTAAAGCATTTCCTTATTCACTCTTAACTTTCTTCTTTGCTTTTCACAATCTCTAAATTTTTATTGTTTGAAGGAAGTCTTAAACCTTGGATTTAAACTGGTTTAACTTACTTCTTATTTAAAGACTGGGTAATAGATTTTCCCATTAAAAACAGGTTTTTGACTAGGTGCGGTGTGGCTCATGCCTGTAATCCTAGCACTTTGGGAGGCCAAAGCGGGTGGATCTTGAGGTCAGGAGTTCAAGACGAGCCTGGCCATGATGGTGAAACCCGTTTCTACTAAAACTACAAAAAAAAAAAAAAAAAAAAAAAATTAGCCAGGCGTGCTGGCAGGTGTTTGTAAACTCAGCTACTCGGGAGGCTGAGGCAGGAGAATCGCTTGAACCCTGGTGGTGGAGGTTGCAGTGAGCTGAGATCACACTGATCACCCCACTATACTCCACTCCAGTCTGGGCGACAGAGTGAGACTCTGTCTCAAAAAAACAAAAAACAAAAAAACCCCACAGTTTTTAAAAAATGATTTTCGTATCATAGAGAGTGGGAAGGTCAGCCACAGTCTTCTTAAGATTTCCAATAAATGCAACAGATTATATCCAGAATATTTATAGAATTTCTACAAACAAGAAAAAGACAACCCAGTAGAAAACTGAGAAAACACTTGAACTAGTACTTTACTAAAGAGGAATTCCAAATGGCCAATAAATATTTGAAAAGGTGCTCAACCTCATCAGTAATCAAGAGAATAGAAAATAAAACCACAGTGGGTACTATAAAAGTTGATGATTCCAAGTACTGGAAAGAACGTGGAGCAATGGAGACTCTCATCCGATGCTGTGGGAGCTTGTGGGAGTGTGAACTGGTGCCTCAACTTTGAAAATGCTTTGGAACGATCCAGGAAGGTTTAACATACATATAATACATATAAATACATATATTTATACATATTCTGTGACCCAGAAATTCCACTCTGAGATATATCCCACAGAGAAAGTTGTGTGTGTGTATACCAGGATATATAGCATGTATAAGACTGTCCATAGCATTATTCATATTTGACAAAATAGAAACAACTTGAGTGATGATTACCAGTAGAATGGATAAATCAATTGTGTGGCAATGAATGACCTGGCCGGGTGTGGTGGCTCATGCCTGTAATCCCAGCACTTTGGGAGGCTGAGGCGGGGGGATCACAAGGTCAGGAGTTCGAGACCAGCCTGACCAACATGGTTAAACCCCGTCTCTACTAAAAATACAAAAAGTTATCTGGGCGTGGTGGCAGACGCCTGTAATTTTAGGTACTCAGGAGGCTGAGGCAGGAGAATCGCTTGAACTTGGGAGGCGGAGGTTGCAGTGAGCTGAGATCACACCACAGCACTCTAGCCTGGGTGACAGAGTGAGACTCTATCTCAAAAAAAAAAAAAAAGAAAATGAATGAGCTATAACTATATGCAGTTGCAGGAATGAACCTTAGAAACATCATGTCGAGAAAGTGAAGTGTGAAGCATAATATACATAGTACAAATATATTTAGTAAAGTTCAAAAACAAAAAAAATGTAAGTGCTAAAAGTATGAAGAAAAGGAAATAATTACCATAAAAATCAGGACGATGGTTCCCTCCAGGGGAGGAGCAAAAGGCTGTGATTAGGAAAGGGGGCTTTGTGTTGGGGTCAGGGATGTATTTCTGAAGTATTGGAAATACTCGGTTTCATGACCTTGGTGGTGATTATATGGTTGTTCATGTTTTACTTTTTAAAAATTGAATTGTACGTTTATGATTTATTCACTTTTCATTTATGTTCTACTTTTGTTGAGGCTGACTTCCTCATTGTTAACTCATGTATTTCTCATGGCCATCTCTTTTTAAATTCTCTTCCTTTCTCTCTACCATCCTCCTCCCCAGTTAGGCAGTTACTGTTTCCCTAATACCCTGTGCACATTTTTCTATTGTCGCAGTACACAATATCATCTTTTCTTCTACTAGATTGGCAGCTTCTTGAAGGAAGTATATTAGTTTTCTGTTGCTAAGTAGCAAGTTATTACAAATTTAACAGCTTAAAACACCACCCATTTATTATAGTTCCATAGGTTAGGAGTCTGGACTCAGCTGAACTCAAGGTTCCGCAAGACCGAAATTAATGTGTTGACAGGCTGGGCTGTTACCTGGAGGCTTTGGGGAACAGTTTGCTTCCAAGCTCATTCAAGTTTTGGCAGAATTCAGTCTTTGTGGTTATAAAACTGAGGTTCTCGTTTCCTTTCTGGTTGTCAGCCTCAGGCCACTCTCAGGTCCTGGAGGCCACCTGCATTCTTACAACGTGGCCCTCTCTATCCTCAAGCCAGCATTGGTGTGTCATCAAGCACTTCTTGTGCTTCCAATTTCTCAGACTTCCTCTGCTGCTGCTATCCACAGCGTTCATGTGATGAGACTGGGTTTACCAAGATTGTGCCTCTTTTGATTAATTCTAAAGTCAACTGATTAGTAAACTTCATGACATCTGCAAAATCCCCTCTTCTACATAAGGAAGATACTCGGGTTATGAGATCCTGTATTCACAGTTCCAGGGATTTGAGTGGTGTCTTCGTCCATTTTGTGCTGCTATTACAGCATACCACAGACTGAGTAGTTTATAATGGGTAGAAATTTGTTGGCTCACAATTTTGGAGGTTGGAAAGATCAAGATCTAGGTGCTGCCATCTAGTGAGGGCCTTCTTGCTGTGTTACATGTTGAAGATTTTTGCATCTGTGTTCATCAGTGATACTGGCTTTTGTATTTTTATTTTTTGTGTCTGGCTTTGGTATCAGGGTAATGCTGGCCTCGTAAACTGAGTTTGGAAGTATTCCCTTCTCTTCAGTTTTTTTAAAGAGTTTGAGAAGGATTGTTACTGGTTCTTCATATGTTTGGCAGAATTCAGCAGTGAAACCATGGTTTTTCTTTGGTGAGAGACTATTACTAATTCAGTCCTTACTCATTAATCTGTTCAGATTTTGTTTCTTCATGATTCAATCTTGGCAGGTTGTATGTTCCTAGGAATTTATGCGTTTCTTCTGAGTTATGCAGTTTGTTGGCGTATAACTTTTGAGTGTTTGTTGAATGAATGGATGGGTGAATGAGAAGGCGAAAAGAAGTGATTGAGAGCCTCTTCACTTTCATAGCTTTGGAAATAGTGATACCTGACTGCACTATAAAGTAACTGGTTTCAGTGGGGACCCTGGTGGTTTCAATGATACGTAGAATTCAATCAGAACATTCTCAAGGATAATACTAGTGAGTATGCTTCTCTTTGGTGTGAAAAAGTCAAGCATTCAGAACTTTTTAAATTGGTGTCATAGAGGGTAAGAGATGATGTTACATGTGCTAAGAGTTTGTCTCTCAAAATAAATGTCAATTTCTAGGTATTTGGAAACTTTCACAATAGATTCATTGATTATAATAAAAGGAATAAAAATGTTAAACCTTATATGGAGTGAAGGAGGCTTTCTGTTTATCCCGTGTTTTCAACTTTGGTAGTTACATAAGTCTCACTTGTGTAAGGAAAATCTTAGTCAGATAATGTGGTTATGCTTCTTTTAGCCTAGAAAATTGGTGGCTTCTGGCCATCCATTATCAAGTGACAAGCTGTAGCATATTGCTTCTCAGGCTTTGGTGTTGTGCATAAAATCACCTGGGGCACTTTAAAAAAAATGCTTGTCCCTGGGTCTGATTCCTAGAGAGATTGAGATCTGGGGTGGAGTCCATTAAACTACATTTTTAACAAGCATCCTGACAGTACTAGGTGCAGGTGGTTAAGAACCACTTGAAAAATACTTCCTTAGAATTTGCTACTTTAAGCCAGGTGTGGTGATTTGTGCCTGTAATCCCAGCTACTTAGGAGACTGAGGCATGAAAATCACTTGAACCTGGGAGGTGGAGGTTGCAGTGAGCTGAGATTGCACCACTGCACTCCAGCCTGGGCCACAGAGTGAGACTGTTTTTTGTTTTTTGGGTTTTTTTTTTTTTTTTTAAATAGAATTTGCTCCTTTACTCTAAAAGTTATTTTGGAGGGTAGTAGTTTTTCACAGCCGGTTCTATGGCATGCCATATGGGTTCGCCGGCCCTTGTGAGAAATGCAGAATTGCAGGCCTCGTCTCAGAATAAGAATCTGCATTTGCATTTCAGTTTAAGAAGCACTGCTCTCATGTTAACCAGGTAACTCTTTCCCCAAAGGGTCTCAGTAAGTAAATAATTGGCCTTAATTTAACCCCATATGATATGGGGCGACCAAATTGAATACTTTCAACATCAGTCTATTAAAAAATGAAAAGGAGCTGGGCGGGGTGGCTCATGCCTGTAATCCCAACACTTTGGGAGGCTGAGGCAGGCGGATCACTTGAAGTCAGGAGTTCAAGACCAGCCTGACCAACATGGTGAAAAAACCCTATCTCTACCAAAAAATACAAAAATTTGCCAGGAGTGGTGGCGTGCACCTCTAAGTTAGTTCTAGCTGCTAGGGAGGCTGAGGTGGGAGAATTGCTCAAACCGCAGAGGTGGAGGTTGCAGTGAGCCAAGATTGTGCCACTGCACTGGGCGACACAGTGAGACCCTGTATCCAAAAAAAAAAAAAAAAAAAAAACCACACATTTTGGGGGTGGCAATAAGCAAAGAAGAAAGTTATGTTCCTAGGATAGGATGCGCTGGACATACCATGGATATGTACATGGCTAGAGTTTGATGTTAGCAAGCCCTTTTAGACTGGCCTTGCCTCAGCTGCACCCCTCCTTAAGTTATACTGGAAAATAAAAAAGCCTTCATATGTCCTCCTAACAGGTGTGGTAAGGATCCAGAGTGCAGAAATCCCATTGTGTATCCAGAGCTCAATTATCTTGTCCTCACTCCTATCCTGAGGACTAGGGCTTTCTAACCAAAATTGTTATACCAGAAACAGGGCTCTATTTCTCACTGGTGTATTTGTTTCTAGTACCTACTTTTGAAAGACTATTATTTGTTCAGTTGCTTATCTTGCTTTTGAAGACGATGTTTAGTAACATGAGGAACTACAAACATTCTTGTGGTCAAATCAACAGTGACCATCATAGGTTTGTTAATTTTGCTGTTTTATCATAATACTTGTAGTTAGTAAACACTTCCTTATTTTCTAACATAAGAATGACAAATAGAACTTAAAGGCATTTCCAGTAGAATTTATCTGTGCCTTTATTATCCACTCCTTTATTTTATTTTATTTTATTTTTCATTTTTTTTTGAGACAGAGTGTCACTTTGTTGCCCAGGCTGGAGTAGTGGTATGATCGTGGCTCACTGCAACCTCCGCCTCCTGGGTTCAAGCGATTCTCCTGCCTCAGCCTCCCGAGTAGCTGGGACTTCAGGTGTGCACCACCACTCCCGGCTAATTTTATTTATTTATTTATTTATTTATTTTGAGATAGAGTCTCGCCCTGTCGCCCAGGCTGGAGTGCAATGGCGTGATCTCAGCTCACTGCAATGGCGTGATCTCGACTCACTGCAACCTCCACTTCCCGGGTTCAAATGATTCTCCTGCCTCAGCCTCCCAAGTAACTGGAATTATAGGCGTCTCCGACCACGCCCAGCTAGTTTTTGTATTTTCAGTAGTGACGGGGTTTCACCATGTTGGCCAGGCTGGTCTCGAACTCGTGACCTAGTGATCCACCCACCTCGGCCTCCCAAAGTGTTGGGATTGCAACCGTGAGCCACCACGCCTGGCCACTAATTTTTGTATTCTTAGTAGAGACAGGGTTTCACAATGTTGACCAGGATAGTCTTGATATCTTGACCTCGTGATCTACCCACCTTGGCCTCCCAAAGTGCTGGGATTACAGGCGTGAGCCACCGCGCCCGGCCTCCACTCCTTTTTTCACACAAGAAGGGGGTTTTTCCATAATACGTATTGATTTTTTCATAGTACCCTTCATATTACCTTTTCTTTTTAGGATCTTTATGAATCTGAGAGATTCAGAATGTTGACAACTGACTGTACTTGCTGCATTCCATACTTGCATATCATTGCTTAAACTGTGTGTGGCAAAACTTCTTTCCTATTCCGACGTTGATTACTACTGATAACCTGGAAATTATATTCCAAAAACAAAAAGGTTTTCTAGGTTCATCTTGTTTTCCCCTCTCCTGACAAAGCGGTTATCCTTAAGGAGCCTTGGTACCTTTTAGTGAGCAATAGGATCCAGGACTACAGCCTGTCTCCTGGAGCTCATTGTCTTAACATTTCACATGGCAACTGATACCAGACAAGATAGCAATAAAGACAGTTTAGCTTATTTCATCTGAAGGAACAGGAGCCTTTCAAAATCATGAATGTGGTCAATTTTAACCCTTATTTGACCAAATTCTTTTTTTACCCTAATATAGAAGCTTTTGGATTGATACTCATTTATGATCCGTGTTACCAACTTTTCCCATTTTCATTCCCAGCATAGTCACATTTTATGGGCTGTGTTAGTATATATTATACCAAAGTATATTTTGAATTAAAATACTATCAAAAGTTTTAGAAATATCAACATTTAAATGTCACCTTGTGATTGCTCATTTTTAATAAATCTCCTTTTTGTGATGCCACTGAGCCCATATATTTGAAAGCTCCTAAATTTTACTTACCTGGGTTTACTCAGTATAGTCAGTCTGATTTCCTGTCCCTGTTCAGCAGATAATTCAAGGCCAGTTTCATCAAGGATTTATTTTCTTTCTTTAAACAAAGGATTACTTATGAAATATATGCATGATGACTTTCTAGCATAAACCTGAGTTACTTAAACTAACATACTAGGTCATCTAACAGCCATTACTTAATTTCAAGGTAAAATAATTTTATTATTTAGAATACATAGTACTTAATTATTTCACAAAACCTGTGCTTCTATGAGCAGGGGTGGTCTTTGCAGAATGCAGTCGATGTCTTGCTGTCTTACATTATGCTGCTGTGTCCAAAAGGCAGTTCTTTTCATTTCCAGAGGTCTTGGTATGACACGTAACTTTCCACTTTGCTTAACTTGTTATTTTATTAGAGTATGTATCAAAGGTTTGAATTATTTTTATTCTCACATTTTTCTGGAGGAAGAAACCTTCCTGCAACATACAACTATATCACAGTTGCAACCTCTTTTTTTTTTTTTTTTTTTTTTTTTTTTTTTGAGACGGAGTCTTGCTCTGTCGTCCAGGCTGGAGTGCAGTGGCCGGATCTCAGCTCACTGCAAGCTCCGCCTCCCGGGTTTACGCCATTCTCCTGCCTCAGCCTTCCGAGTAGCTGGGACTACAGGCGCCCGCCACCTCGCCCGGCTAGTTTTTTGTGTTTTTTAGTAGAGACGGGGTTTCACCGTGTTAGCCAGGATGGTCTCGATCTCCTGACCTCTTGATCCGCCCGTCTCGGCCTCCCAAGTGCTGGGATTACAGGCTTGAGCCACCGCGCCCGGCCCACAGTTGCAACTTCTTAGTAATATTGTGTTCAAGTTTCTTAGTACATTTTCCAAATGTGGGCGAACACAGAGACACACACAGATCGTTACAAACCCAATCACTTAGTTTCTCTCAGGAGGAAGCAAACAACTATTGCTCTTAGTTGTAAATATTCAAATCATTTTCTTGGACTAGAAATCTTGACCTATTCTGCCAGTTTACCGTTCTCTTGGACACACTGTAGCTGCCACAGAGCACTGCTCTGAAAGTGTGGTTCCTAGGCCAGCAGCAGCAGCAGCATCACCTAGGACATTGTTAGAGGTTTACATTATTGGATGTTACCTCAGACATGTGGTATCAGAAATTCCAGGGTAGGCCTGAGCAGTCTGTTTTAACAAGCCCTCCAGGTCAGTCTGATGCCTGCTGAAGCCTGTGGATGCCTGCCACTGCTGTGGAATGTAGAAAATCTCATGGTAATTGTATAATTTATTCATAAAAAATTCCCAACAAATTTAGTGTAGTAATTACTTTTGCCTGTTCACAGAGAAATTTATCTAAATGTTAGACTTCCAATTTTGGAGGACTAGTATTTTTAAATCTTCATGGTTAAAGCTTTGCATCTGGAAGTCCTATCCTAGTGCATTGCTTTTTGCTATGTGGAAACTGTGACCTTTGGTTACATCATTCCCCCCAACCCATATTGTTTTGTTAAAAACCTGAAAAGCTTCCTGTTACTTTTTAGGCATCATTTTGGGGTGGGGGAGGGATAAAGCGCGTACCATAATATGAAACATTTTATTAAAAGCTTTATTGCCGGACACAGCGGCTCACGCCTGGAATCCCAGCACTTCGGGAGGCCAAGGCAGGTGGATCACAAGGTCAGGAGTTCGAAACCAGCCTGGCCAACATGGCGAAACCCTGTCTCTACTGAAAATACAAAAATTAGCAGGGCATGGTAGTGGGCACCTGTAGTCCCAGCTACTCGGGACTGAGTAGGCTGAGGCGGGAGAATGGCGTGAACCCGGGAGGCAGAAGTTGCAGGAAGCTGAGATCGTGCCACTGCACTCCAGCCTGGGTGACAGAGCGAGACTCCGTCTCAAAAACAAAAAAATGTATTAAATACTTTAAAAAAATTATAATGATCTCCCTACTGCTACCTCCATCCCTAGGAGAGTAAAAGAATAAAAATTCCAGGAGATATTGAAAGGTTGTAGGGCAGAGATCCTGCGTAAGGCTCAGAAAATAGCCCCCATTTCTTCCCATTGTAATTTTTTTTTTTTTTTTGAGATGGGGTCTTGCTCTGTCACTCAGGCTGGAGTGCAGTGGTGCGATCTCAGCTCATTGCAACCTCCACCTCCTGGGTTGAAGCGATTCTCCGGCCTCAGCCTCCTGAGTAGCTGAGACTACAGGCGCCCCCACCATGCCTGGCTAATTTTTGCATTTTTAGTAGAGACGGGGTTTCACCATGCTGGCCAGGCTGGTCTCGAACTCCTGACCTCATGATCTGCCTGCATCAGCCTCCCAAAGTGCTGGAGGATTACAGGCGTAAGCCCCTGTGCCCAGCCCCCGTTATAGTTTTTTTTAACTTTTCTCTCTTAAGATCTGAAGAAAAATCCAGTGCAGTGGCATGGCGGAGTGCAAGCATACCATAGTTAACTAACCTATAATCTCTATGCATCTTAAAGGTGATATTAAGTAAGAATCTCTGTGTCTGAAGAGGTAGTTTAATGATGGTATCTAATATTTGCACTAAATGATACCTCTTTCAAAATCCCTCATTTTTACTGGGATAATGCAGCTGCCTGTTAGTCACTTACCTGTTTTTCAGCATTTTAAAATAATTTATAGTATAGTGCTTTGTACAGAAGACCTAGTATACTTATGCATGGACTTTGAATTCAGATAAATCTAGGTTTGTGTATAGTAAGAGACTGAACTGTCTCTTACTAGCCTTGTGTGACTCATAGGAAAGTTTTCTAACCTTCGTAAATGGCAGTTTCCTCATCTGTGCAATGTCTACCTCATAAGGAGGTTTTGTAGATTAAATGAGATTATAGCCATATGGAGCAATAAAGATTCCAGTGCATATATGTGCTTAGCAAATGTTAGTTTTTAAAAAATTTTCACCTTTCTTTTCCTTCCTCTGGTTGCTTCAGTGCTGTATTTTTTTAGTTAGTAAAAATATATTCTCTGTCTGTGTTTCAGTCACTGTTCTAGGCATGGATATAGCTTTTGAATTATGCTCTTTGAATGTTAAATAAACCAAGTCCAGTTTGTTATAACATGTTTTTAGGCCAGGCATGGTGGCTCACGCCTGTAATTCCAGCACTTTGGGAGGCCGAGGTGGGAGGATTGCTTGAGGCCAGGAGTTTGAATCAGTCTGGGCAACATAGTTGGACACTGGTTTCTACAAAAAGTAAACAAAATTAGCTGGGCATGGTGCCATGCATCTGCAGTCCCAGCTACTTGGGAAGATGAGGCAGGAGGATGGCTTGAGCTCAGGAGTTTGAGCCTGCAGTGAGCTATGATTGCATCACTGTATTTCACCCTGGGTGACAGAGTGAGAGATTATTTCCGAAAATAGTGCGGTGGGGAGGGTGGAGAGGAAGTAATATTTAAAAAAAAAAATTAAAGCTTTTAGTTTTGTTATTCTTACTTTACATTTCATTATGATGTAAAATATATATAAGAGGATTAAATTGCTGTATTGTAACTGCCATGATCCTAAACTGACATCTTCCTTCTGATATGAACAGTGAAGATAGTTGACTGGTTACTACTAGTAGTTAATATCATGTTTTCCTGGAGTTTTCGCTGAAGTCGTTTTTGTCATGTATCGTTTAGTTCCCTCCTGAATTGTACTTGAAGGATTTTGTTTTACCTTGAAATTTTTGGTTATCATTTTAAAGGTTTTCTTTTAAAATTTCTAGAGAAAGTCTATTTTAGTGATCTTTAAATTTTTTTAAATTTGAAGTGAGAAGTTACCAAATAATTTTATGTTTGGCAGCAAAGTTTTCATCGTAATAATACCTCATAAAACACCTTTTCAAAGAAAAGCTTTCATTTGTTTTTGTTACACAATTTTTACATTTCACAATTAAGGGACATTGACCTTGTCCCAGTCCAACATATGTCACCAATTAAGCAAGACTAGAACCCAGGTTTATAGACTACAAGGATAGTTCTCTTAGCTAAATTAAATCTGAGTTTGATTTCATTTTTTATTTCTCTGGTTAAATTTCCTTATAAGTTTTCTCGTAGCTGAGCTTTGGAAATATGTACCAAAATTTTATCAGCCTACATACATTTTTCAGCATCCCACTCTCCTAGGATATGTGGAAAACATGACTGGAGAAGAAAGCCTTCTTTTTTTTTGAGACAGAGTTTCACTCTTGTTGCCCAGGCTGGAGTGCAATGGTGCTATCTCAGCTCACCTCAACCTCCGCCTCCCGGGTTCAAGTGATTCTCCTGCCTCAGCCTCTCGAGTAGCTGGGATTACAGGCATGCACCACCATGCCCTGCTATTTTTGGATTTTTAGTAGAGCCGGGATTTTACCATGTTGGTCAGGCTGGTCTTGAGCTCCCAACCTCAGTGATCCACCCACCTTGGCCTCCCAAAGTGCTGGGATTATAGGCGTAAGCCACTGTGCCTGGCCCAGAAAGCCATTTTTTTGAGTCCTTCAGAATATGTGATTGCTTTTCCTGAGGATTAAATGGATGCAAACTGATAAAACATGATATGTGGACTATCCTTGATAACTTTTCCAGTAAGACACTATTTTCTTAAGGGTCTTACCTCTGTCATATTTTTGAAGGAGAAGAATGTGCAACAGAAAAATCAAGGAGGCTTTTTCTTCAGAGGGCTGGGACTAAAACTGGGTCTGGAATTGGGTATAGGCTTGCTGAAGATGGGGACATGTCTCCAAATTGAAAACCTGATGACAACTGGCATACAGAATGGCAGGATCTCCAGGCATCTCTCTACTTGGCTGATATACTCCTCTGGTTATTGGAGTTTTTGTCTTTGGAGAAAATCTAGGGGAAAAGAGAAAAGATTTTAAGGTATCGATACTTACAGAACCCAAATGAAACAGCCAGGTCCCTACGTTGTACCTTACAGGGAAGTGTACACACAGAGCTTCCGACCAGAATTTCAATGTTACGTTTTCTTTTGTTTTTTGTTTTTTGAGACGGAGTTTCGTTCTTGTTGCCCAGGCTGGAGTGTAATGGTGGGATCTTGGCTCACCGCAATGTCTGCCTCCCGTGTTCAAGTGACTCTCCTGCCTCAGCCTCCCAAGTAGCTGGGATTACAGGCATGTGCCACCATGCCCGGCTAATTTTGTATTTTTAGTAGAGACAGGGTTTCTCCATATTGATCAGGCTGGTCTCGAACTCCCGACTTTAGGTGCCGCCCGCCTCAGCCTCCCAAAGTGCTGGGATTACAGGTGTGAGTCACTGCACCTGGTCTATGTTTTTAAATATGAAAAGAAAACTAAACACTACTGGCTATTAAAAACATTTTTCCCTGTCTTTTTTAAATTTTAGTAGAGACAGGGGTTCTTACTCTGTTGCTCAGGCTGGTCTCAAACTCCTGAGCTCAAATGATGCTCTCACCTCGGCCTCCCAAAGTGCTAGGATTACAGGCGTGAGTGCCTGGCCTTGAAGAACATTTCTGACATCAAAGACGGAGAGGAACATAACAAAAGGAACCCAGAGAAAAGAGACAAAAGGAAAACTTCCAAAAACCTGGAATCGATATCCTAAAAGGCAGAAAGGAAGTCCTGCCAACATGGAATATAGTGAGGCTGTCTAAGAAAAGGGCATAGGAATGCCAGACACAGCCTGACCTCACCTGAGGTCAGGAGTTTGAGACCAGCCTGGCTAACATGGTGAAACCCTGTCTCTACTAAAAATACAAAATTAGTCTGGTGTAGTATAGAGGCTGAAACAGGAGAATCGCTTGAACCTGGGAGGTGGAGGTTGCAGTGAGCCAAGATCAAGCCATTGCACTCCAGCCTGAGCAACAAGAGCAAAACTCCATCTCAAAGAAAAAAAAAAAAAAAGGCACAGGAATTCAGAGAATAAGACAGAGCTCTTGCAAATGGAAAGCACCATATCTATCAGAAATAAAGAAAATTCAGCAGAGGCGTTCAGAAATGAAGTTGAGGAACTCTCCCAGAAAGCAGGAAAAAGGAAACAGGAAAACACATCAGTCTAGGAGGTTCGACGTCTGTTAGATTCCGGATTGAGAAAACAGAATACAAAGAAGGGGGAGGAAATAATTTGTTTAGTTTTTCTTTTTCTTTCTTTATTTTTCTTTTTGGAGACAGTCTTGCTCTGTCACCCAGGCTGGAGTGCAGTGGCGTGATTTTGGCTCACTGCAACTTCCGCCTTCCCGAGTTCAAGCGATTCTCCTGCCTCAGCCTCCCAAGCAGCTGGAACCACAGGCACCCGCCGCCACGCCCAGCTAATTTTTTGTATTTTAGTAGAGACGGGGTTTCACTGTGTGAACTGAGCTCAGGCAATCCGCCCACCTCGGCCTCCCAAAATGCTAGGCTTACAGGCGTGAGCCACAGCGCCCGGCCTTGTTTCAGTTTTTTAAAACTGAGGAACACAAGACTCTAGATGGAAAGGGCACGTTCTGCATAATGAAAAGAAAAAAGAAAAAAGGTCTACTCTAGGGCACGTTGTACAAGTTCAGAACACCGATGTCATAGCCGCGTGCTGACAAGCCTGCCGCGGAGTTAGTGAGGCAGTGAGCCATGGATCTGGAAACCGTGTGCCTGCTGTCCTAGAGTCACCGCCCTGCAGAGTGCCAGCTGGACTGCAGACAGGTGACGTGGCTCTCCCTCAGCCCAGGCATACAGAGGGCAGCAAGCCTATTTCAGGGGCATAACCACTACATTTTGGATGGGCCTTTGTGATATATATGGGAGGCACCTTGCAGATGAAATCGACTCACTTGCACCTTTGAGTTGTACATCTTTTGTGGCTTGTGACTTGTGTATCTTTTGCACTACTCATTGTATTTTTTGGTAGAGATGGAGTTTTACCATACTGGCCAGGCTGGTCTTGAACTCCTGACCTCAGGTGATCCGCCCGCCTCGGCCTCCCAAAATGCTGGGATTACAGGTGTGAGCCACTGCACCCGACCCTCGAGACCCCATTTTTACAAAAGATTTGACAGAAAAATTAGTCCGGCATGGTTCCACATTCCTGTGGTCCCAGCTACTTAGGAGGCTCAGGTCAGAGAATCACTTGAGCCCAGGAGTTCTAGGTTTCAGTGAGCTGTGATTGCACCACTGCACTCTAGCCTGGGCGACAGGGCAAGACCCTGTGTCCAAAAAAAAAAAAAAAAAAACCACACACACACAAAAAAGTTAAAAGTGATTGCTTTAAGGGGCAGGTATTGGGAGTTAACGAGGAATTAGACCTCTCATGTTTGGGTGCTAATTTTTACTTTCAGCCTGTGTCCTACTTGAAGTGAGTTTCTTGTAGATAACATGGAATTGCATCTTTTTTTTTTTCTAAGACGGAGTCTTGCTGTGTCGCCCAGGCTGGAGTGAGTGGCGCGATCTAAGCTTACTGCCAGCTCCGCCTCCCGGGTTCCCGCCATTCTCCTGCCTCAGCCTCCCGAGTAGCTGGGACCACAGGTGCCGCCACCTCGCCCGGCTAATTTTTTGTATTTTTAGTAGAGACGGGGTTTCACCGGGTTAGCCAGGATGGTCTCGATCTCCTGACCTTGTGATCCACCTGCCTCGGCCTCCCAAAGTGCTGGGATTACAGGCATGAGCCACCGCACCTGGCTGCATCATGTTTTTAAATCCACTTTGCTAATCTCTGCATTTTGGTCATTTGATCTGTCTTTTAGATAATTTATATTTCATATCATTATTAATATGTTAGGGCCTAAGTCTGCCATTTTGTTTGTTGTTTCCCTTGTTTTCCTTTCTGTGTTCTTTTTCTTGCCTTCCCGTGGATTTCTGGAACATTTTTTAGAATTCCATTTTTGTTTCTCTAGTGTTTTTGAGCGTATCTCTTTGTGTAGCTCTCTTAGTTGTTGCCCTAGGTACTGCATGAGAGATGTCTGACTTGTCAGTCTATTGGTAGGTATCGTTATTTTATGAGTTTGAGTGAAGTATAGAAACCTTACCACCTTCACGTCCCTTTACTTTCCCTGTTGTTATTGTCTTAAATATTTTCTCTATAAATATTTAAATATTAGCATCACATAAAATAATCTTACAATTTTTGCTTCCAATATAATTTGGAAAACTCTAGAAAAGGAAAGTCTTTTGTATTTACCCATATTTTTGCTTAGTGTTATGTACTGAATTTCGTCCCTCACCCACAAATTCATTCACAAAGTCCTAAGTCTCAGTACCTGCGATGGTGTTTGGAGAGAGTACTTTTAAAGAGGCCATTAAGTCAAGATGGCATCATTTAGTTGGAAGGGATGTCCCCGTAAAAGGAGATTAGGACAAAGACTGACAGAGAGGAAAGATGATATGAAGACTCAGAAGACAGCATCTGCAAGCCAGTGAGAGACCTCAGAGGAAGCCAATCCTGCTCACACCTTCATCTCAGACTTCTAACCTCCAGAATTGTGAGAAAATACATTTGTGTTGTTTCAGCTGCCCACTGTGTGGTGTTTTCAGCTCTGGCAAACTAATACGCTGTGTCCCTTCTTGGTGTTTTAAGATTCCTTTCTTTCACCACTTCCTTTCTATTTAGAGAACTTCCATGACTCATTCTTTTAGATGACATCTGCTGCTACAGACTCTCTTAGTTTTCATTCATCTGAGAATGTGTTGATCTCCTCTTGATTCCTGAAGGACATTTTGCTGGATGTATATACAATTCTGGGTGAACAGTCTTTTCTTTTAGTGTTTGAAAGATATTGGGCCAGGCATAGTGTAATTGCAACACTTTGGGAGGCCGAGATGAGCAGATCACTTGAGCCCAGGGGTTCAAGACCAGCCTAGGCAATATGGCAAAACCCCATCTCTACAAAAAATTAGCTGGGCATGGCGGCACATGCCTGTAGTCTCAGCTACCTGGAAGGCTGAGGTGGGAGGATCACCTGAGCCCAGGAGATCAGAGCTACAGTGAGCCATGATCGTGCCATTGCACTCCAACCTGGGTGACAGAGTGAGACTGTCTCAAAAAAAAAAAAAAGATGATGTTGTGCCACTTCTTTCTGGCTTCTGTGGTTTCTGATATGAAATCTACTATCATTTCAATTGTTTCTCTCTTACTGCTTTCAAGATTTTTTTTTTTCTTGGCCAGGCATGGTGGCTCATGCCTGTTATCCCAGCACTTTGGGAGGCTAAGGCAGGAGAATCACTTGAGGCCAGGGAGTTCAGGACCAGCCTGGACAACATAGTGAGACCTCTTCTCTATAAAAAATACAAAAATTAGCCAGGAGTGGTGGCGTGTGCCCGTAGTCCCAGCTAGTCAGGAGGCTGAGGTGGGAGGATCTCTCGAGCCCAAGAGGTAGAGGTTGCAGTGAGCCATGATGGTGCCAGTGTACTCCAGCTGGGGTAACAGAGGGAGACCCTGTCTGGAAAAAAAAAAAGAAGACTTTTTTTTCCTCTGTCTTCAGTTTTCACAAGTTTGACTAGAATGTGCCTTGTGGATGTCTTTGGGTTTGTCCTCTTTGGGGTTTGCTTAGCTTCTTGAATCTATAGGTTCATGACTCTTGCCAGACTTAAGAAGCGATCTCTTCAGTTCGTTTTTCAGCCCTGAGAAATGCTGAAGTGTTCAGCCCTGACCTCCTTCTCTTTTTCCAGGATTCTGATGACATGAGTGTTAGATTATTGTTGCAGTCCCATAGTCCTTGCTCTGTTCAGGTTTTTTTTTTCCAGTCTGTTTTCTCTCTGTTGTTGAGACTGGGTAATTTCTGTTCTGTCTTGCGGCTCCCGCATTCCTTCTCTCTCTGCCCTCCACTCTGCTGTGGAGCCATCCATTGAGCTTTTTCTGTTTGTTTCCCCTTCATATCTTCTTTCTTGAGATCTTCTGTTTTTTTTGTTGTTGTTGAGGCTTTCTGGTTTTCATTTGTTACAAGAGTTTGTAATTGCTCTCTGAAGCATTCTTAGGATGGTCTAACATCTCTGTCATCTTAGTGTTGGCATTTATTGTTTTTTATCCAGTTTGAGATCTTCCTGGTCCTTAGTATTATAAATGTTTTCAGTTGTGCATTTTGGGGATTATAAGACTCATTACAGTCTGGCAAGGATGGAGATTTAGGCTCCCCATGTAACCTTTGAGTAGGGGTGAGGCTGCTCAGAGGTTGCATGGGAAGCCTGTTTTTTTCCAGTTTTTTTCGGACATATTTGGGTGGAATAGAGCAGTTATTGTCTAAAAGTTTTCTGTCTTGCTAAGCTACCCTTTCCTGGTGCTTTATTATTATTTTGTTGTTTTTATTTTTTGAGATGGAGTTTCACTCCCAGGTTGGAGTTCAGCAGCATGATCTTGGCTCACTGCAACCTCCGCCTCCTGGGTTCAAGGGATTCTCCTGCCTCAGCCTCCTGAGGAGCTGAGATTACAGGTGGCCACCACCATGCCCAGCTAATTTTTGTATTTATTTTAGAAACAGGGCTTTCACCATGTTGGTCAGGCTGATCTCCAACTCCTGACCTCAGGTGATTCACCAGCCTCTGCCTCTCAAAATGCTGGGATTACAGGCATGAACTACCATGCCTGGCTATTTTAATTTTAAACTTGGAGAGGTCAGCTCCAAGTCTGGGATACATGAGGCAAAAAGAAAACCCAGGGAATTCATTGCTGTTGTTCCTTGAGTCCTGAGGTCCCTAGCCATCTTCTCTCAACCTTGTATCTGTTTTATTTATATTACCTAGGGTTTTTAGTTATAAATTAAAATTTTACATAATTTTAGAGATTTTAAAGGTACATGTCACTAACAAGAGGCAGATTACATTTCTTTTCTACTTTGAGTATACACATTTAATTTTTTAAATTATTGTGGTAAAATATACAGAAAAAGTAGGAAAAGTCACTAATTGGCATTTAAAGTTACCATTTTGATAAAATGAAAGTTAACGGTTTTTAAAAGTAAACTAAAGTCAGGTAAAAAAAAATCAGACTTTTGAATGAAAAGCATTAGAAAGACTATGTTTTGTGATCTCCCTGGGTTACATAATTAATATTAATAGGTAAAATGATTTTTATTGCATTATCTCAATAAAATTGTCATGGGAGTGGTAAGGTGGTTGAAAACGAAAAGGAAATACCTAAGCAGAGAGTGTTTTTCAATGTGACAAATGTGAATAGAAAGGCTTCTAGTGTGACGCACTCTGGTGACTCATCACAGGGTCTTCAGTTACTGGGCTGCTGCTTGCATTCTTTAGTCTGTGGGACGCACCACGCACAGTATCACTGGGATTTGTTAAATAGCCATCAAATCGTATTTTAAATTATTACTTTTATATAAATCTTTAGGAACTTGACTTTTTGAAAATTACTTTTTAGTTTATTTCATATTGATTGTGTTATTTTAGAAATTTTCATAGTTTGCATTTACCATTTCTTTATATGTTAAAGGATATTATTCTTATACTATTCTTTACAATTTTACATTGCTGAGTGTTGAAACTCTCTTATACAGATTATTTGTCATCATCTCTGGCCATTTTCACATTCATAGTAGTGTCCTCACAGAAAATGATTGTCCTGTACATGTGGGTTTTGCGTAATGGGCTCATAGTAGTGTCTGTTCTCACAGAAAATGAGCGTACTGTATATGTGGGTTTTGCATAATGGGCTGATTGGGTAAGGATGACGTACACTTTGTGGGATTGCCTGAAGGAGTTACTGGAAGAACATAAGACTTTTGACTGCTAGCATTTCTTAATAAATGTCGTACTGTTGAAAACATTAATTTGTGTTTGGACTGGAGTGAACTGTAGTTTTCATGGCTTAGTTACTGAGATTTAAAGAAATAAGTCCTAATGTCATAATTACATAGCCAAATAGAATGAAATATTAAGCATTTTTCTCCCTGGCAGAGAGAAATGGGGTTAAGAAGGAAAGAAGTTACTAACTGCCAGTCTCCGTTACACAGTTGTGAGACTAATTTTTGAGATTTGAAGTTCAGGAATACTTTGGAATTTTGTTTCTGTAATTTCTGTATTCTTCATTTTATTGCTGAGACATAAGATATGGTTATTAGAAAAGTCCATAATTTTAGAGATTTTTAAGGTACATGTCACTAAGAAGAGGCAGATTACATTTCTTTTCTACTTTGAATACTACATATTTGATTTTTAAAATTGTGGTAAAATATGCCATTTTACCCATTTTTAAGCATCTGTTCAGTGGTATTAAGAGCCTTCATACTGTTGTGTGGCTATCACCAACTAAATCCACTTCTAGAACTTTTTTCATTATCCCAGACTGCAACTCTGTATGCATTAAACACACACTCTTCATTACTTCCTGGTAATCATTCTGCTTTATGTCTTTATGAATTTGGCTGTTCTAGGGACTTCATATAAATGGAATCATATTTGTCCTTTGATGTCTGGCATATTTCACTTACCATAATGTTTGCAAACTTCATGTTGTAGCATGTCAAAGAATTTTATTCCTTTTTGAATGTAGAATAATATTCCATTGTATGCGTATAACACATTTATGGAAATATCTGTTCACCCATTGGTAGACATTTGTTTTGTTTCCACCTTTTGACAGTTGTGATTAATGCTGATGTAAATATCGGCCTACAAATATCTGTTCAAGTCCCTGCTTTCAGTTCTTTTTTTTTTTGAGGTGGAGTCTCACTCTGTCGCCCAAGCTGGAGTGTAGGCACCATCTTGGCTCACTGCAACCAAGCTGGATCATATGGTAGCTCTGTTTTTAGTTTTTTGAGAAGCCTTCAGACAGCCTCCTGGGTTCAAGTGATTCTCCTGTCTCAGACTCCCAAGTAGCTGAGATTACAGGCACATGCCACCATGCCTGGCTAATTTTTGTGTCTTTTGTAGAGACAGGGTTTTGCCATGTTGGCCAGTCTAGTCTCACACTCCTGACCTCAAGTGATCCACACACCTCGGCCTGTCAAAGTGCTGGGATTACAGGCGCAAGCCACTGCACCCAACCAGTTCTTTTCATTATATACCCAGAAGTAGAATTGTTGGATTGTATGGATCATAAATATAATTCTATGTTTAATTTTTTGAGGAACTGCCATATTCTTTTCCACAGTGGCTGTACCATTTTACTTTCCAGCTTGCAAAGCACAAAGGTTCTGATTTCTCCACATTCTTACCAACACTTGTTGTTTTTTTCCTTTTTTAATAATAGTTGTCTGAATGGGTATGAAGTGGTATCTTACTGTAGTTTTTAAAGTTTCTGTGAGTGCATCATGGCTGCATATATTTATGGGGTCTGTGAGATACTCTGATAGAGCCATACAATGTGGAATAGTCACATCAGGGTAAACGGGGTATCCATCACCCCAAGCACTGATGCTGTGTTACAATCCAATCATACTCTTTTATTTATTTCAAAATATACAATAAATGATTGTTGACTGTAGTCATTCCCGACAGTGACTTTATGATTAAAAAAAAGAGAAAACGTGGTAAGCAAATGAATCTCACAGTAATTAATTAAATCAAAGTGGGTATTGATAGAGAGATGGTTTGTCATATTCCTTTGTCCTCTGCATTTTCTGAAAGTTTGCAGCTGATCCAGATGCTTAATCAGACTCAGGTTCTGTTCCTTTGGCAAGACCACAGGTAATGTTCTGTTCTTCTAATGGGAGGCGTATAATTTCTTTTTTTTTTTTTTCTTTTTTGAGACAGAATCTCGCTCTGTTGCCCAGGCTGGTGTGCGGTGGCTCTGTCTCTGCTCACTGCAACCTCTGCCTCCCAGGTTCAAGGAATTCTCCTGCCTCAGCTTCCCAAGTAGCTGGGATTACAGGTGTGTGCCACCATGCCCAGCTAATTTTTGTGTGTGTGTTTTTTTTTTTTTTTTTTTTGAGACGGAGTCTTGCTCTGTCGCCCAGGCTGGAGTGCAGTGGCCGGATCTCAGCTCACTGCAAGCTCCGCCTCCCGGGTTCACGCCATTCTCCTGCCTCAGCCTCCCGAGTAGCTGGGACTACAGGCGCCCGCCACAGCGCCCGGCTAATTTTTGTATTTTTAGTAGAGACGGGGTTTCACCGTGTTAGTCAGGATGGTCTCGATCTCCTGACCTCGTGATCCACCTGTCTCGGCCTCCCAAAGTGCTGGGATTACAGGCGTGAGCCACCGCGCCCGGCAATTTTTGTGTTTTTAGTAGAGATGGGGTTTCACCATGTTGGGCAGGCTGGTCTCAAATTCCTGACCTCAAGTGATCCACCTGTCTTGGCCTCCCAAAGTGCTGGGATTACAGGCATAAGCCACTGCGCCTGGCCTGAGGCGTGTAATTTCAGATTGTCTCTTGTAAAGATAACAGCTGTTGATGTTTAATTCTAGATCCATTAATTCATAGGGGTTTCACAATTGTGATATTCTATCATTCTTTTTTATTCGTAGCTAGAATACTTTTATAGTGAGATGCTCCCATTCATCTATTGTTTACTCAATGATACCTTTATATAGGGAAGGCAGGATAAATGTTTGATTTTTTTTTCCTCTTAATTTCCTCAAATGTTTGATTTTTCCTTCAGTTGTATTAGTTTGTTTTCATGCTGCTGATAAACACATACCTGAAACTGGGAACAAAAGGAGGTTTAATTGGACTTACAGTTCCACATGGCTGGGAGGCCTCAGAATCATGGCAGGAGGCGAAAGGTACTTACTTACACAGCAGCGGCAAGAGAAAATGAGGAGGGAGCAAAAGTGGAAATCCCTGATAAACCCATAAGATCTCGTGAGACTTATTCACTATCATGAGAATAACACGGGAGAAACCGGCCTCCGTGATTCAGTTACCTCTCCACTGGGTCCCTCCCACAGCATGTGGGAATTCTGGGGAATACAATTCAAGTGGAGACTTGGATGGGGACACAGCCAAACCATATCACCAGTTTACAAGATACTGTATTAGTTCTCTGTCATCTTTTTCAGGTGTGTGTCATAAACTCATGTAGTTCAATATATGTGATGAATTTCAGTCTCTTGCAGTCATCTTTATCAAAGCTCAGATTGCCTCATCTTTGGCCGTTGGGAGCAAAGATGCTTCCTGAGTCCTTTTGACCTGACCTTGATCATCTTTGGTAAATAAAAGGACAGTATTTTTTGTTTTGCTTTTCAAAAACCTCAGCATATTTTCTGTGCCTTTAGAAAGGTGGATTTTAGAGATCTATTTGTTTTAGGATATTTGGAACTGATTGATACGATCTTTGATATAATTTGTAAGCAGATATATGCCTTAGAGGTTGTGTTACTTTTAAAGAATATTTTCATTTTTTAGTTTATGTGGAAAATCAAAACATTTCAATAAAATAAGTTCCAACGACTGATTTTAAACCTAATTTAATTTTTCTTTTAGACCTGTCACGAAATCGTCTTTCAGAAATTCCTATAGAAGCATGTCACTTTGTTTCTCTGGAAAATCTCAACTTGTACCAAAATTGTATTCGGTATATTCCAGAGGCAATTTTAAACCTACAAGCGCTAACGTTTTTAAATATTAGGTAAGAATGTTGTTTTCTATTTTAAATTTTTGGTTTTATGTGATCTTTTCAATTTTCCCCTCTCTTTCCCTAAAATATTTACCTATATATATGCTATCTATCCATGTCAGCAGTTTCTATATGTGCTCTTGGATATATTGACAGTATTTCCTATGTCCCTCTAGTTTCTCGGTTTGTCTTTGGCTTTGCAGTACAGATGCTCCCTGACTTACAGTGGGGTTACATCACAGTAAACCCGTCTAAGTTGAAAATGCATTTCCCAGATAATCCGTCAAATATTATAGCCTAGGCTAGCCTACTTTAAATGTGCTCAAAACACTTACAGTAGGCTACAGTTGAGCAAAATCATCTAACACGAGGCCTGTTTTATAATAAAGTATTGAATAGCTCATACAATGTACTAGATAGTGTAATAAAGTATGGTTTCTACTGAATGTGTATTGTTTTCCTACCATCATGAAGCCAAAAAATTGTAAGTCAGCTGTTGTTAGTTGGGAATGTCTGTAATTAACAAACCTTACTAGCCATTTGCCTAATGAGCTTGCAGCAGTCTTGCAGCAGTGCTTCTCCAATTACATTTTCTAATTAGCTTCATTAAATAAGAATAATAGATCTGAAATTACTTTGTTTCTTGTGACCATGTATTTTTGCATGTTAAGTTTTGAATGTATAAATGCGTTTATTCAACTAGTCTACTCCACTTTCACATCTTAAAATAATTTTTTGTTTTTATTTCACTATAAAAGTTGCAAGTGTTCATTGAAGATAATGTACAAATGTGGAAAAATATAAAGGAAATTCATCAAAATATATCTGAAATTTATAAGGGATCTTTTCCTTCTGTTTTTCCAGGTTTTTAGTCAAATTTTTAAATGAGTTTTCCCCTTATGAAACATTATTTAAAACTATTTTTGCATGTAATTATTGTACAGTTTATATACTGTTGAAAATACATTTTCCTCTGGGATCCTTCGTTTCTTCCAGTTTTTTACCATGATAAAAATAATATTAGCAGAGAATTTTGTATGTAAATGTTTACTTTTCTCTTTCCATAAGATAGATGTCTGGGAGTGGAATTGTTACTGGCTTAAAAAGTGTTAAAGGCTTGGCCGGGCGCGGTGGCTCAAGCCTGTAATCCCAGCACTTTGGGAGGCCGAGACGGCGGATTATGAGGTCAGGAGATCGAGACCATCCTGATGAAACACGGTGAAACCCCGTCTCTACTAAAAAATACAAAAAAAAAAAAAACTAGCCGGACGAGGTGGCGGGCGCCTGTAGTCCCAGCTACTCGGGAGGCTGAGGCAGGAGAATGGCGTAAACCCAGGAGGCGGAGCTTGCAGTGAGCTGAGATCCGGCCACTGCACTCCAGCCTGGGCAACAGAGCGAGACTCTGTCTCCAAAAAAAAAAAAAAAAAAAGTGTTAAAGGCTTGTGATCTCAGTAAAAGATCTTACAAATGGGGAGGGAATTGGTCCTAAGGAATAAGACATTGAATTTACATACGTAAAAATCTAGTTTATTTTAATCTTGATAGATGTGGGGTTTTTTTTGTGTTTTTCTTTTTTCTTTTGTCTTTTTGTTTTGAGACAGGGATTTGCTTTTGTTGTCCAGGCTGGAGTGCAGTGGCGCGATCTTGGCTCACCACAACCTCCATCTTCCGGGTTCAAGCCATTCTCCTGCCTCAGCCTTCCGAGTAGCTGGGATTACAGGTGCCCGCCACCACGCCCGGCTAATTTTGTATTTTTAGTAGAAACAGGGTTTCACCATGTTGGCCAAGCTGGTCTCAAACTCTCGACCTCAGGTGATCCACCTGCCTTGGCCTCCCAAAGTGCTGGGATTACAGGAGTGAGCCACTGCGCCCGGCCAATAGATGTGTTTTATTATTGTACTTTTAGTTCTGGTTTGCATGTTTTTGTATAAATAAAAATTATTTACCTGTAAGTTGGTGTGATCTGTGAAATCACAACTTACTGCCATATTTTCACCATTTATGTGCATTTGATTATAATATTGTAATGATGAGGGAAACAGATTACAAGTTTTGTTTAGAAATATTCTTCAGGCTGGGCGCAGTGGCTCACGCCCGTAATCCCAGCACTTTGGGAGGCCGAGACGGGCGGATCATGAGGTCAGGAGATCGAGACCATCCTGGCTCATATGGTGAAACCCCGTCTCTACTAAAAATACAAAAAAAGTTAGCCAGGCGTGGTGGCGGGCGCCTGTAGTCCCAGCTACTCGGGAGGCTGAGGCAGGAGAATGGCGTGAACCCGGGAGGCGGAGGTTGCAGTGAGTTGAGATCGCACCACTGCACTCCAGCCTGGGTGACAGAGCGAGACTCCGTCTCAAAAAAAAAAAAAAAAAAGAAAGAAAGAAAGAAATCTTCAGAAGGAAGGAGGATGATATTATCTACCTTTTAAAAAAAATTTTCCTGCATAAATTTTACTTTAATAAAACAATACTATGTTTATGTAGTACTTCATTGTTTACCAAGGAGTTTTCTTGTGCAGTAGCCCTGTAAGATAGGTAGGGAGATACGAAGATCTTCAGTTTACAGATGAGAAATCTCTGTAAGATGTAGATAAAGTTCAACAGTGTACCTGTAACCATCAAGCGACCACCAATAAAACGAAGGCTAGAACTCCAGTACCCTGTTTGTTTCTTGCAAGACTCATATTTGTTATTTTACTGAGTATAGAGTGAGAAAGGGAAAACTTTTCTTCAGTGGTGGACTCTGATTCTTCTCTTTCTCCTTACCCATTTAGTCGGAACCAACTGTCAACATTACCGGTACACTTGTGTAATTTGCCGTTGAAAGTCTTAATTGCTAGTAATAACAAATTGGTATCACTTCCAGAAGAAATTGGACACCTTAGACATTTGATGGAACTTGTAAGTTAATATTTTTGATCGTCCAGCGCACGCGCGCGCGCGTGTGTGTGTGTGTATGAAACCTTGGAGAGAGAGATGTATACAAAGTCGTACCATAGTCTCTCATATGGCCAAGATTTATTATTGAGATATGTTTTTGACTTATTTTCCAGTATTGGTAGTGAATCATGTACTGAATTTTCAGTACTCAAGTGGTTGGCACACAGAACTAAGAATTGAAAGTACAAGCCTAATCGGCCCACACAGATGGGAAAAAGTCATTAGAATTATGTTCTAACCAATATTAGATGATTTCTATGTCATTAAATTTTTGAGATGTGTTAATATAATTGAATTTTTCAAAATAAATGTATTTGTATCATCAATATTCTGATTTTTTATTAGCTCCTATAGGGGAATGGCACTACAAAGGTTAGGTTTATTTTTTGCCTTACATTATATCTTTAGAACCTATCTCCCACTTTATAAAGTAAAATATACTTCATTGCTATGTGTTTTTGTTTGGTTTTGTTTTGTGTTTTTGGAGATGGAGTCTCACTCTGTTGCCCAGGCTGGAGTGCAGTGGCGCGATCTTGGCTCACCGGGATCTTGGCTCCACCTCCTGGTTTCAAGGGATTCTCCTGCCTCAGCCTCCCGAGTAGCTGGGACTAAAGGCGCCCGCCACCATGCCTGGCTAATTTTTTGTATTTTTAGTAGAGACAGGGTTTTACCATGGTAGCCAGGATGGTCTCAATCTCCTGACCTTGTGATCCGCCCGCCTCGGCCTCCCAAAGTGCTGGGATTATAGGCCTGAGCCACCGCGCCCGGCCCTATTGCCATTTGTTTTCTAAGACGCTTAATTGAACTCCTTCACCTAATCACTTCTTGAGTATTTACCTTCTGAGCATGGGAATAACAATTTTCTCATTTAATCACCATAATAATGAATTGATTACTAAAATTATTTTCATTTTATAACTGAGGAAGCTAGCACTCAAAATAGGTTAAATAATTTGCCTAAGGTTATATAACAGAAGTAGTATTTGAAACTAGACTATCTTCAGTCGTTCTGAAGTGGTCAAATACAATTACCTCCATTAGGATTAGGGGTATGGTTTCATGTAGGTTTATTAACAAAGATGGAAGATGGTTATCATAAATTAATACGTATGTAATATAGTTGAATCACGTTTTTCAGTTAGATTATGAATGTAAGAGGTTACTTGTGAAAATCTACAAATATATTAAAACTAGAGTCTACATTCTAGACCACTATTTTTGGAGCCAGTTAGACCTAGGACATAAAGGTCAGAATGTATGTTTATCAGCATCTCTTCAGAACTTGGGTTAAAAACATGAACTAGAAGTAAACTATACTCTAATTCAAATTCTTATTTTCAAATCATTTAAACATTTTGTTTCTACTTATTCAGTCCTAAATACTTAAAAGATAGAGATGTGTTACAGAAGCTTTTAGTTTTCTACAAAAGAGGTTAATTGATATCCTCAGTCATATAAGGAACTTATGGCAGAATAAGAATTAGTGTCCTGGCTGGGCGCAGTGGCTCACGCTTGTAATCTTAGCACTTTGAGAGGCCGAGGCAGGCAAATCACCTGAGGTCAGGAGGTCGAGACCAGCCTGGTCAACATGGTGAAACCCCGTCTCTACTAAAAATACAAAAATTAGCCAGGCATGGTGGCACCTGTTATCCCAGCAACTTGGGAGGCTGAGGCAGGAGAATCACTTGAACCCAGGAGGCAGAGTTGCAGTGAGCTGAGATCACACCACTGTACTCCAGCCTGGGCGACAGAGTGAGACTCCGTCTCAAAAAAAAGAAAAAATTCATAAATGAGTGTCCCTAAAGCTCTCCATTCCCATCTGATGGTCTTTCAGCAACATCCTTGTTGGCTCAATATTTTTTTCCTCTTCAGTAAGTGAAAGCAAACTGCTGTTTTCTGCATACGTATTTTCTGAGAGACTATGTATTTCTGTTACCTTTTGGCTCAAACTCAATTTTTCCATCCTTTCAAATTTTTTTTTTCCTAGCTCGGATTCGAACCTATATCCTTTCTTTTTTTTTTTTTTTTTTTTTTTTTTTTTTTTGAGACGGAGTCTCGCTCTGTCGCCCAGGCTGGAGTGCAGTGGCCAGATCTCAGCTCACTGCAAGCTCCGCCTCCCGGGTTCCCGTCATTCTCCTGCCTCAGCCTCCCGAGTAGCTGGGACTACAGGCGCCCGCCACCTCGCCTGGCTGGTTTTTTGTATTTTTTAGTAGAGACGGGGTTTCACCGTGTTAGCCAGGATGGTCTCGATCTCCTGACCTCGTGATCCGCCCGTCTCGGCCTCCCAAAGTGCTGGGATTACAGGCGTGAGCCACCGCGCCCGGCCTATCCTTTCAACTTCTTTTAGAGCCCTTTTAATGCCTAGAACATTGGACTGAGAAGTCTAGCTTCTGGCCAGGCACAGTGGCTCTTGCCTGTAATCACAGCGCTTTGGGAGGCCGAGGCAGGTGGATCACCTGAGGTCAGGAGTTTCAGACCAGCATGGTCAACATGGTGAAACCCCGTCTCTACTAAAAATACAAAAATTAGCCGGGCATGGTGGTGGGTGCCTGTAATCCCAGCTACTTGGGAGGCTGAGGCAGGAGAATTGCTGGAACTGGGAGGCGGAGCTTGCAGTGAGCCGAGATCAAGCCACTGCACCTCTAGCCTGGGCAGCAGAGCGAGACTCCGTCTCAAAAAAAAAAAAAGTCTAGCTTCTGATTCTACTTCAATTATTAATTGGTAGGAAAAGTAAAACTAGTCTTTTCTCTAAGCATATTTTAAGAATATTAAAAAATAACGTTTGAAGCTTATTGAAAAATTTGGCAAGCGGTCTTTTTTTATTCTTCTTTCTTTTTTAAAAAAAGAAAATAGAGACGAATCCTTACCATGTTGCCCAGGCTGGTCTGAAACTGCTGGTCTCATGCGAACCACCTGCCTCAGCTTCCCAAAGTGCTGGGAGTAGGCGTGAGCACCACACTCGGCAGCAGGCGGCCTTTTCTAAATAGTAAATGTGTTATTTCTTTCAGTCGTATTGGCACAGTTTTAAGTGTTAATGTGGCAGCTTCCCTCTGTTCACATAATGATGGGTTTGCAAATTACCTTGGCTGACCCCAGATTTACAGTATTCTGAATTTATTAATCTTGGAGCCTGTAGGTAGTCGCTTGTCAGAACCGTTGAATTAAGCTATTAAGTAAGATACCAGAAGGTCTCCCAAACATACCTAATTTTATAGACAGTTTAAAGTAGACAAGTTTGTAATGTTAGGACAATCTTTATTTTGTATCTTTTCACAATAGGATGTGAGCTGCAATGAAATTCAAACTATACCTTCCCAAATTGGTAACCTGGAGGCCTTGAGAGACCTTAATGTAAGAAGAAATCACCTAGTACATTTGCCTGAAGGTAAGAAACTATGAAATGATTATTATTATTTTAAAGCTCTCTCAGACCAATCAAGACAAAAATGTATAAGGGTTACATCCAGGCTGGGCGCTGTGACTCATGCCTGTAATCCCAACACTTTTAGAGGCAGAGGAGGGAGGATTGCTTGAACCCAGGAATTCCAGACCAGCCTGGGCAACATAGTCTGTCTCTACAAAAAATTAACAAATTTAGCCCCGTGAGCTGGCATACTCTTGTAATCCCAGCTACTCAGGAAGCTGAGGTGGGAGGAGTCCCTGAGCCCAGGAGGCCAAGGCTGCAGTGAGCTGTGGTGGTGTCACTGCTCTCTAGCCTGAGCACCAGAAAGAGACCCTGTTTTAAAAAAAGGGAGAGAGGGAGGCCGAGACGGGCGGATCACGAGGTCAGGAGATCGAGAACATCCTGGCTAACATGGTGAAACCCCGTCTCTACTAAAAAAAATACAAAAAACTAGCCGGGCGAGGTGGTGGGCGCCTGTAGTCCCAGCTACTCGGGAGGCTGAGGCAGGAGAATGGCCTAAACCCGGGAGGCGGAGCTTGCAGTGAGCTGAGATCCGGCCACTGCACTCCAGCCTGGGTGACAGAGCGAGACTCCGTCTCAAAAAAAAGAAAAAAAAAAGGGAGAGAGAGAATGTGTAGGGGTGTGTGTGTGTGTGTGTGTGACAGTATGTTACGTCCAGTGTTTGAAATCTAATGGTTTAATAGTGTTATCTGTTCCACTATGGATTTTAAAAGCCTCTTCAATGAAAAGGTTTGATAACTCTTGACCTTTGATTTTATTTTTAGATATTCAACCAGGTAATCAATAACTCAGGGTAGGGTCACTGGAAATTTCAGTAAGCATGACTGTTTGGGGGAAATGTAACATGTTTGGATAAGGAGATAGTATATAGTATAATGAAAAACATTCCCGCAGTTAGCACTCACTTAAAAATGGACTCTGACCTGAACTTAACTTTACCCATCACTAGAGATGTTCAAACAGAGGCTAATGAACCATGTAGAGGTGATGTGTATAGTGAATGATAAATGGGGTGAGAGACTGTGCTAAGAGACAGGTTATCTTACTTAGGCTGACTACAAGCCATATCATTCAAATATGTATTTGAATGATAAAAATGATTAAACAAATTAATTAAGTCTGATTTATCAATCTTTCACAAATTAATAAACAATGCTAGAAAGGAAGATGAAAATGAGAGCTGTTATTTTATGAGATCCAGAATATATATTTCTTCTATATGTTTCTGCTCATCACCCAGCAATAAGAGTCATCAGCTCATGGCAAGTCTTGTCTCAGCTGTGCTCTCATTTACTTTCCCCTGCACTATTCTCTAGATTACTTTGAATCATATACAGAAATTTATTGTAAAATACCAATGAGTCTTCTCAAGGTGTTTTCATGACAGTGATTTTCTAGGTTCTTTGACAAAATATGACTACAGTGTACAATTAATATTTTGTTTGTTTTGAGACAGGGTCTCACTCCCAATACCCAGGCTAGAGTGCAGTGGCACGAACATGGCTCGTGCAGCCTCGACTTCCCAGGTTTAGGTGATCCTCTCACCTCAGCCTCCCAAGTAGCTTAGACTACGGGCACTCACCACCATGCCCAGCTAATTTTTGTATTTTTAGCAGTGACGGGTTTTGCCATGTTGCCCAGGCTGGTCTCAAACTCCTGGGGTCAAGAGATCCACTTGCCTCAGTCTCTCAGAGTGCTAGGATTACAGGTGTGAGCCACTGCGCCTGGCCACAATGCATGTTGAATTAGCTAATGATGTTTTCACTTTCCCTGTAGAATTCAAATATTTATACCAATTTGATCCAGCATAATATTTAGTTCTAAAGTACTAGTGGAGCTTTGACATTTTGGATTCCAAGTAAATGTGTAAGAACGTGACCTTTTCGGTCCACTTTTATATACTTTACTGCAACCAAAATCTCGCATGTCTTTCCTCTCACTTGGCTTGTCCAGGAACCTTCCCACCTTTTATCCTCAGGGCCTTCCTTATTTTCTCCTGGGTCTGTTTGCTACCAACTCAGGAATGTAAATGAAGGTTAGCAAAACCAAAATCATGACCTCTAGGACCTTATAACCCCAAGTTACCTCTGTACTCAGGACTCACCTACTATGGTTGGTCTTCAAAGACTTACTCCTATAATAATATTTATTTAGTGTGAAATCAATTAATCAAAATATTAGGGTTTTATTCAAAATGAAAATTGAGAATTTCAGATGACAATGGAAGCTTAATAGTTTTATCAGCTAATTTATTTCTGTATCTTATTTTGATTGTGGACTGCCGACAAAATGGTTTATCACACAAATAGTTTCCATTTTTTTAACAGTTTATTTTATCATCTCAGCACATACAGTTGAATTGAGTTGGCAGGTGAAGCTTTATTCCAACAGCTATATTGATTCGTGTGGAAGTTTAATTTCTGACATTGCAATTTGGTAGATATAATTTATCTTTTGTTATGTTGCCATTTTGATTTAAAGTTAATTTTAACTTTTACCAAATAATATGTTACATCATTCAAAAAATATTTTAAAATATTGAGTCTTTTTTTTTGAAACAGAGTCTCACTTTGTCGCCTAGGCTGGAGTGCAGTGGCGCCATCTCGGCTCACTGCAACCTCTGCCTCCCTGGTTCAAGTGATTCTCCTGCCTCAGCCTCCCGAGTAGCTGGGCTTACAGGCATGTGCCACCATGCCCAGCTAACTTTTGTATTTTTAATAGAGACAGGGTTTCGCCATGTGTTGCCCAGGATGGTCTTGTTCTCCTGACCTCGTGATCCACCTGCCTCCGCCTCCCAAAGTGCTGGGATTACAGGCGTGAGCCACCGTGTCCAGCCAAGAATCTTAAATAATATCGTTAACCTGCCTCAAACTTCCCAGCACACCAATTTCAATGGCCAAAAGTATGTATCTTCATTAAACTCCTTTGACCCTTTTTTTTTTTTTTTTGAGACAAGGTCTCACTCTGTTGCCCAGGCTGGAGTGCATGGCGTGATCATAGCTCACTGTAGCCTCGAACTCCCTGGGCTGAAGCCATCCTCCCATCTGAGCCTTCCAAGTAGCTGGGACTGTAGACATGCGCCGTCACACCCAGAAGTTTTTGTATTGTTTTGTAGAGACAAGGGTCTCACCGTGTTGCCCTGGCTGGTCTCCTGGGCTCAAGCCGTCCGCCCACCTCAGCCTCCCAAAGTGCTGATTACAGGCATGAGCCACAGTGTCCAGACTGCTGACATATTTCTAATTGATACATTTTTATAGCTATTGCTGGTTTGGGCAACTTTGACACTTATGTCAGCTTCCTGTTGTGATAGATGAGGATTTAGTTTCCTTACACTATCACATACCATGCCTTTACTGCCTTCCTCCCATCTTCCCAGTGTAGTTTTAGCACAACTTTTGATTAAATTGTTATTCAGTGTTCACATTACTATAATTATGTAAGCATTGTTCCCTGCCAATTCAAGTGATGTACTCTGATTTTATTTCTTTTCTTGTACATGTTTTTTTTTTTTCCTAGAGGTAATAGTTTATCTTTTTATATGCTTATTTTTGTGTGTGTGTATTGCTAATTCCACCCTCTTTTTCCAACAGTCTTCCTAGTCAAACTAGTCAGATTCTCTGTCCCTTTTTTCCATGCACTTCTGCCTCACTGAGCCCTTTTTTTTTTCTCTTCTGATATGGACTGGCTGTTCTCTAGTATTGCTGCCCAGCTTTTTTTTCTTTTCTTTGAGACGGAGTCTCGCTCTGTCACCCAGGCTAGAGTGCAGTGACATGATCTCGGCTCACTGTAACCTCTGCCTCCCGGGTTCAGGCGACTCTGCCTCAGCCTTCCGAGTAGCTGGGATTACAGGTGCCCGCCACCACGCCTGGCTAACTTTTGTATTTTTAGTGGAGACGGGGTTTCAGCATCTTGGCCAGGCTGGTCTTGAACTCCTGACCTTGTGATTCACCCGCCTCAGCCTCCCAAAGTGCTGGGATTACAGGCTTGAGCCACTGTGCCCGGCTTGCTGCCCAGCTTGCTTTCTTCTGTGTTAAATACTCTGATTCCTAGACTGGATCATCCTCAGTTTCCTCCCTGTTTTGCTGGAGGACATCTCCTAGTAGTTTCCCAAGAACACGTCATAGGAGAACATACTTTTGAGACTTCACTTGAAAAGAAATGTCTGTTCTGTGTCCCCCCTTGATTAATAATTGGATTATAAATCTAGGTTGAAAAATTTTCTTTCAAGACTTTTAAGTCTTTTTTCACTCTCTGCTTTCAGTGTTTAAAATTAATGGTTGAAAATCTGATGCCATTCATTCTTAATCCCAGTCTTTTGTGACCAGCTTTTGCTCTCTGGAAAATTTTAAGATGGTCCCTGTTTATCTGCTGCTCTGAAATTGTATGTGAATGTGCCGTAGTATGAGTTGTTTTAATTCAATATACTGGATACTTGGTGGTCCCCTTTCCAAACCAGAGATCCATATCTTCCGTTTTGGGAAATTGTTTTATATCTTTTTTTTTTGATAACTTTCTTTATTTTGGTTTCTCTGTCCCTTTTTCGAATTATTTTGAATTGGATCTTATTAGACCTCTTTGTTGATCCTCTTTGATGATTTTTCTTATCTTTTTTATTATTCATTTCTTTGTCATTTTGTGTTAGCTTATGGTAAAGTAGTTCCAACCATCATGAATTTTTAATTGCTACCATTATATTTTTTCATTTCTACAAACTCATTATTCTGTGATTTTTAAAAAACATTCCTTTTATGTTTCAGTGATTAAGGACCTTCTCTTTCTGAAACTAAAGATAGTCTAGCTTTTCAAAATTTTCTTCTGCTTTCTATAAAATACCTGTTTCTTCTGAGTTCCTTTTTTTGGTTAGTTGGTTGGTTTTGATGTTGGAGATGTCTAAATGTCTGTGGATCATATACTGTCTTTATATAGCTGAATAGAAGTTCTGAGTATACTGGGCAGCAATTGTATAATGGTCATTAAGCAGCAAGCTGTGCATTTTATTAGAAGAAATTCTGTATCATTATATAAAGGCCTTATATATGGGACTGTGAGGTTTATCCAGAGAAAGAAGCTCCATTTCTTCTGTGTTATTGTGCATATTCTTAACTCTGGCCATTCCTGGGGATGAAGTAGGATATGGTGGGGTTGGAAGGTGCTGAGGTCTTAATGTTAAGTGTGTAGACTTTGACTTAACTCCTCCATTTTCAGCTGGCAACTCCTCCTGACTTTCCCTTGTGCCTGGGATCCCTGAGTTCAGAGCATTTTTGATTCAATTTCACTGGAAAAGAACTTGCTGACTCCTGGGAACGTTGAAGGATAGTGCCCCAGCTGCGTTAGTGGGGGCTGTGGACCCAGGCATTTAACTGTTCTTTATATAGAGAGTGTTATCTAACCCTTTTGTTATCCTCACCTTCTTGTGGTATCAGGGCCTCCAGCTTCTGAGACTTTCTGTAGTCCTGAGCAGGTCAAAGCTGCTTGCTTTTTATTAGTCATCCTATCTATAGGCAACTAGATCTCATTTTTACCACTTGTCTCATTTTTACCACTTTGCTACCAGTTAATCACTAAAAGAGAATGGGAGTAAATATCTGTGTTAAAATCACATTTAACTAGAAGCTTTTGTAAAAATTCTCTAGTTGTAAAACATCATTAATTGTTCATTTCCATTTTACTTTCGTGCAGAGCTGGCAGAGTTGCCTTTGATACGGTTAGACTTCTCATGCAATAAAATTACCACAATCCCTGTTTGTTATCGGAACCTCAGGCACCTACAGATGATCACCCTAGATAACAATCCACTACAGTCACCTCCTGCACAGGTAAACCATAGTGGAAGCATCAGGTAAACCATAGTGGAAGCATCAGGTAAACCATAGTGGAAGCGTCAGGTAAACCATAGTGGAAGCGTCAGGTAAACCATAGTGGAAGCATCAGGTAAACCATAGTGGAAGCATGTATGGACTTTTTTTGGACAAAGGATGAAATTTAAAATTTTCTGTACATTTATCATTCTGTTAGAAAATAATTTCTTTTAAAATAAATTCACATACATATGTATTTTTGAGAAGCCTTGAATTAATGGATTGGAAGATAATGTTTCCAGAAGTGTTTTTCCTTTCTTTAAATTGGTATTTCTTTTTAAAATGAAGAATTCTTCCCTACATTTTTTTCTAATAAAATTTTAATTTCTTAATTTTTTTCTTGTAAAGTTTTAGTTAATTTCTTAATTTTTTCTAGTAAAATTTGAGTGTAGACACCATAAATGCTAGAGACAGGCCAGGCACAGTGGCTTACGCCTGTATTCCCAGCACTTTGGGAGCCTGAGGCGGGTGGATCACAAGGTCGGGAGATTGAGATCATCCTGGCCAACATGGTGAAACCCCGTCTCTACTAAAAATACAAAAATTAGCCGGGTGTGGTGGTGGGCGCCTGTGGTCCCAGCTACTAAGGAGGCTGAGGCAGGAGAATCACTTGAACCCAGGAAGTGGAGGCTACAGTGAGCTGAGATCGCGCTACTACACTCCAGACTGGGCGACAGGGCGAGACTCCATCTCAAAAAAAAAAAAAAAAAAAAAAAAGCTAGAGACAAATAAAAATACTCAGCTTTCAGAGCTAAAAACTATCAGTACATTTCTTTTTCTGATCATTGTTATTACAACCTTCCTAATTCTAGAAGTCACAAATTCCTAGTTTAGACATTTCAGTCATTTATCAGTGACTGAAATGAAGCTATACAGTAATAATTATAAGGTAGCTTTACATGTAGATGCTGGACATGCTACAACCTATAAATTTTTGCCAACTCATTATTTTCTCTTAGCTCTTTCTTTTTTATTGAGACGGAGTCTTGCTGTCGCCCAGGCTGGAGTGCAGTGGCACGATCTCGGCTCACTGGAATCTCTGCCTCCCGGGTTTACACCATTCTCCTGCCTCAGCCTCCCGAGTAGCTGGGACTACAGGCGCCCGCCACCTCGTCCGGCTAATTTTTTGTATATTTTAGTAGAGACAGAGTTTCACTGTGTTAGCCAGGATGGTCTCCATCTCCTGACCTCGTGATCCTCCTGCCTTGGCCTCCCAAAGTGCTGGGATTACAGGCGTGAACCACCACGCCCAGCCCCCTTAGCTCTTTTTAACTCTGCAATTTATTGACGATTTTGTACAAGCATATGCTTCTCTCTCTCTCTCTTTTTTTTTTTTTGAGATGAAGTTTCACTCTTGTCGGCCAGGCTGGAGTGCAATGACGCGATCTCGGCTCACTGCAGCCTCCACCTCCTGGGTTCTAGTGATTCTCCTGCTTCAGCCTCCCGAGTATCTGGGATTACAGTCCCCCGCCACCACACCTAGCTAATTTTTTGTATTTTTAGTAGAGACGGGGTTTCACCATGTTGATCAGGCTTGTTTGAACTCCTGACCTCAGGTGATCCACCTGCCTCGCCCTCCCAAAGTGCTAGGATTACAGGCGTGAGCCACTGCACCCAGCCACATGTGCTACTCTTTATGGCAACTATAAAACTTTATGAGTAAACTTCCTAACAATAGAAGGGTCTTATAAGCCTCAGGACTTTATGTTTTGACCTCTGGAACAAGTAGCAACAGAAATACATGTAACAGAAATATATGAAATATTTCATGATGTCCTGCTCTTCTTTCTCAAAGCAAAATCAAAAACATAATTGTATATGAATGTTGGATTCCTAAAAGTAAAAGTTGCTTCACGTAATGTAGTGGGGAGAAATGCTTTAAATCTCTGACTATGCAAACTAATCAGTGTGATAAGTTTACTTGGTATTTGAACAGTATAATCAAAAATTATTTATTTTATATATTACTGAAGTTTATTAGTGATTAGAAAATGAAAACTTACATTTACCAGTTAAACACCTAAAATAACACTTAACCAAATAATATAGTTTGTTATAAGAATATTTGTTTTTTAATATTACTGTATGTACTTGACAGAAATGCTTCCTGTTCCCAATGTACGTTACATAAAATGTTGATATGATAAAAAGGAGCATACTTCAGATGAGTAATAATTTGTCTACATTTATGTTACTTTATTTAGATATGTATAAAAGGCAAAGTCCACATATTTAAATACCTGAACATACAAGCTTGTAAGATTGCTCCAGATCTGCCAGATTATGATAGGAGACCATTGGGTTTTGGCTCCTGGTAAGTATATTCTGTACCTTTGCCTATCATATTCTTTGCACAGGGAATCAAATAAAATGGATACTTTAATTTACCTGAATGTTTGACTAACGGGAAATAACCTGTTTTAACACTGTTATTCTCAGAATGCTTGTATTGTAGTGTTGATTACCCACCTCCGGCAAAGTCTAGTTCTAAGGGTTTCTCAACCTTGGGACTATTGACATTTTATATCAGATAATTCTTTGTTGTGATGGGCTGTCATGTATATTGTAAGACATTTAGCAGTGTCCTTGGCATCTTCCCATCAGATGCCAGTAGTCCCCTCCCAAGGTGACAAACAAAAATGTCTCCAAATGTCACCTTGAGGCCTCCAGTTGAAAACTACTGGTCTGAGTGACTTGAACACTAACTTTAGCTCTGCTGCTGAAATAACTAGCTGAAGGCAAGTCGTTCATACTTTTTGGGTTTCATTTTTCCTACAAGGAGTGAAGAGTTGGATTTGTTGACCATTAACATCACGTCAGTATCTTTTAAGTCTATGAGTCCCTCAGCTACATGACATATGACTTATAAGGTCATCTGCTTGGCAGTCCCAACCATATGGAACAATCTCTTCTTTTTGAAGCAAGGTCTTACTATGTTGCCCAGCCTGGTCTCTCAAACTCCTGAGCTCAAGCATTCCTCCCACCTCAGCCTCCTGAGTATGGAGCAATCTTAAGTAGCAAGAATTAAATTCTTGGGCCTTTAAACAAGCAGGATAGATGTTTCAGTGAAAGTGAAATAATGTTTATGGACTTTACTCCAAAGAGAACCCCTCAGGCCTTCTCTTGGAACCTCTCAAATTGTGCTTAAAAGCACAGTCCCAGTGAACTCGCCTCACTGGGTGAACAAGAATTGCAGAGGTGTGATTGTTTTGAAGCTGGATGATAATGAGTACATGAGGTCTCATCCTATTCTGTTTGCTTTGTTTCTCTTTGGAATTTTTCATATTAAAAAAAGAAAGCCCATTTCGTTCTAATAGTTAAGTGTCTGCCACATTTCTTGTTTTTTTAGAAAACTGATCTGTTGAATTTCAAATGTTAATTGTTAAAATAACAAACTTTGCAGTAACGAAGTCTCTTTTTGGCAGCCGTGAAGAACTGTACTCCAGTCGCCCATATGGAGCTCTTGATTCAGGCTTCAATAGTGTGGACAGTGGTGATAAGAGATGGTCAGGGAATGAAGTAAGTGTTTTTTATAATCCATGTGTTATAACACCTGATTAAGAGAAGGTAAAATGATGAAAATGAAAAGTGCCTTAACCGGATTCAATTTCTCATTACATAAAATACAGAAAAGTCAAGGTGGGGGTAAGATTCCCACACTCTACAGCTGGAACTGGTGTTCTGCTTCCTTACCAGCTTTCCATCACGCGTATTTCCACCTGTCTGTTTCCTCATTGTCTCACAGAAATAGTTTCATATCATAGAAAGGCAAACAGGAGCTGAGCCAGTGGAAACGGAAGCCTAAAATGTGAAGGGTGGGGTGTTCTTGAGCAGAGGCGAGAGATGGTGAGAGAACAAGTAGGACTTCAGGCTGATGGGTAGAGATGAGGACCTTAGTGAAGAGTATTCATGTGCTCAGGAGGAACAACCTCCTAGCTAATTCTGTCGTTTTCCTGGTTTTTAAATTATATGTATTATGTTTTCTGCTCTTAAAAATTACTGTGTCCACAGAGAAGGTCTACAGAAGAAAAAAAGTAAAAAAATAAAAATTACTAATGTGAATATTTTAGCGATGCATTAAGTTATTAAATAAACTTTTGTTAGCAAGATTGATAACCTACTATTTATAACATTGTTTTATGGTGAATCAAAAGCAAATTAATTTTAGACTACATCCCATTTGTAATTTGGAATTGTGTTTGTATGTCTTGGTGGGTGGGTTCATAAATGTGGCTGTATCGATACAGATATATATGTAGATATTTGAAATCTATATGTATAGATTTATGGAGTCATGAATCTTTTTTTTTTTTTTTTGAGACGGAGTCTCGCTCTTTCACCCAGGCTGGAGTGCAGTGGCACGACCATGGCTCAAGCAGTCCTCCCACATAAACCTCCTGAGTAGCTGGGACTACAGGCTTATGCCACCACGCCCAGCTAATTAAATTTTTTTAAATTTAGAGACGGGGTCTCCCTGTATTGCCCAGGCTAGTCTCAAACTCCTGGGCTTATGGTTCCCACCTTGGTCTCCCAAAGTGTTGGGATTATAGACATCAGCCACCACTCCAGGCCAGGTTTTTATTTTTTTGAGATAGGATCTGGCTTTGTTCGCACAGGCTGGAGTGCAGTGGTGGAATCCTATCTCATTGCAGCCTCGAAGTCCTGGGCTGAAGCGATGCTCCCGTCTCAACACCCAAGTATTAGGATTAGAGGCATGCGTGAGCACACCCAGCTGATTTACTCCTGGCCTCGAGTGATCCCCTGCTTCGGTCTCCCAAAGTGCGTGTATTACAGGCGTGAGCCGCCAGGCTTGAAAATGATTGTTGTTCATGTTTCTGCTTCTTTTTTAAGCCTACAGATGAATTTTCCGATCTGCCTCTTAGAGTAGCAGAGATGACTAAAGAACAAAGACTACGAAGAGAAAGCCAGTACCAAGAGAATCGCGGCAGTTTAGTGGTAACAAATGGTGGAGGTAAGCGTAATTCCAGTGACATCGAAAGTGTTTGCGGTCATTAACTTTTTATTTTTATTTTTTTATTTTTTTTGAGACGGAATCTCACTCTGTCGCCCAGGCTGGAGTGCAGTGGCCGGATCTCTGCTCACTGCAAGCTCCGCCTCCCGGGTTAACGCCATTCTCCTGCCTCAGCCTCCCGAGTAGCTCGGACTACAGGAGCCGCCACCTCGCCCGGCTAGTTTTTTGTATTTTTTTCTTTTTTTAGTAGAGATGGGGTTTCACCGCATTAGCCAGGATGGTCTTGATCTCCTGACCTCGTGATCCGCCCGTCTCGGCCTCCCAAAGTGCTGGGATTACAGGCTTGAGCCACAGCACCCGGCCTGAAGCAGACTCTTGATTTTTGCATTCCATTCTATATTGCTTGAATTGGTTTGAATTTAATGTTTAATGTTTAACTTCATATTTAAATTTTGAGGGCCAGTTATAAGGGAAAATGACTTTGATTTTTCCAGAAACCTATTACTTATCTGAAAAGAGCTTTCATTTCTCCGTGATGATTTCAATTAAATGGTTTGCTGTCTTTCCTCACCATCTTATGTTCTTTCCTCCCGTTGTTACCATTTTTCGTTTACATTTCAGTAGTTTTCTTTTCAGTGTTTCTCTCGTATGAGGTATCTTTCTCCATCAGTTTATTTAAGACTTAAAATAATGTTGAGATCTGTGCCGGTATGGTAGCCACTAGCCACATGTGGTAATTATTGAGTATTTGAAATGTGTTTTTTTAGGCTGGGCGTGGTGGCTCACACCTGTAATCCCAGCACTTTGGGAGGCTGAGGCAGGTGGATCACTTGAGGTCAGGAGTTTGAGACTAGCCTGACCAACATGGTGAAACCTCATCTCTACTAAGAATCCAAAAAAAAAAAATTAGCAGAGCATAGTGGCACATGCCTGTAATCCCAGCTACTCGGGGAGGCTGAGGCAGGAGAATCACTTGAACTCGGGAGGCAGACATTGTAGTGAGCCAAGATCGCGCCATTGCACTCCATCCTGGGCAACAGAATGAGACTGTGTCTCATAAAAGGAAATAAAAAAGAAAGGTGGTTTTTCCAAATTGATACGTATTGTAAGTTTAAAACACACATCAGATTTTGAAGACTTCATTTGTAAAAAAGCATATAAAGTAGTAATATTTTGCATTGATTATATGTTGAAGTGATATTTAGACATATTGGACAATGTAAAATATATTAAAATTAATGCTGCCTCTTTAAAAAATATGACTACTAGAAAATTTCAAATGATGCATGTGGTTCACCTTTATGGCTTGTGTTATTTTTCTCTTTGGCCACACTTGTCTAGATTGTATGAAGAAGTAAAGTTGCTTTCTTCAGAAATGGTCTTAATATAAACATGTATTTAGTCAGACAAGTGTTAACACAGTAAAAAAATGCATTTATTTACCTGGTTTCTAATGTGGATGTAAACTTGTAACCTTTTCATCTTTTTTAGCTATTAATAAAACTCTAATAACTCAAAATTCATTTTATATTAATTGCATTCACAGAATTATTTATAAATGAGTCAGAAGACTAGTTTGAGAAAGAGGCTTCTCCAGGTTCACTGCTCCAGCAACTGCGATTTTTAGGCAGCCTGTAGAACGTCATAAAGTAACAGGTTGTGGTTTAATGCGTCTCTGGAGAAACTGTCTTAGTAGCAAGTTTTTTTTTCTAGTGTGCCATTTTAAGTAGTTGTTTCATTACTTTTAAACTTTTTTAAAAAATGGGGGTTTCCCAAACTTAATAGATGAACGATGTGGCTAAAAATAATTTATATACTTCTCCTCACCCTAAAGCATTTTGAGAGGAAAAAAATTTGTCAAATGAATCCCTTCCCATCCGTAAACTATTATAAAATATCTACATTGCTGACCTCTAGCAGATAGTTTTCCAAATAGGACAATCTTTGTTCTGATCTTTTTTGTTTCTGTTTAGTTGACAACAATTACTGGAAGGGAGATAGTAGTCAGAAACTCTTTCTTTCTCCAGTTTACTCCTACCTTTTCCCTGTTTTGTGTGTGGCCTTTTACTTTCTTTTGAGTTGACTGTGTTCAGTTTTCCACCTGCTATCTCCTCCAGAGATATTAAGCCCCAGACCTAAAACACGAAGATGTGCCTTTCAGTCTTTAAAAATTAGTCTTGCTCTTTGTCTCACAAACTCAAACTACTGTGTTTAAAACAGGAAGGAGCTGTCTAAAGAAAAATGTTAGAGGTCTCTATTTCAATAATTATCATCAATTACTACGTTCTTTAGTGAACTAGGACTAAGGTTTTCTGGAGCCTATTTTTGTGAGTGACCGTGAACTAAATAATAAATACTTAGGTGCCAGCCACGGTGGCTGACGCCTGTAATCCCAGCAGTTTAGGAGGCCAGAGTGGGCGGATTGCTTGAGCACAGCAGTTTGAGACCAATGTGGCCAACATGGTGAAACCTCATCTCTACCAAAAATAGAAAAAGTAGCTGGGCATGGTGGTGCACACCTGTAATCCCACCTACTTGGGAGGCTGAGGCAGGAGAATCGCTTGAACATGAGAAGCAGAGGTTGCAGTGAGCCAAGATTGCACTACTGCACTGCAGCCTGGGTGGCAGAGTGAGACCCTGTCTCAAAAAACAAACAAACAAACAAACAAACAAACAAAAAAACATAATAAAATGTAAGTAAAATTTATTTACCTTTTTTTTGTTTTTGAGACGGAGTCTTGCTCTGTTGCCCAAGCTAGAGTGCAGTGGCACAGTCTTGGCTCACTATAACCTCCGTCTCCCAGGTTCAAGCAATTCTCCTGTCTCAGCCTCCCGAGTAGCTGGGACTACAGGCCTGCCACCACTAAGCCCAGCTAATTTTTGTCTTTTTAGTAGAGACGGGGTTCACCATATTGGTCAGGCTGGCCTCGTACTCCTGACCTCAGGTGATCCACCCGCCTCCACCTCCCAAAGTGCTGGGATTACAGGCGTGAGCCACCAACCTTGGACATAAAATGGGTAAAAAAAAGACTTAAGTAATTTAAAGTTTTTGTCATCCCTCCCACTTTCAAGATAGAAAATCTTGGGGAAAAGGAAATAAGTAAATGTCTTTTATTGGCTGTCTAATTCGAATGTTTTTTTCTGGTGTGTGTGTGCGTGTGTGGTTGTGTGTGTGGTGTATACAGTGGAACATGATCTGGATCAGATTGACTTCATAGACAGCTGTACCGCAGAGGAAGAAGAGGCCGAGGTGAGACAGCCCAAGGGACCGGACTCAGACAGCCTTAGTTCACAGTTTGTGGCGTATATTGAACAACGGCGAATCTCTCATGAGGTAGTACCTAGATTGAAGCCCAAGTATGTTGCTAGCCCTTCGTAAAAATAATTCATAATAGTATAAAGTTTTGTTATATCAGTGATTTGTTGACTTAAGCCTAATTGTTTTCATTATGTTCACTTCTAATTTCAGTACCGAATTGTTGAGATGTATTCAGAAACATCAGACAGTAGTCTCAAGTAGGCTTTAGGTTTATTTTTCAAACAAGAAGACAGATTTCAGAATTTTACAGAAGGAATAAGAGAAGTCTAGGTACTGTTAAGGCCTTCGAAGAAAGTACAAAGAAAAATACAGTGATGCTTTTCATTGTTGTTTCTATTGCTTTTACATTGTTACTAACTGATAAATCATAGTTTGGTCAGTAATTAATTAACAGTTAAACCAAAAAGTTGAGTTCGTGGCAACATGCAGACTTAACCATAGAATTTTTATAATATGCTGAGTTATATTGGAGCTTTTGTGCTAAGTCACACAGAACATAAATTGTTTGCTATTAAAATTCTTGGGTATCTCTTAAGTGGAACATTGAATTGCCTTAGAAAACAAATGTGCATTCAGCCCACTGCAGAATCTCTGCCAGTTCCCCAAGGGTCTCAGATAGAATAGCGTTCATCAGTCTGTCTTGTCAGCATAAGAAAATGGCTTCACTTTAGTGGATGTGATGTTGATATCTGGAGTTGGTTTCAGGCTCTGAGCAGTGATTATTTGAGAAACACTTGGGTCCTTTCTAGAGAATGATATATTAGCCTTTTAGAAATAGAGAATAATCTCTTTGGTCTGAGACAGCTAAAAGGAAAGAAAAAAAAAGAAGTAGAGAATAATCATTTCAAGTGGGACATGTTGTAGAGTGATATTACCATTCTTTATTTATTTATTTATTTATTTATTTATTTATTTATTTATTTATTTATTTATTTATTGAGAAGGAGTCTCGCTCTGTCACCCAGGCTGGAGTGCAGTGGCCAGATCTTAGCTCACTGCAAACTCTGCCTCCTGGGTTTACGCCATTCTCCTGCCTCAGCCTCCCGAGTAGCTGGGACTACAGGCGCCCGCCACCTCGCCCGGCTAGTTTTTTGTATTTTTTTAGTAGAGACGGGGTTTCACCGTGTTAGCCAGGATGGTCTCGATCTCCTGACCTTGTGATCCGCCCGCCTCGGCCTCCCAAAGTGCTGGGATTACAGGCTTGAGCCACCGCGCCTGGCCTCCATTCTTTATTTAATGAGACGGAGTCTCACTGTGTCGCCCAGGCTGGTGTGCAGTGGTGTGATCTCGGCTCACTGCAGCTTCTGCCACCCAGGTTCAAGTGTTTCTCCCGCCTCAGCCTCCTGAGTAGCTGGGATTACAGGCGTGCGCCACCACACCTGGCTAATTTTTGTATTTTTAGTAGAAATGGGGTTTCTCCATGTTGGCCGGGCTGGTCTTAAACTCGACCTCATGTGATCTGCCTGCCTCGGCCTCCCAAAGTGCTGGGATTACAGGTGTGAGCCACTGTGCCCAGCCAATATTATCATTCTTTTTTTAAAAAAGGGGGCTTTGGTTTTTCCTGTCTGAACACTTTTGAACACAGTGTTTTTTGTTGGTAAAGAGACACTCTTGTATTTAAAGTTGGATAAAATTATGTAAGTCAAAGTCTTACAGCCCAGAGATAGCAGTGTACCAGATGACTGGTGAAACTACTTGTTCAGGCTGCTGGAGCAAGGGGCACCTAACTGTTTTGCAATAAAATTAAAATGAACAATGACACATTATAATCCTTAAAGGAATTCATTTCCTTTTCTCCTGGTCTTTCTCTTTGATCATGTTATGCTTAATTAGGCTGTATAAATGGAGTATCTCTACTAAAAGTGAAAATGCCTATTATACTACTATGAAAAATAATAGTATCATTTCTTTAATTCATTATATTGTTTTGTAATAATATTTTTTAAATTCTGGCTGCCTATTACATATGGTAGTCTTTATGACTTCTGTGTCATAAAGCTTTCGTAAAATTTAGCTTCTGTGAAAATATGATGAGGCAGCATTATTTTAGATGGTTTCACAACCAGGGAAGAAATATCTTTTTATTTTCCTGAACACTTATCTAAAAATGGATTGTTAAAAACTAACCTATGTGAGATTTTAAACACTACTATTATTTAATTTTATCATAATACTTGTCATATACATAGACCATTCCTGTCTGAACGTGGTACGATTTTTTTTTAATTAAACCAATGTCACATTCATTTTGTCATGAAAATTTCATGTACCTCTTAGAATAATTTTAGATAATTGCAGTATCATAAAACTAGGATGGGGCTGGACATGGTGGCTCACACCTGTAATCCCAGCACTGTGGGAGGCCGAGGCGAGTGGATCACTTGAGGTCAGGAGTTTTAGACCAGATTGGCCAACGTGATGAAACCCTGTCTCTACTAAAAAAATAAAAATAAAAAATAAAATAAAACTTAGCTGGGAGTCATGCCAGGCACCTGTAATCCCAGCTACTCTGGAGGCTGAGGCATGAGAGTCGCTTGAACCTGGGCGGCGGATGTTGCAGTGAGCCAAGATTGTGCCTCTGCACTCCAGGCTGGGTGACAGAGCGAGATTTCGTATCAGAAAACAACCAACCAAACAAAAAAACTAGGATGGTAAGTCACTGATACAACATCCTAGGAGGGATTTTTGTTTCTTTGTTAAAATGGTATAGCTTGGCCTGGTGGCTCATTCCTGTAATCTCAGCCACTCAGGAGGCTGAAGTAGGAAGACTGCTTGAGCCCAGGTGTTTGAGACCAGCCTGAGCAACATAGCGACTCTGTCTCTAAATAAACAAAAATTTTAAAATGGTGTATTCACTAAACTTAGAAAAGTTATTTTTGCATCAGAGTTGCAGAATTGTAGTTTATTATTGGGATCTCATGTCCAGACTTTAAGACAGTCAGTTGTTAGCCCTTTGGAGTAACTCACCAAAAGCTTCTAGTGACGTGTGATGTACCTATTTCTTGGAGGTAAATGATAAGTAGTTTTATGTTTGATTTGTAGATATCCTTTTTGGAAAAGTTGTTTTCTTATTTTTCCCTTGATGAATAACTATTTTGGTGATGATTTTTGGTGGAAACAAGATTGTATTGGTTCTGTAGATTTTCCTTTGATAACCTTTAATCCTCTACCTTTGGTTTATAGTTTTATTTTTCTGTATGTGGTCTGTATTTTAAACCAGCTTAATTTTCCTCAGTAATACGTTTTGAAAATGACCTTTTACTCTTTAGTTCATAAATAAGTAAAATTGCCAGTAATATTTTCCTTTTAAATACGGTATTTTACCATAAATAGAAGTTACTTTTTGTTATATCTTGATAGTCACCAACACACCCAAGACTATTTGTATGAGTATGATAAGAGACAACTTGTGGTGATGGATCAATAAAGAAATGTAATCTGCCCAGTGAACTCACCATTACCAGAAATATTCAAGAGAAACTGAGCAAATGTCAGGGTAGGGTGGGTGGGAATTTCTGTCCTAATGGAAGTCTGTACCATGACCTCTTCAGTTCTTTCCAATTCTGACATCTTCTTATTCAGTAGATATTACTGTGCTCGGTCACTGTAGTGTATATAATACAGTGAGAAGGAAATCTGCTTTCTTATAAAATAAATGTGAATTGTGAACATTTTTGTTTATTAAAGCAGCAGTATAGCATATGATGCTTTTACACCTAAAGTTTACATTTGAAGAGTTTATTAACATTTTTTAAATATAATATACAAATTAAATGACAAATTGGATGTGAACTGTGTAATCACAGTGTTATGGATTAATATATTAAATTTATTTATTTCTGTCCTTTGGCCTAGGGTTCACCAGTAAAGCCAGTAGCCATTAGGGAGTTTCAAAAAACAGAAGATATGAGAAGATATTTACATCAAAACAGGTTTGAAAAACCAATTCTATTTAATTTCTGTCTGTCTTAACTCAATGATGAGAGCATAAAATAATTTTGGGTTTATGCAGATCTGTGTATAATAAAGATGTTTTGATGGCATGTATTTAGAACTGAATGACAGTATGCTTTTTGTACTCGTGCCATAGATAAAGTGAAAATTGATTTGATTCTAAATTGACACTATCTAAATCATCACCTACACAGTTAATTCATCTGAAGATACTTGATAGCAATGAGACTTTGTGGTGATGCTATGTGGATTCATGCATAAAAAGAGCTAAAAGAACTTCAGGACCGGGCGTAGTGGCTAACACTTGTAATCCCAGCACTTCGGGAGGCCAGGGCGGGAGGCTTGCTTGAGCCCAGGAGTTGGAGACCAGTCTGAGCATCATTCTACCCTCTCCAAAAAGAAAAAAACAGCCTGGCATGGTGGGGCACACGTGTGGTCCCAGCAACTCAAGAGGCTGAGGTGGGAGGATCACTTGAACTGGAAGGTTGAGGCTGCAGTGAACCCAGTTTGTGCCATTGCACTCCCACCTGGGCAACAGAGTGAGACCCTGTCTTAAAAACACACACACACACACACACACACATACACACACAAATACAAAAAACAAAAACAAAAAACGAGTTTCGAGAGTCCTAATTTTTTTTAACTTACATTTTTGACTGGATAACAGAGAGATAGGCAGAGACAGTGATATGGATCACCAGTCCTGTCTCAATTAATGCAATCTTTCCACTGTACTTGGTGCCTCTGAGAATATTTTGAAAATTAGGCCCGGCACGGTGGCTCATACCTGTACTGCCAGCACTTTGGGAGGCCAAGGCAGGCAGATCACTTGAGGTTAGGAGATCGAGACCAGCCTGGCCAACATGGTGAAACCCCATCTCTACTAAAAATACAAAAATTAGCTGGGTGTGGTGGGACACACCTGTAATTCCAGCTACTTGGGAGGCTGAGGCAGGAAAATCACTTGAACCCAGGAGGCGGAGGTTACAGTGAGCTGAGATTGCGCCACTGCACTCCAGCGTGGGTGACAGAGTGAGACTCCGTCTCAAAAAAAAAACCAGAATATTTTGAAAATTAGCTTGATCATTTAGAGCACTGCTTCTCATTCTTGAATTCCAGAATGTTTCTTGCCATGAAGTATTTCGCAGTAGTTGGAAATTTCATCCTTTAGTTCTTTGCCTTCTGGTTTTATGAAGTCTTGATATACCTATTCTTAAGTGATGGTAAATTTACGTAGTTCTTATATTTGACAGGGTATTAAAGTTAACTTGGGGGACTGAAATATAGATGGAATAAATATGTAGGGAGAAAAAAGAAAGACATAACTTTGCCATTTATACCCTTACCACTTAACTAATGGAGATTTAATTAAATTTTATATGCTTTGAAATTTATTTCAGAATGTCTTTTCAGTTGCCATGTGTCCTTTTATTGAAAGAATAGTCTTTTGAGATTCCAGTTTTATACAGGAGTTTCCAGTTACATTCCCTACCCTGAGTGGGCCTGCATTTTTTATCTCCTGTCTCTCTCACATCCTGTATCCATCATAGCTCGATAGCTTCAGGATTTAGTAGAAACCCTCACGGTAAAAGCTAGCTTTTTCATTCAGTTACCTTATGTGTTTTCTGTTGCTTGTGTTATAAAATTCTAGCAGTTTAGAACAACACCTCTTTATTATATTAATACCCTTCTGGAGGATAGAGCCTGGGCAGGCCCCCCTGGTTCGCGACTTAGAAGCCAAAGTCAGGGTATTAGCTGACCTGGATTCTCATGTGGAGACTGTGGAGGAGAGTTCATTTTCACGCTCCTACATGTTGGCAGAGTTCAGTTTGATGCAGTTACCGGTCCCCATGACTGAGGTCCCCGTTATTTTCCTGGTTGCCAGCGGGTGGTGGTTAGAGTCCACCCATATTCTTTCTTCACGGCCCCCTCCATCTCGAAACCAGGAATGATGGGTCAAATCCTCCTTATATTTGGAATCTTTCTCACTTCCCTTTCTGCCACATCTCCCAAAGTCTTTTGCTTTTAAGGGCTCATGGTTATATTAGGTCAACCTGGATAATCTCACCATTTTAAGGCCACCTGATTAGTAACCTTAATTTCATCTGCAAAGCCTTTTAAAAATGTAATACAACAATATTCACTAGAGTAAGGCCAGGGACGGAGATCATGGAAGACGAAAGTCTGCCTACCACATCTTAGTCCAGAGTTCCTGTTTTTACTTCTTTTTGAAAGTCTGTGGATTCTTTATTTTCATGGCACCTTAGCAATACATTTTAAAAGCTTGTTTTATTTTATTCAGCATTTTGGTTATTTCCATTGAAAGAGTCATTCAGGACGTTTAGTCTGCCGCAGTGCTGGAAACTAAAGCTGGGATTACATTTTTTGTTTTGTTTTGTTTCGTGACAGGGTCTCTCTCTGTTGCCTAGGCTGGAGTGCAGTGTTGTGATCATGGTCACTGCAGCCTCTACCTCCCAGGCTCAAGCAATCCTCCCACCTCAGCCTCTGGAGTAGCTGCAACTTCAGGCGTGTGCTATATACTCAGCAAATGGTTTGTTATTTTTAGTAGAGACAGAAATCTCACTAAGTTGCCCGGGCTGGTCTCAGACTCCTGGACTGAAGTTCTAACCCTCCTGCTTTGGCCTCCCAAAATGCTGGGATTACAGGTGTGAGCCGCTGCACCCGGCCATGATTACTGTTTCACTGGGGGTTCCAGAATACTAGACCTTAGCACAGTCCTTGGGTAAGAACTCCATACTGGATCCTAGTAACCGCTTAGGCTCTAAGATCAATAGATACTTCCTGTTTTTAATTAGCAAGTATTTGTGAAATACCTACTATGTGCCAAGTTCTTTTCCAGATGTAGCTGTGAACTTAGTCAAAATTCCTGCCGTCTTGGAGCTACCATTCGAGTGGAATGTTGAATTAGAACCTAAAAAGACGAAATCACCTCGCAATGACTGAAAGCTCTCAGGCGAGCAAGACTTGTCTTTAATCTGAATAACATGTTATCTAAAAGAATCTACCTCAGTGGTCTGTCAGTTACAGCAGCTCAAAAACACTGAGTGAGCATGAGGAATCCTCTGCTAGTGAGCTGAAAAGGAAAGCTCGCTTACCCCTTTTTTCTCCCATTCTCCTCCCCTCCCCTCATCCACCACACACATTGCTTCCCGCCTACCACTCCCCTATCCCCTACCCACATAGAGTCTGCCCTACTGGGAGATAATAAACGTACGGAGATGTAATACATAAAAAGTGTGAATGTTTTGTAGTATTTGCCAAGATGGATTATGTAAATTTGAAATTGAAACTAGCAAAAATTATGTTTTAAAAAAATTGTTAAAATAATTTTTTATGGGCTGGATGCAGTGTCTCACGTCTGTCATCCCAGCACTTTGGGAGTCTGAGGCCAGCAGATCACCTGAGGTCAGGAGTTCCAGACCAGCCTGGCCAACATGGTGAAACCCCATCTCTACTAAAAATACAAAAATTAGCCGTGTGTGGTAGCTTGCACCTGTAGTCCTAGCTACTTGTGAGGCTGAGGCAGGAGAATTGCTTGAACCCTGGAGGTGGAGGTTGCAGTGAGCCAAGATTGTACCACTGCATTCCAGTTTGGTGACAGCAAGACTCTATCTTAAAAAAAAAAAAAAAAAAAAAAAAAAAAATTACGGGTCCTACTTATAATTTGAATAGCATTTTAGTTCAGGAGACATGATAATATCAGACTAGGTTCTGTAAAGTGTGTTATAACTTCTATAAGAAGCAATATAGAATTAACATTTAGATAAAACCTGGAAGTTGTTTTGTTTCATGTTATATAGACAAAGCCAGAAAAGCTACTCACATTAATTATGTGATTTTGTAAATAAAGAAAAACAGAGAAGGCAGTTTAGAGTCTGCCTTATACTGGCTGGGCACGGTGGCTCATGCCTGTAATCCCAGCACTTTGGGAGACCAAGGCAGATGCATCACCTGAGGTCAGGAGTTTGAGACCAGCCTGGCCAACATGGTGAAACCCCGTCTCTACTAAAAATACAAAAAATTGGCCGGTTTGGTGGCAGGTGCCTGTAATCCCAGCTACTTGGGAGGCTGAGGCAGGAGAATTGCTTGAACCCAGGAGGTGGAGGTTGCAGTGAGCCCAGATTGTGCCCCTGCACTCTAGCCTGGAAAACAGAGCGAGACTCCATCTCAAAAGAAGAACAAAAAAGTCTGCCTGAAGAGAGAAAAGTCTGGTTTACTTAGCTCAAGTAAGTTCAAGATTTAAAGGAGATACATGTGTGTTACCTGCATTTTGTTTTTTATGTCTCAATATTCCACGCTTTTTTGGGGGAGGGTGCTACCGTCATTCATTCAAGCAATATCTCTTAAGCACTATAATGGTTCTGTCTCTGTTCCAAATCCCTGATATTTTAGAGTTACTTTTTAGTGGATGTAGACAAATATATGTAACAAGTATATTTCAGGTACTGCTGGGTGCTATGAAGAAAAACAAAGCAGGATAAAAGAGAGATGGTAGGGTGAGGGAAGAGTGAAAGTAATGTTAGATGCAGTGATAATATTTCAGTAGAAACATGAAAAAGAGCAAACATTATGGCGGTCTAGGGGGGAAACATTCTAGGTAGAGGTTCTGAGGTAGGAACATGCTTTTGGTGTATTCAAGAAACACCCAGGAGCCTGAGTGAAGCGGGACACATCTGGGGTGTGAGATGAGAGTTCTGCTGTGGTTAAGTTCTGTTTCAGGTACATGCAAGACATCCGAGTGGAATTATCAAGTAAGCAGTTAGATTTATGAGTTTGGAGTAAGGTGGCAAGAATTAGGGCTTGAACAACCAGAAAAACAAACTGAGCAGGGGTGATCATGGGGATGGGAGAAAGAGAGTGGTGTCCCAGAGGCTAAATGAAACCAGTGCTGTTGTTTTTGCTGTTTTTTTTTTTTTTTTTTGAGACGGAGTCTCGCTCTGACGCCCAGGCTGGAGTGCAGTGGTGCGATCTCGGCTCACTGCAAGCTCCGCCTCCCGGGTTTACGCCATTCTCCTGCCTCAGCCTCCCGAGTAGCTGGGACTACAGGCGCCCGCCATCTCGCCTGGCTAGTATTTTTGTATTTTTAGTAGAGACGGGGTTTCACCGTGTTAGCCAGGATGGTCTCGATCTCCTGACCTCGTGATCCGCCCGTCTCGGCCTCCCAAAGTGCTGGGATCACAGGCTTGAGCCACCGCGCCCGGCCTGTTTTTGCTTTTTCAAGACACAGTCTGTGTCACCCAGGCTGGAGTGCGGTGGTGTCATCATAGCTCAAGCAGCCTTGACCTTCTGGACTCAAGAGATCCTCCCGCCTTGGCCTCCCAAAATGCTGGGATTAAAAGCATGAGCCGCTGTGCCTGGCCTTGAAAACAGTGTTTGAAGAAGTATAGAGAGGAATGAACAACATCACTTAACTGCTGATAGGTTTTTTTTCCAGGCGGAGGCTTGCTCTGCCGCCAGGCTGGAGTGCAATGGCGCAATCTTGACTCACTGCAAACTCCGCCTCCCAGGTTCAAGCCATTCCCTTGCATCAGCCTTCTGAGTAGTTGGGACTACAGGTGCACGCCACCACACCTGGCCAATTTTTTGTATTTTTTTAGTAGAGATAGGGTTTCACCATGTTAGCCAAGATGGTCTCGATCTCCTGACCTCATGATTCACCCGTCTCGCCTCCCAAAGTGCTGGAATTACAGGCGTGAGCCACTGCACCCCACCCTGCTGATAGGTTTAATAAGAGGAGGACTAAGAAACAACTATTAGATTTGGGGTTGTCAAGATCACTGACAAACTTGTGAGGTGAAAGAAAGAACAGTTTTAGTGAAATTGTAAGGACAGGATGCGGATTGGATTGGGTACAAAATACAATAATGAGATAAAGTGGAAACGATGGGTTTGACTGGCTTTTTAAAGAAGTGTTGTAAAAAGAGGGTAAATGAGTATTTGAACCTGTGATCCCAGCACTTTGGGAGGCCAAGGTGGGTGGTCTGCTTGAGCCCAGGAGTTCGAGACCAGCCTGGGTAACATGGCGAAACCCCATCTCTACCAAAAATATACAAAAATGAGCAGGGCATGGTGGTGCACACCTGTAGTTCCAGCTTCTCAGGAAGCTGAGGTAGGATTGCTTAACTCTGGGAGGTGGAGGTCTCAGTGAGCTGAGATCACACCACTGCATTCAAGCCTGGACAACAGAGTGAGATGAGACCCTGTCTCAAAAAAAAAAAAAAAGAAAAAAAGAAACATGTAAAAAGAAGATATGTATTGAAAGATTGAAAAGCAGCTGGGCACAGTGGCTCACGCCTGTAATCCCAGCACTTTGGGAGGCTGAGGCGAGCAGATCACCTGAGGTCAGGCGTTCAATGACTGCATTTCATTAAATTCGGCCTAGCCAACATGGTGAAACCCTGTCTCTACTAAAAATACAAAAATTAGCCGGGTATGCTGGCACATGTTTGTAATCCTAGCTACTCAGGAGGCTGAGGCGGAAGAATCACTTGAACCTGGGAGGCGGAGGTTGTGGTAAGCTGAGATCGTGCCACTGCACTCCAGCTTGGGCGACAGGACAAGACTCTGTCTCAAAACAAAACAAAACGAAGATTGATAAGCATTGTTAATGTATAGTGTTCAGGTTAGGGCACATAAACAGACTTGAGACGGTTTATTTGGTCCTTTCTGTGTTTTGGTTCAGTTCATCTACAGATGGCCAGTAAAAGCTATGGGAAATTTTAACAGTGAAATTAGCAATCTAGGGAGAAAGTTGCAGTTAATTCCTGTTACTCTAAATGTGTAATCAGGGCAGGGTGCGGTGGCCCACACCTGTAATCCCAGCACTCTGGGAGGCCCAAGTGGGTGGATCACTTGAAAACTCAGGAATTTGAGGGCAACATAGCAAAGCCCGTCTCTACAGAGACGACAGAAATAAGCCTGGGTTGGTTGACACACACCTGTAGGCCAGCTACTCGAAAGGCTGAGGCGAGATTATCACTTGAGGCGAGGAGGTCGAATCTGCAGAGAGCCACGATCATGCCATTGCACTCTAGCTTGGGCAACAGAGTGAGACCCTGTCTCAAAAAAGAAAAAAAAAAAAAAAAAAAAAGACTGGCCGCAGTGGCTCACACAACTGTAATCCAAGTACTTTAGGAGGCTGAGGTGGGAGGATGGCTTGAGGGGCAGGAGTTTGAGACCAGTCTGGGCAACACAGTAAGACCGGCATTGCTACAAAAGATTTTTTAAAAAATAGCTGGGCATGATGGCTTGAGCCCAGGAGGTCAAGACTGCAGTGAGCAATGATGGCAGGATTTTGTTTTTGTTCCCCTAATAGCACACTGATTTCAGTGCCTTTAGATCAGCCTGATAGGCTAATCATCATCATAGTTTCAGAGGCCAGGTCCTAAATGGCAGACAGTCACTACTTTTGCCAGTTTTAGTTTCAGACACAAAGATGAGTTACAGAGACTTGAACAATGAAATCTGTTTCAGGAAAAGGATAAATAGTAAACTACAAGAATTAACACTGATAACAGTGAGGAAGTAGTACTTTTTTGTTGTTTTTTTAAGCATTAAAAAAGGGTTTCGTAGTTTTCTTAAAAATAAACCAGAATCTTTATTTCTGTGTTAAAATTGCTTCATCAATTGAAAATAAGAGCAGGTGTGCTTTATAAATACAGTTACCAGGTTCTATAGTATTCTAGATTTCTGTTGATAAAATGGCTCTGTGTGTGAAAGGATCTCAGTTTACGTGTATCTTGTTTTAATCATGGTGGTAACGAAGATAATAGTTATTCATGTTATGAAGAAGTGATACTGTTTGAATAGTGATCTCAGTTAACTATTGTTATTGGCTGACATAGTGATACCACATGAAACGTGAGTTGGAGGTGGCAGATTTTCCTCTGGTTTCACTTAATGACTTGGGCGTAGGTTTACAAAATGCAGCTACTCCTTCAATGCTGACTAGGCAGTTTGCTGCTGATTAATAGAAAGCTACATTTACAATAAAAATTTCATTTGTTTTTTATACATCTGTTTGTCTTTTTATTGAAGAGTTTTTTTCTGTTTTCTTTTTTGGATCAGGGTTCCAGTTGAGCCATCTTCTCTCTTGTCACTATCAGCAAGTCACAATCAGGTAATTTTTAGTAGTTATGTTTATTTAGTTTTGCTTTTTAAACTAAGATGATTTTTTTCTTTTATAATACTTAAATTGCCATTAATTGCCAGATATATTTAAGTGTTACTAGCTGTCTCAATTAATATAACATATGTACGTGATACTTGCTAACAGTGTTTTTGGACACTAGATAGAAAATCTTTACCTTCGTGATAGCTTTCTAGTATTAGGTTGGTGCAAAAGTAATTGCAGTTTCTCCCATCACTTTCAATGGCAGAAACCGCAATTACTTTTGTACCAACCTAATGTATATAAGAACGGTGCAAAGATGGGAAAAGATTGGCGATAAACACATGTAAAGAAATGCTAGGTGACTTCAAAGCAAGAGTTGCATGGGTCGACAGTAGTTCCCTGAATTGATAGGGAATGTTGGTAAAGTGATCCTTGTTTTTACTTTGATATGCACAATAACGCTTTGGTTCCAGCTGTCACATACAGACCTGGAACTTCATCGGAGAAGGGAGCAGTTAGTAGAGCGCACTCGGAGAGAGGCTCAGCTCGCTGCCCTGCAGTATGAAGAGGAGAAAATAAGGACCAAGCAGATCCAGAGAGATGCTGTCCTGGACTTTGTCAAAGTGAGTCCTTTGAATGACACTGTTCAAGCTGCTGAGAGGTGAAGTGCCTATTTGTTTGGCCAAGCCTGTTGCTTTTTTTTGGTCAATTAAAATGTCAACCATTTTTCTCTCTATAAGGAATCTTGACTAAATAGAGTGTCTCTTTTACTTGTGTCTATCTGCATAAGGACCATGGAAGTGATTATCTTATTAACAGTAATCTCTTCCTCTTATTTAGCAGTCCATCATTGGACATGTCACTTTACTATCCAGCAGCCGTTTCCTCGATTTCTGGTGTCATGGTAAAGATCAGTCACATGAAACTGATAGTGCTTTAGTAAATGACAAAAGTTAAGACCCTCCAAATGTGAACTGTTCCTCAGACCTCTCTCCAGCTTCCCTGCTTTAGCAAATGACAAGTTAAGGCCCTCCAAATGTGAACTGTTACTCAGACCTCTCTCCAGCTTCCCTGCTTTAGTAAATGACAAGTTAAGGCCCTCCAAATGTGAACTGTTACTCAGACCTCTCTCCGGCTTCCCTGCTTTAGTAAATGACAAGTTAAGGCTCTCCAAATGTGAACTGTTCCTCAGACCTCTCTCCGGCTTCCCTGCTTTAGTAAATGACAAGTTAAGGCCCTCCAAATGTGAACTGTTCCTCAGACCTCTCTCCGGCTTCCCTGCTTTAGCAAATGACAGAAGTTTGCTAGCCTCACAGGCGTAACCCTTTACAGGAACTTTGGTCTGTTCCTCTCTGTTCCCCACACACATTCAGTTAACAACCTTGTTAACATTTCTTGACATTTTGCAGCCTCTATAGTAGCGCCTGAAACAACGACATCTTATTTTACCTGGATTACTTATCTTTTTGTTCTGAAATCATTTTTTTCTTCATAATTAAATAAATATTTATAATTTTGTTGACTTAATATCTGTCTCTCATGTATCTGTAAACTCCATGAAGATAAGAACCATGTCTGTTTTACTTACTACTGTATCCCTAGACCTTAGCAGGTTTTAGCTCATAGTAATCGTCAATAACTATTTGTTGAATGATTAAATGAATTATTCTTGTCCTCTAAAGCCTTTCCTGTATTTCATACTTTAGAGACCATCTTCTTTAAGTACCATGCATATGTCTGTTTTACCTGATAAATTATTTTTTTCTGAATGTATCAGACCCTTGGTGATGATGTTTAACTCTTTCTTACCTGATTCCTCTTCATCCAACAAGTTCCCTTGTCTATTATTTTCTATCAAGATGTAGGCAAATCTGGCCAGGTATGGTGGCTCACGCCTGTAGTCCCAGCACTTGGGAGACCAAGGTGGGCGGATCACCTGAGGTCAGGAGTTTGAGACCAGCCTGGCCAACATGGCAAAATCCTGTTTCAAGTGAAATAAAAAAATTTAGCTGGGTGTGGTGGTGCATGCCTGTAATCCCAGCTAACCAGGAGGCCAAAGTGGGAGAATTGTCTGAGGCCAGAAGGCGGAGGTTGCAGTGAGCTGAGCTGAGATCACCACCACTGCGCTCTATCTAGCCTGGTCGGCAGAGTGAGACTCCCATCTCAAAAAAAAAAAAAAAAAAAAAAAAAACTAGGTAAATCTTTTGACCAATAGCAAAAATACTAAAATTAATATTCCTACAACCAGAAGTTCACAAAGGAACCTCTCTTAATCCTTCCCTCAGAACCTTCCATCTGCCCTGAGATGTTTCTTTTCATGCCTTTTCACCCCTTGTAAGAACGTTAATGTGCTGATGGCCATGTTCTCCTGGCCTCCTTTATCTCTGTCATTGTCTTTTTGTGCAAGTCATCTAATACCCAGATACTGTTTCTCCTAATTTGTCCAACCATTTCTCTTTCCCTTAAATCCCTACTTGATTTGTTACTACATAAAAACTTTTTTATATAGTTCTTTTGAAACTAATGAAAATACTTCATTGGTTTATTCTTCACAGGTCATTTGGAGGTGTTCAGGTTTCATAGATGAGGAAGCTGCAGGTGTAGGAAAATTAAGCAATGTAGTCATTTATAGTAAATTCCTTTTCATAATCAGGAGGCAAACCTAGACTTCTGAAAGCCTAACTTTGTTCGTCCATTGGACTTGAAAGACCTTTATGGAATGCTGGTTGTACAAGGAATATAAAGATGCATAAAATACAAGCCTTGCCCCCCAGGCACAGCTTAGACCTTATCACAGAAATAAACAGAAAATCAGACAGCTTGTAATAAAACTGCTTGTATTATATTCAAGACAATAGAAGACTTAGAGAACAAGTATCATCAGAATTGACCTCAAAAAGAAATGATACGGGACCCTGAAGAATGAGTATGTAGGATATAGCCAGGAAGAATAGACTGGATGATGGTGTAAAGGGGGTTCGATCTAGGCTGAGGAAATCTAAACGGGACGGGAACTAGGGATGACCTTGTATGATTTGTAGATTTAAAATAACGGTACTTGTAGGAAATACCAGCTGGCCTAGAGAGTTTGTATTGAAGACTGACGGGAAAAACGAATTATTGAGATGATGATAATACTTAAAACTTAATGCTTATTATGTACCAGGCACTATTTTAAGTACATTATATATATTTACTCATTTAATTCTCCAGCAATCTCTTTAGGTACCATTTTTTTCTTTTTATGAACACGGAAACACGCTCAGAGAGAATAGCAGTTTACTAAGATTAAATACTCAGTAAGTGGCAGGATTAAAATCCTATTATTAGAACAAGGCAGGTTGGCCCCGAAGCCTATTTTGTGAGCACAGTCCATGCCACCTCTCGGTAATAATGGTTAACACTGAATCCTAAATGCTGTTCTATGTGCTTTGCATAAATTAACTCATTCGGTTTGCCTTCTATAGAAGTCACACAGCTAGTAAGAGATAGTCAACTTGTAGAGAGTCTTGATTAAATGTCAGATTAGTGTTGGATCTTGATCTGTTAAGTAAAAGAGAATGCTGAGTTTCAAAGCAGGAAAAAAAATGACGAGAGAGACTTCTGAAAAATGAATGTGCTCGTGTTAGAATCGGTTAGGAAGAAAGAGACTAGAAAGAGGAAAATAAGAGAGAAATAGCAATAGTTAGACTAGGGTTTATGCCTAGTTAGACTAGGCATAAAAACCAGATGGCTTCTAAGGGTCCTAAGGGTCGGCAGTATTGCACAGAGACAAGAGCCTAAGTTCAGAAATTTCTGAATTTGTATCCAGCTTTGCCACTTGCTGTGTGCTTGACTTTTAGAAAGTTACTGAGCCATTTTATGCCTTAGCTTCCTCCTGTGTGTGATATTTAACTATGAAATATTAACTATTTCAGAATTATTATGGATATACTTAATGCTTAATACTAGTATGGTAGATGCTATATCCCCTATTACTATAATAAAATAGATTTGCTGAATTACCTGTAAGAGAGATGATGAATAAATCACTGAAGAGGGTGAAAGAAAAGAAGCTCCCAAAGCAAGGTTTGGAGGCAAAAAGAATGGTTTCAAATGAGGGTCTCGCATTGTGGAAAGAACGCAGGCTCTGCAGTTGGAAGACAGGCGCAAACCTCAGTTATGCTACTTATGAACTTGGAGACCTTGCATGTGCCGCATAGCCTCTCTTCTCGATTTTCTCATCTCTACATGAATATGATGGTGATATTTTATCTCACACAGTAGAAGAATCACTGAAATACCGTGTGCACAGTGACATACGGTGGAGCACGTTGTAAAGCGGGGGCCACAGCAATGCTATCATGTTATTGTTAGATGATTGGATACCACACGTTGGAGAAAATGCCAGTTAGTATGGGACATTGTGAATTTGTTTTTGAATATGTCGGGTATGAGGTGGAGTGGGGTTTCCAAGTAAAGAGTTTCCACAGGCCGTTGAAAACACAAGCCTGAGATTTGCTTCTAGCTAAAGTTATTACCATTCGAGTGATACTGGAGCCATTAGAGGGAGAGAATAAGTTCACTGAGAGAAGGTCAGTATTCTGATTGTAAAAGTGTTTCTGTAGGTATGTGTATAGTTTTAAAAATTTCTAACTAAACATGTTCTAACTAGTAAATCTAGAAAAATGCTATATACAAGAGGTAAAAAAATTAATGTGAGTGGTTATTTTAGTAAATAGAATTTATTATTTTCCGTGTTCCAGACTCTAACCAGCTTTCTTTTTTGGGGGGCTTTGGGGTTATATAGCAAAAAGCATCACAAAGTCCACAAAAACAGCAACCCCTCCTAGATGGTGAGGTAAGTTGATGTAATCACCTTTTCTTTGAAATTGATTATTTTTGCAATGCAAATGAAATGTTTACATGTAATTATCATCTTTTCAGTGCTTTTTTGAATATTGCCACTTTTCTTTTTCCCCCTTACAAAATTCTCCTTATGAGGGAGATGATACAAGCCAAGGAGTTTATTAGGATCTATAGATCAAGGCTTTTTTCAGCTATACACATCCATCTAGCGATTATACTTCCCTCCCTGACCCCCACAGAGGCACCATTGCCCTCCTCCGTTTTGGAAGTGTGGTGTGTAGAGTCCTAGGAGCTTTACCTGGTACAGGTAAATGGAGCGGTTACTAAACAAAAAAAGACTCTTACGTAGTATTTCAGATTCAGTGTTACCAATGATAACACTTACTTTATAATATCAAATAGTACATTTTGTTACAGATTAACAGAAAATAAATCACTTAACCTTTGAAAAATCTACACACCTATTTTGATCTGTTAAAATGAAGCTTTTACCAAATGTTTTTATTGTGGTTGGCTTTCTCATTAACCATTTCCCCGTTAAAAGCCTTCCAGTTTTTTCTTTCTTTTGAGACAGAGTCCCACGCTGTCACCCAGGCTGGAGTGCAGTGGTGCGATCTTGGCTCACTGCAACCTCCACCTCCCGGGTTCAAGTGATTCTCCTGCCTCAGCCTCCGAGTAGCTGAGATTACAGGCGCCCGCCACCACGCCTGGCTAATTTTTGTATTTTCAGTAGAGACGGGGTTTCACCGTGTTGGTCAGGCTGGTCTCGAACTCCTGACCTTGTAATCTGCCCGCCTTGGCCTCCCAAAGTGCTGGAATTTCAGGCGTGAGCCACTGCGCCTGACCCAGTTTTTTCAATTTATGATCATTACCTCCTTGAAAAATGCATAAAAGTGTTTCATGTGAATTTTGACTTTGCTTTTCATAAAATAAGTTATTTGAAAACCTAACACCTGGGGCTTTACAAGCAGCAATTTTCAGTGTTTTTAAAGCACAAGAGTTTCTGGTAAGGGAAAGTGTATTGTTGGAAATGCTTTCAGTTGTCCATTGTAGAGGTTTTTTAAAGCACAAGTGTTTCTGGTAAGGGAAAGTGTATTGTTTGAAATGTTTTCAGTTGTCCGTTATAGAGGTTTTTTTAAAAATTTTATCAGACATAGAACTACTTCTAGTTTTTTTTTTATGTTAGAACATTATATATTTGTATAATACCTGAAAGATTGACTCAGGCCTGTTCACTTGTGTTTTCTTCACCTGGTAATAATTCTAACACATTTTGACAACCCAAGTTTGATAAATTTAATATATGTTTTCTTTTTTACTCAATATTTCCTTCTTGATGATTGTTTTCAAGTAATTCATTCTCGAGAAAACTAAAGCTCCACAGGAAAATAACATAAACAGTTCTAAAAATTGTAATCGTACTTTTCATTTTGCTTGAGAAAGAAAATGAAGAGATACTTAGACTAGAAATTATGACCCCTGGGCTACTGGTCTGTCACTGGCTCACTAAATGACTGCAGGTTCTTTATGTTATTGTTAATCTCTCTCCAGCTTTCTGCTCCCTCCTGGCTTTGGAAGGTTTTAGGCAGTAAGATCATATTCGAAGTTGTTTAAACTCTGGGAGAAAATCAGTGCTCAGAACCAGCTTACTGACTATTATAATGCACGAATTCCAGATGATTGTGAATGTGGTCCTCTATGTCAACATCTTCAAAAGTGTGTCTTAATATGTCTCTTTCCTTGTGTGTGTATTCGTGAAATACGTCATATGTGTGCGTAGTTTGTTTTTGACGTTGCTTCATTTTTCTCACCTCTCCAGTGCCCCTTCCCATCCAGAAGGTCTCAGCACACTGATGATAGTGCCTTGTTAGTGGTAAGAGTTTCGCACAAAATGGAGTTTTATGTTTCTGTGTTTAGAGATTAAAGGATAGCTCTTGTACTTTTTATTCAGAAACTGTATCTAAATACCATAAAACATGATGAGCATCATTACTAAATGCTTTATAAAGAACTAAACCCTTTTCCCACATGACTGTAAATCTAACAAACCTTCTCTGATTATTACTGAACATACGCTACATACCTGGATGCCTCCTGAAAAAACCTTGTAATTCTCTTCCATGTTAATCCTTTGCTAGCCTTTCTCAACTGGGATCGTTATTGGAACAACACAGAAAATTATTTCAGAAACTTTTTTTCAAAATTAAGGAGGGTACATAACTAGCACCATTCTAGTTGTACAGGAGAGAAGTTAATTTGTTGTACTCCGTGAGTACCTTCAGGCATGTGGCTTCTTCAGAGTCAACACTGAGAAGTGTTTTGACTGTGCCAAAAGCCGTGTGATCCAGACAGAGCACATTGTCTTGTTCTACGGTGACTGTCATGTGAGATTAAATAGAAAACTTTATTAGACTTTAGATAAGTCTTTTTTTCTATCAGACCTGCTGTATTGTCAAATGATTATTTTAAAAGATTTATTCGGCCGGGCGCGGTGGCTCAAGCCTGTAATCCCAGCACTTTGGGAGGCCGAGACGGGCGGATCACGAGGTCAGGAGATCGAGACCATTCTGGCCAACATGGTGAAACCCCGTCTCTACTAAAAATACAAAAACTAGCCGGGTGAGGTGGCGGGCGCCTGTAGTCCCAGCTACTCGGGAGGCTGAGGCAGGAGAATGGCGTAAACTCGGGAGGCGGAGCTTGCAGTGAGCTGAGATCTGGCCACTGCACTCCAGTCCGGGCGACAGAGCGAGACTCCGCCTCAAAAAAAAAAAAAAAAAAAAAAAGATTTATTCTTTATTTTTTAGTTTCTGTATTACTTTCACAGCAGTTATACACTATACTTATGAATTTATTTCATAAGTAAAAGTTGAGTTTGTATCAGTTTCTGGGGTTTTTTTCTTTCCATTGCCTAAATTCTCTAGTGAGAGATTATTTCTTAACCTTTTTTTTGCTCTCCAGTTTTCTAGGAGTTCCCAAATGTAGTTAATGACCTCACAGTGATTTATGCTAATTATTTTGGTATCCTAGAATGCAAGTCACTTAGATTTACAGCTTTAATAAAAACACATTTCAGAAGCCATTTTTACAGGTCTCCTCTATTCTGGCTTTGTTTTCATCATATCCAGTTGTGTATTATCTGTTGCTGTGTTTTTTTTTTTTTTTTCCTTTGAGATGGAGTCTTGCTCTCACTCAGGCTGGAGTGCAGTGGTGAGATCTTGGCTCACTGCAGCCTCCGCCTCCCAGTTTCACGTGATTCTCTCGCCTCAGCCTCCTGAGTGACTGGGATTACAGGCACACGCCACCACGCCTGGCTAATTTTTGTATTTTTAGTAGATATGGGGTTTTACCGTGTTGGCCAAGCTGGTTTCAAACTCCTGACCTCAGGCAATCCACCCACCTCTGCCTCCCAAAGTGCTGGGATTACAGGTGTGAGTCACTGCACCTGGCCTGTTGCAGTTTCAAACCGAAGGGAGAGAATGTTCGCTGCCCTTCAGTGTTGTTCGTTGTTCGTTTCAGCTCTTCTTTCTCATCTTATAAAGTCGCCTATTAACTTTCTCCTTTTATTCCTTAATACGTTTAAATTTCCAGTCTGTGTCCTATAAGTAAGTGTTTTTTAAATTTTTGAAAATATTTTTTCCTCCATGTTTATTGTTCCTTGAACATGTCTTTGTTTAACCAACTTTCTACTTATTCACAGCCCTTGAAAATAAAACATAGTCTTTTACTTCCTTATAAAGATATCTGGCTTTTGCCTCATTTACCTGTTCATTCCTTTTATCGATTTCTGTTACTCTTGTTTGAATTAAATTTCTTATTTAAATTTCCATTTTTTCTCAACACCTAGAACTTAGTTTACTTGCATCTATAAACCCGATGAATGTGTCTTTTTCACTTAAGATGTGAACACATTGCCTTACTCACGAGCACAGCTCACCCAGAACTTAGTTTACTTGCATCTATAACCCTGACAAACATGGCTTTTTCACTTAAGATGTGAACACACTGCCTTACGAGTGCAGCTCACAGTTTAAATCTTAGTTCTCAACCTGTGATATCAAAGTAAGGAATTGTTACCAGAAAATTGTCTCCAGGTGAGTCTTAAGAATTTTCTCAATAGATGGCCTTGGTTTTTTTATTTATTTATTTTTAGCAGTTAAAATTATTTGTCGTCATTAATGTATCTGACCCAACTCTAAGTAGCGATGTAAGAGTTCTGAAAATATTGAAACCAATGGTGGGGAAAGCATGGGAGCAGATGTGTATGTTTGTGTTAGTTTTAGGGTCATTATATCCAGAAATGTGCCTAGTTGTATCATAAAGTTATAATATATTTAGATTATATTTCAAGGCAATTAGATATCAAGGCCTAAAAAACTGTTAATGTTATTCTAGCTTTTTATTTATTTGTTTGTTTGTTTGTTTTGAGACAGAGTTTTGCTCTGTTGCCCAGGCTGGAATGCAGTGGCGCCATCTCGGCTCACTGCAACCTCCGCCTCTGTGTTCAAGTGATTCTCCTCCCAAGTAGCTGGGACTACAGGTGCCCGCCACCATGCCTAGCTAATTTTTTTATTTTTAGTAGAAACGGGGTTTCACCATGTTGGCCAGGACGGTCTTGATCTCTTGACCACGTGATCTGCCCACCTCAGCTCCCAAAATATTGGGATTACAGGCGTGACCCGTCGCACCCTCTAGCTTTTCTTAATTGTACTCCCCTGCCAAGTCTTCCACATCTTTAACCCGGTCAACCAACATTTCTTTGTAAATGAGCTTAACTACATTTCCCTTTCTTTAGGTAAGCTTTGTAACTGTTTAGCTAGTTCTTCCTTCTTTTTACAGTTCTTTCGGTCAATGAATTGAAAATGTCTTGGACTCAAATACTAGTGTAGAAAATATATCTATCATCTCTTAAACATCTTCTTTCCTAACTGAAATTAGGAAACTATATTACTTTTTAAAAATACTATATTTTATTCTCCAGAGAAAAAAGTACTTTAGAAACTATTATGGAGAAATACTATTAGAAAATAAAACGTTGCTTTTTCTTTCTCATATATTTCCCAGTAACATTTTCTGTCTTAGGATGATCATTTTTCATAGTCTTAGGAAGAGCTTGTTAAATAATGGACTGTCTTTATATAAACACGACTAGACCGGACGTGGTGGCTCATGCCTGTAATCCCAGCACTTCGGGAGGCCGAGGCAGGTGGATCACCTGAGATCGGGAGTTTGAGACCAGCCTGATCAACATGGAGAAACCCTGTCTCTACTAAAAATACAAAATTAGCCGGGCGTGGTGGCACGTGCCTGTAATCCCAGCTGCTTGGGAGGCTGAGGCAGGAGAATCACTTGAACCTGGGAGGCGGAGGTTGTGGTGAGCCGAGATTGCTCCATTGCACTCTGGCCTGGGCAACAAGAGCGAAACTCCATCTCAAAAAAAAAAAAAAAAAAAAAAAAAAGCCGGTCGTGGTGGCTCATGCCTGTAATCCCAGCATTTTGGGAGGCCGAGGCAGGTGAATCACCTGAGGTTGGGAGTTCTAGAACAGCCTAACATGGAGAAACCCCATCTGTACTAAAAATACAAAAAAAATTAGCCGGGCATGGTGGTACACGTCTGTAATCCCAGCTACTTGGGAGGCTGAGGCAGGAGAATCACTTGAACCCGAGGGGCAGAGGTTGCAGTTTGCCAAGATCGTGCTGCTGCACTCCAGCCTGGGCAATAAGAGCAAAACTCTGTCTCAAAAAAAAATAAAATCTTGGTTTTTAAAAATGCATAATTAATTCATTTCACCAAATCCTCATTTCTTCTTCTTCTTCCTCCTCTTCTTCCTCTTCCCCTTCCTCCTCCTCTTCCTCCTCCTCCTCCTCTTCTCCTCCACCTTCTTGTCCTCCTCCTCTTCCTCCTCCTCTTCCTCCTCCTCTTCCTCCTCCTCCTCTTCCTCTTCCTCCTCTTCCTCCTCCTCCTCTTCCTCTTCCTCCTCTTCCTCCTCCTCTTCCTCCTCCTCTTCCTCCTCCTCCTCTTCCTCCTCCTCCTCCTCTCCTCTCCTCCTCCTCTTCCTCCTCCTCCTCCTCTTCCTCCTCCTCTCCTCCTCTTCCTCCTCCTCTTCCTCCTCCTCCTCCTCCTCCTCCTCTTCCTCCTCCTCCTCCTCCTCTTCCTCCTCCTCCTCTTCCTCCTCTCTCCTCTTCCTCCTCCTCCTCCTCCTCTCCTCCTCTCTTCCTCTCCTCCTCCTCCTCCTCTTCCTCCTCCTCCTCCTCCTCCTCCTCCTCCTCTTCCTCCTCCTCCTCTTCCTCCTCCTCCTCTTCCTCCTCCTCCTCTTCCTCCCCTCCTCCTCCTCCTCTTCCTCCTCCTCTTCCTCCTCCTCCTCCTCTTCCTCCTCCTCTTCCTCCTCCTCCTCTTCCTCCTCCTCTTCCTCCTCCTCTTCCTCCTCCTCTTCCTCCTCCTCTTCCTCCTCCTCTTCCTCCTCCTCTTCCTCCTCCTCTTCCTTCTTCTCCTCCTCTTCCCTCCTCCTCCGCCTCCTCCTCTTCCTCCTCCTCCTCTTCCTCCTCCTCTCTCCTCCTCCTCTTCCTTCTTCCTCCTCCTCTTCTCCTCCTCTTCCTCCTCCTCTTCCTCCTCCTCCTCTTCCTCCTCCTCCTCCTCTTCTCCCCTTCCTCCTCCTCTTCCTCCTCCTCCTCCTCTTCTCCTCCACCTTCTTGTCCTCCTCTTCCTCCTCCTCCCTTCTCCTCCTCCTCCTCTTCCTCTCCCTCTCCTCCTCCTCTTCCTCCTCCTCCTCCTCTTCCTCCCTCCTCCCCTCCTCTCCTCCTCCTCCTCCTCTTCCTCCTCCTCCCTCCTCCTCCTCCTCTCCTCCTCCTCCTCTTCCTCCTCCTCTTCCTCCTCTTCCTCCTCCTCCTCTCTCCTCCTCCTTCCTCCTCCTCTTCCTCCTCCTCTTCCTCCTCCTCCTCCTCCTCCTCCTCCTCCTCTTCCTCCTCCTCTTCCTCCTCCTCTTCCTCCTCCTCCCCTCTTCCTCCTCCTCTTCTCCTCCTCCTCCTCCTCTTCCTCCTCCTCCTCTTCTCCTCTTCCTCCTCCTCTTCCTCCCTTCCCCCTTCCTCCTCCTCTTCCTCCTCCTCTTCTCCTCCTCCTCCTCCTCCTCCTCCTCCCTCTTCTCCTCCTCCTCTTCCTCCTCCTCCTCTTCCTCCTCCTCCTCTTCCTCCTCCCTCCTCTTCCTCCGCCTCTTCCTCCTCCTCCCTTCCTCCTCCTCTTCCTCCTCTTCCTCCTCCTCTTCCTCCTCCTCTTCCTCCTCCTCTTCCTCCTCCTCTTCCTTCTTCCTCCTCCTCTTCCTTCTCCTCCTCCTCCTCCTCTTATTCCTCCTCCTCCTCTTCCTCCTCCTCTTCCTCCTCTCTCTTCCTCCTCCTCTTCTTCCCCTTCCTCCTCCTCTTCCTCCTCCTCCTCCTCTTCTCCTCCACCTTCTTGTCCTCCTCTTCCTCCTCCTCCTCTTCCTCCTCCTCCTCTTCCTCCTCTTCCTCCTCCTCTTCCTCCTCCTCTTCCTCCTCCTCCTCCTCCTCCTCCTCCTCCTCCTCTCCTCCTCCTCTTCCTCCTCCTCCTCCTCCTCCTCTTCCTCCTCCTCCTCTTCCTCCTCCTCTTCCTCCTCCTCTTCCTCCCTCCTCCTCCTCCTCCTCCTCCTCTTCCTCCTCCTCCTCCTCTTCATCCTCCTCCTCTTCCTCCTCCTCTCCTCCTCCTCTTCCCTCCTCCTCCTTCCTCTTCTTCCTCTCTTCTCCTCCTTCTCCTTCCTTCTTCTTTCTTCTCTCTTCCTTTTTTTTTTTTTTTTTTTTTTTTTTTTTTTTTTTTTTTTTTAAGAGGGGGTCAGGCTACACACGGTAGCTCATGCCTATAATCCAGCACTTTGGGAGGCTGAGGTAGGTTCATCACTTGAGCTCAGGAGATTGAGACTAACCTGGCTAACATGGCAAGAGCCTGTCTCTACAAAAAATACAAAACTGGGCATGGTGATGTGCTCCTAACTACTTGGGAGGCTGAGGTAGAAGGATCACCTGAGCCTGGGAGATCATGCCGTTACGCTCTAGCTTGGGTGACAAGAGTGAGACCCTGTCTCAAAGAGAGAAAGAGAGTGAGTTTCCCTCTATCACCCAGGCTGGAGTGCAGTGGCGCAGTCATAGCTCACTGCAGCCTTTAATTGCTGGGCTCAAGTAATCCTCCCACCTCAGCCTCTACAGTAACACACCACCAGGTCTGACTCATCTTTTAAATGTTTTGTAGAGACAGGGTCTCGCTATGTTGCCTCAGCTGGTCTCAACTCCTGCTCTCAAGTAATCCTCCCACCTCAGCCTCCAAAAGTGCTGGGATTATAGGCACAAGCCACCATACCTGGCCCAAATTCTCATCTCTAGACTTAATCGTGAAGGAGAGTTACCTGTTTTTTGTCTTTTATAATTTCAAAATTACCATAAAAGTAGAAAGTATTTCTTCTTAACAATTATTGATATATGTCTGTTTCTTCACAGAGTGATGACAGACCTAATACCCTATTAAGTTCACCTACAACAGAAACAGGTAATAGACACAAGGTGCACTTTACCACATCAAGATTATAATTCTTTATTTTTTATTTTAAAAATAATAATAAATAGAGACAAGGCCTTTCTTTGTTGACCAGGGTGATCTCAAGCTCCTGGGCTCAAGGTGATCCTCCTGCCTTGTCCTCCCAAAGTGCTGGGATTACAGATGTCAGCCACAGCACCCTGCCAAGATTATAATTTTTTACCAAGATTTTCCTAAATTACTTGTTAGAGAGCTGTGACTGCTTTTTCTGAGATAGAAATCAGATACAGAGTTGGAAACCACTGGGTTTTTTTTTCCCCCTTTTTAAATTAAATTGGTTGTTCAGCTCGTCAGCCATTTGATATGAGTAAGCGAACAGCAGCTCGCAGGGCCATAGGTCTGCAGGAGACTTTTCAATACGTGGCCTTCATTCTGTCTGCATTGACACGTCAAAAATAACATGACAATGTAAAATACATGCAAGCAGGGCTCCTGCTCTCGTGATTACTTTTCTATGCCAGACTTTTCATTATTAGAGTTATTTTATATCTTTGCCACGTTTAATTTTATTTTTTACTTGCTACTTTTGTAACTTGTATGTCTGCTATTATATTTTCTTTTCATCTCCTTTAATCTCATTTTACTTTTCATGCTGATTTAGTTCATCATTCCTCTGCGTATGCTTTTCCTGCTGCTATCCAGAGAAATCAGCCTCAGCGCCCTGAAAGCTTCCTTTTCCGGGCAGGTGGCAGGGCAGAAACCAACAAAGGTAGGTGGTAGTGATTTTAAAAGCCAGGGGCGAGGGGAGGTTTGCACAATGACGCTAGCTGTTAAATGGATGCTTTTAAACTTCTACACCAAACTATCAGCTTGGCAAAAGCATGTGTCTGTGAACTCACTGATATTAAAGCAGAAAAATCTTACCTGAATATGTTTGGATTAGGAAGTTTCTTAGTAACACCTAAAAGCAGATTATAGAGTGTTTGAACAAATAAAATGCTGTTTCAAGGCTTTTGAGAATGTTCTTTGTCTTGGTAATGAACTCTTTCACATTTTTCTATTGATAAAAGCTGTTTTCTTAAAACAATAATTTTTTAAAAATCTACTTAAAGTCTCATGTTCTTTTAGTTAATAATGACAGATTTCTCCCTGGTCCCAAAGAAGTTACCTGGGAGTGGAAACAAACATTTTAAGTCAAAAATAATGACTTTTGTCATGGTGGTGTGTGCCTGTGGTCCCAGCTACTTGGGAGGCTGGCGGGGAGGATTGCTTGAGTCCAGGAGTTCAAGGTTACAGTGAGTTATAATTAAAAGCACCACTGTTCTCCAGCTTGACCAACAGAGCAAGACTCTGTCTCTTAAAAAAAAACAAAACAAAAATAAGGTCAGGCGTGGTGGCTCACGCCTGTAATCCCAGCGCTTTGGGAGGCCGAGGAAGGCAGATCACTTGAGTCAGGAGGCCAACATGGCAAAACCCTGTCTCTACTAAAAATACAAAAATTGGGCACGCTGGCTCACACCTGTAATCCCAGCGCTTTGGGAGGCCGAGGAAGGCAGATCACTTGAGTCAGTCTGTGACCAGCCTGACCAACATGGTGAAACCCCATCTCTACTGAAAAGATACAAAAATTAGCTGGGCATGGCAGCAGGCGCCTGTAATCCCAGCTACTCAGGAGGCTGAGACAGGAGAATCTCTTGAACCTGAGAGCCAGAAGTTGCAGTGAGCCAAGATGGCACCACTATACTGCAGTGTCGGGGACAGAGTAAGACCATGTCTCAAAAAAACTGGCCAGGCATGGTGGCAGGAGCCTGTAATCCCAGCTACTTGGGAGGCTAAGGCAGAGAGTCCCTTGAACCCAGGAGGTGGAGGTTGTAGTGAGCTGAGATTGCGCCACTGCACTCCAGCCTGGATGACAGTGTGAAACTTACGTCTCAACAAACATTTAAAAATAGGCCAGGCGTGGTGGCACATGCGTGTAATCCTGGCACTTTGGGAGGTCGAGGTGGGTGGGATCACTTGAGCTTAGGAGTTCGAGACCAGCCTGTGCAACATGACAAAACCCATCTCTTAAGAAAAAACAAAAAATTGGCTGGGTGCGGTGGCTCACGCCCATAATCCCAGCTCTTTGGGAGGCCAAGACGGGAGGATCACGAGGTCAGGAGATCGAGACCATCCTGGCTAATACGGTGAAACCCTGTCTCCACTAAAAATACAAAAAAAATTAGCCAGGCGTGGTGGTGGGCGCCTGTAGTCCCAGCTACTCGGAAGGCTGAGGCAGGAGAATGGCATGAACCTGGGAGGCGGAGCTTGCAGTGAGCCAAGATTGTACAACTACACTCCAGCGTGGGCAACAGAGTGTGACTCCGTCTCAAAAAAAAAAAAAAAATTAGGCATGGTGGTGCAGACCTGAAGTCACAGCTACTTGGGGGACTGAGGCAGGAGGATGGATTGAGCCCAGGAGGTTGAGGCCTGAAGTGAGTCAAGATTGCACGACTGCACTCCAGCTTGGGTGACAAAGTAAAACCCTGTCTTAAAAAAAACAAACACAACTTACCTTTAATGTTACCACCAGATGCATTCGCAGTAAGATTTAAAAGTCAAACTACAGATGCATTGCTGGTAAGAGTGTAAGAAAGCATGGAAGACTGTTACCAGTCAGCCTCCGTACCCTCGGATTCTGTATTTATGGATTGGACCAGTCATGGACAGAGAAGTTCAGAAACAAGACAACAATGATAATGCCACAATAAAGAAATAATACAAATTTTGAAATATAGTAACAGTTTGGCCTTTACATTATATGAAGTAAGTAATATAGAGATGAGTTAAAGTGTAGTGTAAAGGAGGATATGCATAGTTTGTAGGCAAACAATACTACATTTTATATGAGTGACTTGAGGATTCACCAAGTTTGGCATGAGAATGAGGGGCGGTTTCTGGAACCAGTTTCCCCTGGATACTTAGGGATGACTGTGTATCCTATGACCAGCAGTTTTACTTTGGAGAAATATGTACACACGTGTGCCAAAAACATGTACAAAAATATTCATAGTAGCATTATTCATAAGAGCCGGAAACTGAATGTCCGTCAATAGAATGGATAAGTGAATTGTCGTATATTTGTACAACGGAATACCATGTAAACAGTGAAAATGAACAAATTCCTGTATACAGCAACATGGATAAATCTCACTAACATACCATTGTTCAAAAGAAGCCAGAAACAAAAGAACACATACAATACAGCATAATTTATACAAAGTTCAAAAATGAACCAAACCAGTCAAAGTGTTAGAATTCAGGATGCGGTTTTGAGCACTTTGGGTACTTATGGGCAGGGAGCATGGAGGGGGCTCCTGGGATTGGTAAGATTGCATTTATAAACCTGATTGTGCTCACTTGGTGAGGAGAATTTATTGAGCAGTATGCTTACGATTTGTATATTTTTCTGTATGTGTATTAATTTTCAATAAAAACATTTTTAAGTGGCTGTAATCAAGCAAAAGTAGTTGAGTCAACTGGGTAATGAACATTATGTAGTTTTCTATACTATTCTCTGTTGTGTACATTTGAAAATCTCCATTAAAAAAACCCTTTTGAAAAGTCAGTCCGGAAAGTAGGAAGCAATATACTGTACTTCAGGAAAACTGTGATGAGGCAGATCTGGAGGTTTTCCTAGCACTGCCAGTTGCCTTTCTGTCTTACATATTAATATTTTTATAGGTCATGCTTCACCCCTTCCTCCATCTGCTGCACCTACCACTGATTCTACAGATTCCATGACAAGACAGAATTCAAGACAGAGAGAAGAAGAGCTGGAATTAATAGATCAACTACGTAAAGTATGTACATTGCCTTTGATTTACACTTTTTCAGTGTTATTGCTATAGACCATAATCCTGTAATCATATCTTGATTTGACACATCATTTTTACTTATGTATTTTTTTAGACAGAGTCTCGCTGTGTCAGCCAGGCTGGAGTTCAGTGGGATGATCCTGGGTCACTGCAGCCTGTGCTTCCTGAGTAGCTGGGATTATAGCAATTCTTCTGCCTCAGCCTCCTGAGTAGCTGGGATTATAGGTGCCCATCACTGTACCCAGCTAATTTTTGTATTTTTAGTAGAGAAGGGGTTTCACCATGTTGGCCAGGCTGGTCTTGAACTCCTTATCTCAGGTGATCCACTGGCCTTGACCCCCCAAAGTGCTGGGATTGCAGGCGTGAGCTTCCGTGCCCAGCTGTAATTTTTAATGGAATCAACAGGTGCATTGTGTGCCATGTGTTGTGATGAATGTAAAACACTTTACCATTAAGGAAATTATTTTCAGCTATTTACTTAAAAAATGAGATGGCTTGTTCTATAAAGCTCAGTTCCTAGCTCTACTCATTTAAAGTTTTTCCTTTTTTTTCTACTTCATGTTATAAAGAAATGTCGTCAGATTAATAATTTATATGTGTGTGTGCACACATATATAAATATCACACTTACACCTATAGTGAGTGAGTGGCTCTTAACTTTATTTTGGAATTGAAGGAGAATCTAGTTTTTTTTTTTAAATCAGAAAGTTGTAAATGAATTTTTGTTGTACTTTGTACCACTATGGCCTGGCTGCCATCCATACATATTAGATCTCCTTAAGTCAGACTTAGGATAGAGGGATAAAATGGATATTGTGGTACTTATTTCCTTTTTATCTTGATTTCTAATTAGATTTCATTGTAACTCCCTTATGTCCTATATGTCAGTCATTCTTCAGTTAATGTATTACGTGGTTTTTGTTCTTTCAGCATATTGAGTACCGGTTGAAGGTGTCTCTGCCTTGTGACCTTGGAGCAGCTCTAACTGATGGCGTTGTTCTTTGCCATTTGGCTAATCATGTGCGACCTCGATCTGTCCCAAGCATTCATGTTCCCTCACCAGCTGTAGTAAGTTGATAAGGCTGGAAACCCTTGGCTGTTCATCAGATCATTTGTTGAGCACAGTGGACAGACATTTCTTAAGCACTGTGCTAGATATTAAGGACACAGATATAAAGAGTCCAGTCTCTACCTTCCTGGTCTACCTTCTGCTGGAGAAGAGACAGACATGTATGCAGTGTGATCAATGTTCTAAGAAAGGCATGTACAATGTGTGTTATAGGGATACAAAAACGGGCCACTTAACTCCGCCTGGAGAGTTCAGGGAAGCCTTCCCAGAACGGGCAAAATTTGAACGAATTCTTGAAGTTTAAGAAGGAATTTTCCAGCAGTACAGAGAGGGAAGGAGGCCTTCTGGGCATAGGATTTCTAGATTCAGAAGCTAAGGAAAATTATGGCTTACTTAAGGAATTGGTAAATTGTTCAGAATGGATCATGCACAGGGTTGTAGATAAAAATGGGAAGGGGCTAGGCTAGAGAGGTAAGCTGGGGCTGTGGTGCAAAGGCTTATGAAGCGTATCAAGAAAGTTTACCCTAGTACAGACAATGAGGAAACACTGAATTAAAGAGGGAATACCGTGATTATAATTGCAGTTTAGAATGATGAATCTAGGCTGGGCGCGGTGCTTATAATCTTAGCTTATAATCTTATAATCATGCTTATAATCTTAGCACTTTGGGAGGCCGAGGCAGACGGATTGCTTGAGCCCGGGAGTTTGAGACCAGCCAGGACAATATGGCAAAACCGTCTCTATCAAAAATACAAAAATTAGCTGGGCATGGTGGCATGTGCCTATAGTCCCAGCTACTCAGGAGGCTGACGTGGGAGGATCACTTGAGCCTGGGAGTTCGAGGCTGCAGTGAGCAGTGATTGTGCCAGTGCACTCCAGCCTGGGTGAGAGAGCAAGACCCTGTCTCAAAGGGGAAAAAAAAAAAAAAAAAGAATGATGAATTTGGTGCTAAGTGAGAAATGGATAAATTAAAGGTGGTACACTAGAAAGATGCCCAAGCCAGGCTCAGTGGCTCGTGCCTGTAGTCCCAGCTGCTTGGGAGTCTGAGGCCTTAGGATCCTATGAGCCCAGGAGTTTGAGACCAGCTTGGGTGATGTAGCAAGATCTTGTTTCTTTATTTTTTTTTTTTGAGGCGGAGTCTTGCTCTGTCGCCCAAGCTGGAGTGCAGTGGCTGGATCTCAGCTCACTGCAAGCTCCGCCTCCCGGGTTTATGCCATTCTCCTGCCTCAGCCTCCCGAGTAGCTGGGACTACAGGCGCCCGCCACCTCGCCCGGCTAGTTTTTTGTATTTTTTAGTAGAGACGGGGTTTCACCATATTAGCCAGGATGGTCTTGATCTCCTGACCTTGTGATCCGCCCGTCTCGGCCTCCCAAAGTGCTGGGATTACAGGCTTGAGCCACCGCGCGCGGCCAAGATCTTGTTTCTTAAAAGAAAAAGGAAAAGAGGCTGGGTGCAGTGGCTCACGCCTGTAATCCCAGCATTTTGGGAGCCCGAGGCTGGTGGATCACCTGAGGTTAGGGGTTTGAGACCAGCCTGGCCAACATGGTGGAACCCTATCTCTACTAAAAATACAAAATCAGCCAGGAGTGGTTCACACGTCTGTAATCTCAGCTACTCGGGAGGCTGAGGCAAGAGAATCACTTGAACCCGGGAGGTGGAGGCTGCAGTGAGCTATCGCGCCACTGCGCTACACTCCAGCCTGGGCAAGATAGAGCGAGACTCCATCTCAAGAAAAAGGAAAAGAAAGATGCCCAATGAAAAGGCTGTTGTTAGTCCAGGCCAGGAGGATAACAAGCCTGGATTAATAAGGCAGTGAGAGGGAAGATGGTTCAGAGGTAAAATTGACATGATCTGTGACCAACCTCAGGTGGAAGGTGAGGGAGAAAACGCATTCGAGATAACTGGCAGGTTCTCTTTGCACTGCTGGTCAGGTCTGGACATCAGTATCGGATGGCAATCCACAAAAGAACAGGCTTTGGGTTGATACACCTCTCCTCTGTTTTCCTCACATTTTTATCATGAAAAAGTTTCAACCTTCAGAAAAGTGGAAGGAATCATACAATGAACACTGTTAAAGTCTACACCTAGATCTGACATTGCTTGCATTTTGCCATACTTGCTTTATGTATCTATATTTTTATGTGTATTTTAACTACACCATCCAAAACTTACAGATATCATATACTCTTCCCTCAATGTATTTTAGGGACCTGTCCTAGGCCACCTTGCTTTTCCCCTGCCCATAGCCAATGACTGACAAGCATGGGGCTGAGCCCTCCTACCGCAAGGAGGGAATGTCATGTGGTTCACACTTGTGAGCTCCCTGTGGTATCAAGCTGAAGCTGAGAAGGAGACAGGCAGGAGGATCACTTGTGGCCAGGAGTTTAAGACCAGCCTGGGCAATATAGTGACCCTGTCTCTACAAAAAAACTTAAAAAAATTAGGTGTGCACCTACTACTCAGGAGGCTGTGGGGCTGCAGTGAGCCACGATCATGCCACTGCACAACAACCTGGGCAACAGAGCGAGACCCTGACCCTAAAAAAGAAAGAAAGGGCGAGTGCAGTGGCTCACGCTTGTAATCCCAGCACTTTGGGAGGCCGAGGTGGGCAGATCACAAGGTCAAGAGATTGAGACCATCCCGGCCAACATAGTGAAACCACATCTCTACTAAAAATACAAAAATTAGCTGTGTGTGGTGGTGCACACCTGTAGTCCCAGCTACTTGGGAGGCTGAAGCAGGAGAATCACTTGAGTCCAAGAGGTGGAGCTTGCAGTGAGCCAAGATCGCGCCACTGCACTCCAGCCTGGCGACAGAGCAAGACTCTGTCTCAAAAAAAAAAAAAAAAAAAGAAAGAAAAGACTGAAAGGAAATGAATCAACTGTTGTAGTTATATTTACATGATGAACTATGGGTAATTAATTTTTTGGCTGTTCCTCCAAGTTTTCTTTACCGCAGGGGTCCCCAAGCCCTGGGCCACAAATGGGTACCAGTCTGTGGCCTGTTAGGAACTGGGCCGCACAGCAGGAGGTGAGCAGTGGGCCAGTGAGCAAAGCTTCATCTGTATTTACAGCCTCTCCCCATTACTCACATCACCGCCTGGGCTCTGCCTCCCGTCAGATCAGCAGCAGTATTAGATTCTCAGAGGAGCATGAACGCTGGTGTGAACTGTGCGTGCGAGGAAGGGATCTAGGTCACGTGCCCCTTATGAGAATCTAATGCCCCATGATCTGTCACTATCTCCTGTCACCCCTAGATGGGACTGTCTAGTTGCAGGTAAACAACCCAGGGCTCCCACTGACTCTACGTTATGGTAGATTTCATTATGTATGATTATTTCATTATATATTGTAATGTAATAATAGAAATAAAATACACAATGAATGTAATGTGCTTGAATCATCCTGAAACCATCCCCCAACTCCACCCCTGTCCATGGAAAAATGGTCTTCCATGAAACCAGTCCCTGGTGCCAAAAAGGTTGAGGACTGCTGCTTTCGTGTTACATTGTTTTAAAATGGAAAAAAATGTTTTTATTCTTTCAAAGTTTTTCTATTTAGTACTTGCCTTAAAAAATCAAAGCCAATATCTAAAGTGTGAGGTGACAAACTACTGCCCACAAGCCAGCACTTAACTGTTGTAAATAAAGTTTCACTGGAACCCAGCCACACTTTCTTGTTTGCATATTGTCTATAGTTGCTTTCAAGCTCCTAGCAGAATTGAGTGGTTGCAACAGTTCTCTCTTTTTTTTTTTTTTGAGACGGAGTTTCCCTCTTGTTGCCCAGGCTGGAGTGCAGTGGCGCGATCTCGGCTCACCACAACCTCTGCCTCCTGGGTTCCCGGGTTCAAGCAATTCTTGTGCCTCAGCCTCCCGAGTAGCTGGGATTACATGTGCCCACCTCCACACCCGGCTAATTTTTGTATTATTAGTAGAGACGGGTCTCTCCATGTTCGTCAGACTGGTCTCAAACTCCCGACCTCAGGTGATCTGCCCACCTTGGCCTCCCAAAGTACTGGGATTACAGGCCTGAGCCACTGCATCCGGCATTGCAACAGTTCTTATGGCCTTCAAAACTAACATTTATTATCTGATCCTTAAAAGTTTGCTGACCCCCTAGTCTACAGCATTGAGAGTTATGAAGCGATTGCCAAGGGTATTTTTAAAGTTAGCAAATATTTTTTAATGTTGCTAGCAGGCTGGGCCTGTAGCTCATGCCTCTGATCCCAGCACTTTGGGAGGCTGAGGCAGGCAGATTGCTTGAACTCAGGAATTCAAGACCAGCCTGGGCAACGTGGCGAAACCCTGTCTGTACAAAAATTACCCAGGTGTGACGGCTTGTAGCTATAGCCAGCTACTTGGGAGGCTGAGGTGGGAGGATCACCTGAGCCCGAGAGGTCAAGGACACAGTGAGCCAAGCTTGTGCCACTGCACTCCAGACTGGGTGACAGAGCGAGACCCTGTCCCAAAACCAAAACTTTTCTAGTAACATATTTTCTTTTCCTCATTTCAGCCTAAATTAACAATGGCGAAATGCAGGCGAAATGTGGAGAATTTCCTAGAAGCTTGCAGAAAAATTGGTGTACCTCAGGTAATAAATGTATCATTTTTTATGTTGCCTAAATAGACTTGGTTGTGCTAAAATTTTAGAAATGCAAATCTCTAAAATCTTACGGGACTAGCTCTGAGCTAAGTCGATCCTAATTAACATGACTTTGGGTTACAAGAGTCAGTATGCTTTTGAACAATTTTCCTTAATTATTTCCAAGGACCACACAAAGAAATTATAAATGTATAAATTGAAATAATTATAAGTAATTTAGAGTAATTATTCTATTTTCCTAAACTTTCCCACTTGCTATTTGACAACTAAATACATCCTTCAAAAACTCACTCTATCCCAGATCAAGAATGCTGCAGCTGGCTTCAGTGTTCTGACCCTTGCTTTGATACTTTTTAAAATGTTGTAGACTCCAGAAATGTTGAAAAGACAGCCTGGAGTTCCTTTGTATACTTCACTTATTTCTTCTAATGTTAACTAACACCTGATATACTACAACCTTAGGACAGTGGTTCAAATTAAGTAACACGAGAACAGTACGATTAACTGAATGACAGGCTTTATTCGGATTTCATCGGTTCTTCCATGAAGCTCGTTCTTTGGAGCCTGGCTTGCGACAGGCTGTCTGAGTGTTGTCCTGCTGTGAGGATTTGTTGCCTCCAGCTCAGATATAACTTTATTGCCCTTTAATATTACCAGAAGTTAAATTTATTTATAGATGTGATTAAGGGAAATGAACTTGATATACTCTTAATAACCCCTTTAAAAAGCAATTATAGTAAACCAACGAAGCATTATACTACTAAGGAATATTACATGGTATAAAGACAAATTTAAAGAAATAAACAACTTGGTGCCGTGTGATACTTTTTCATTAACCACGACCATTACGAGTCTTGTTAACATTTTGTCTATAGCCTGAAGGAGGAAAACATGACTCTTTTCTATCACCTTCTAATTAGGTCTCAGTAACTCAGGGGTAGCCCCGGGGCTCAGCAGCAGCTCCACCATTTCTCAGAGCTTAGATCCTGTTCCTGTAGCTTTCATGACAGTGGTTCTCTTTACGCATTTCACCACACCTCTTTCTAACTAACCAGGAGTTAGAAAGGCCTCAGCGTCACTTGTCCAAAGAGTGACCTTCTCTTTCAGCTCTTTCACGTGTTACAAAGTGAAAGAGAGAGCGCCCAGCTCCGCAGAGCATCTGCATCAGCCCGCAGGATTCCCAGGCTGGTTTTTCTCTTACGAAGGCAGATCATCATTCTACTGTTTAATTTTTACTTTTTTCTTTTGCTGTTTTTTTCTTTTTTAAAACTGAATTGTAAAAGAATGGAAATTTACGTAAAGTGGTAGTTAGCAAAGACCTTTTTGATCCCTGTGGACAAATTCAAAGCAAAATTTTCATGTTTATATTATGTTGTTTGATAAAGGCTCCTCTTTTAGAACAGACCTTTTTAAATATTTTGAGAGCACTGAATATGGCTTCTGAAGAAACAACATACGTTCTTTTAAACAAGTTTGTTCTAATAGTGCACATTAGCCTCCAGCTGTTCCCTTCTGCTTCCTGAAGAGGTTCCTGCTACACAAACATCTAGTGTCTGCTCTAGTTCCCTGCAGGGTCTTTAAACAAAGAGAGTATGGCATGGGTTGGTGCAGAATGGGAACCGCGAAATCGATAGGAGAGTGCTGAATATGGCCCCACTCAGGCAAGTCATGTTGACCCAACCGATGTCAAAACCTGTTAAAAGTACTGTTGACCAGCGATTACAGTCATTGTACCTGTCCACTGGTATGCCGTGGGTGACCATGTTTATTATGGGCCAGCTTGCCCCTGTTCCTACCAGAACTGTGCTGTTGGAAGGCAAGTACAGAGAAAAAAAATAATATAGTTTTAAAAGACTGGGTCTTTTTCCAGAGTGGTTAGACTGAGGTTTTGAGGCATCCTGCCTCCCCCTCCACAAAGAGGAAGTGGACATTCCTCATACGCTGCCCCTTCCTTCTCCCCTTCCGCCTTCCGCCCTCCACCCAGGTCCCCACCACAACCACTGCCAGTTTTAGACGGGTTCCTAGTATGCTGCTACTGCTGCTGAAAAATTAGTCATTTGTCTAGAACAAAGTGAAAGAAAATGAATAAACGCACAAACTCTTAGGTTCAAGCTCGTCTTCTCAGGTCCCACTGCCAAAGGAAGAGAAGAAACTTCTACCTCCCCTTCTTCCTTTTTCTCCTGTACTTCTGGTCATTCTGGCCTTTACTTAAACATCCCCACTTTGCTCTGTGTGACTTGAAAATTGGGAAGGTAATAATGATCACTTTTGAAAATGTAAAACAGAAAACTGTGTTATAAGTATTTTGTCAGATTCTATACCCAGATGAGATTATATATAAAGACAAATAATTTCCTTTCTCTGTATAACTTTTAAAATGTTATACAAGTTAAAGTATGAATGAGATACTAAAGGGCAAGGCAATTTTTAAAAGCCTCTGGTGACATTGGGCATATGGGTATTTGCTTTATTTTTATGCTTGTATTAAATATGCTACATTCAAAAAAACCATAATGGGTGATTAAAAACTTATATCTGAGTCCAGTATCTTTTGTCCCAGAGTCGTTATGTTATGTGTTAAAGGATGTCTCCATGTTGTCCAGTCCACTGACGTTTGTATTGATTTAGTGAATTTTGCAATCTGTAAAATGGAGGGTTTGGATGATCTCTGAGGCCCTTAACAGCTCTATGTTCATTTCGAACACATTCTTGAGCTGGACTTGGTTAAAATGGACACCCCCTGATTTTTAGAGGAATGCCAAGTCATTGAGTGCGTTTGGCTTCTAGGTAATAAACTGCACCTGGATCATGAGGCTTTCCTCAGTCTTTGAACCTTTTTGATGTACCTGGCTTTCTCTGAAAACGTCCCTCACCTCAGCCTCTGCAGTTTTTGTCCTTGCTTTCTGACCTACTCTTTTTTTTTAATAGAGAAGAATGAGTCAGGAAAGACGTTGCTTCACACACACCTCACTACTTTCAGGCCTCACATGACCCTAAACCAACATCCACTTCTGTGTATTGTATTGTTTTTTTTTTTTTTTTTTTTTTTCTGATGGAGTCTCGCTCTGTCACCCAGGCTGGAGTGCAGTGGTGCGATCCCAGCTCACTGCAAGCTCTGCCTCCCGGGTTCACGCCATTCTCCTGCCTCAGCCTCCTGAGTAGCTGGGACTACAGGCGCCCGCCACCACGCCCGGCTTACTTTTTGTATTTTTAGTAGAGACGAGGTTTCACCATGTTAGCCAGGATGGTCTCGATCTCTTGACCTCGTAATCCGCCCGCCTCAGCCTTCCAGAGTGCTGGGATTATAGGTGTGAGCCACCGCGTCCGGCCTGTGTATTGTATTCGTAATGTTCAGACTAGTCACCAACACGCAAATTTTATTCTGCTGTTTAGTAGTAAGATCCAGCTCAGCATATAGAAGATTCTTTGTAGTTTGGGTTTTCGGCGTTTTATTTGTGTTCCTCAAAGTAAAAATGTTACAGGATGTGTATATGTGAATATGACTGAGATGATCATATTGAATTCTATACTCAGATCTGCATTTCTGATCCACTGACTTTGTTTTTCTGTTTTCCTTTCCTGCTCACACTTTGGACAGGACAATCTTTGTTCCCCTTCCGACATCCTTCAGCTAAACCTCAGCGTTAAAAGAACTGTTGAAACACTACTTTCTCTTGGGGCACACTCAGAAGAATCCAGTTTTGTCTGTCTCTCTATCCAGCTTCTGGGTTTTGTGGCATTTTACTGCACTGTCATGTTAACTCTCTGCATGTTTTACTACTGGCTCTTCCCCTCTAGCTGAAAGATTGCACTCCGGTGACTTCCACCTCATTCCTGTGCTGGGTAAAGGAGGTTTGTTTGTCATTCAGAATTATTTATATAAGTGCTTTTTCTCCCCGCTGGCCCTCAAAGAGCTCACCGGTAAAGGAGACAGATCCTTTCCTTGCATTTGCAGATGTGCAGCCCGTCGCATTAGTAGACATTTTGCTGACAAAGAGTAAGAGACCAGCATCTTTTTCTCCTGGTCATCCACCCATTCTCCTGGCCTGTGGCCTTGTTTCTCTTCCCGTAAACGCTGAAGCATTTTTACTAATACAATTCTGAACTTGTACTTCGAATGTGACATGTAGAGCTTTATTTCCAAGTCACACAATACAACTCCCATCCGGCCGTTTTTCCATGTCTCAGCACAAGTGTTGACATTGTGGAGTGACTGAACCTTTTCCGCAGCTGCTCATGAGGAAGATCATCGTGCCTTTTCTGGTTCTGGCAGTACGCGGTCACTTAGATTTCCGCTTTGAACTGTGTCCTGAAATCCTGAGTCCCCCCTTTGTGGGTAGGCACAGGGCCGTCTAAGCATTTGCGGTCTGGACGTTTGGAAGGTATTGGCCATAATTTTAATAATTTTAGTTTGGTCAGAATGTTCAGTTTAAAGATCATGTGGATTTCCTAGACTGCTATTCTGAGCCCAATCCATACGTTGCACGTGGTGCACACGAGCAGATGGGCTGGAGCTGGCCTCTCAGGGTGGGCACCTGTCCAGATTGACTATGTTTGTTATGTGTAACTGAGACTCACTCCCAGCATTCTGTTTAAAATTGGAATTTATGTGATTTCTAACCTTCTTAATAGTGAAACTGTAGCAGGAGAAGTAGTAGGCAGCAGTCCCTGTTCTGTACTCAAGGCAGTGAATACTGTCTGGTTCTTTCAGAATGCTTAGCATTTAGCTGCTAGACAGTAATGCTGGAAACTACTTTATAATTGCGGTTAGATTCTAATTTCGTAAGTGGTGTTTCTGAATATTCAGGAAACTTCTGAACTGTGTTAACAAAATTGGGATAAAGAATGAACTCAAGTATGCGGAGAGATCGTGAGGAGCACGACATGCAGTTGTAGAGTTCAGCCTGAGAGGCTCATTGGTTTGGTTTTCTTCCGTATGAAATGGGACAGCTATTTTCACAGGTGAAAAGACTGTTCACTGTTAATGCTCAAACACTCAACACTGATGACGAAGACTTCAGTTTTCTGTGCTAGTAGGTGCCTCTCAGACTTTGGGGAGTTGGGTTGGTTTTATTTTTAAGATGTCTCAGAGTTGGAACACCTGTTAAAAACACACACACAGGCTCTCATGGTTTAGGGGTTGTAATTGTACATTCTCTTGAGAACACACAGCACTCCCTCTAGCCCAGCTGGAAGGTAGGTGTGCTCTAGAAAGCACAGGCTTCTGAGTAAACCCAGGCCACACAGGTCCTAGGGCTCTACTGAGAGGAAGAGATCCGGGAATCGGCCGTGGAGAAAGCACGTCTCTTCCGACAGCAAAACAAAACACTCGGCAGGTTCATTTTAAAAATAATTTATCTAGACATGCGGTTGCACTCAGTATTTCTACAAAGTTGCTAGTTTTATTAGATCAAAAGATTACAGTTACCTCATTTTATCAAGATAAGTATTAAATAAAAAGTAAGCACAAGTACCAGTAACTGCCTCAAAAATAAATACTTGTTATATATTTTATTGTAACTGGTTTTGTAAAATTTTGTAGTAATATCGTCTCAATGAAAAGCAAAAAAAAAAAAAAAAAAAAAAAAACTAGTTGTCTTCTTTAACAAACATGTATAATCTTTTTTAGTGGAGCCAGAATTCTATATTCTGTTCTTTGTAAGAGCAATCTCTTTTCTTTCTGAATATTTACTCTTAACAGAAAGCCAGTGATAAGTGCTGTTCTTAAGATTTGCCTTTTTCTCTCACAAGAAAGGATTAACCTAACAAATTAATGATGCGCACACACTCGATGTATTCCTTAACTTCCTTAAGCAAACATTGTAAACACTTTACAGATGTTGGTAATCAACATATTCTTGCCTAAGCTTACATAGTAGTTTCCTGGAATAATTCAGGCTGTTAAATACCAGGATATTAAATACTTTACATTTTCAAATACTATTTCTTTTTAATTCTGTAATTCAGATTTTTAATTCAGACAGGCCCTTCCATGAATTATTCAAATTAGGGGGAAGTTTCTCAAACACATCTAAATCTCAAGAGCTCAGGATACGCTGAGTTTCTTGCCCTGCCTGGTCTGGGAACCCTGGTTTTCATAGTCAAGATTATAATGCAAACAGTGTAGAACTCATGCAGGCTGAGTTATGTTTTCAAACTATCTTGCATTCCTGTGGTAGGGAACTTACAAAATGCTTTCTCCTAAAGTGTAAATCTTTCAGTCTTGAGCCATCTGGTAGCGTGGAATTGTTTTTCTATTTTTCACATTTCCTATTTTATAGATCTGCATTGGCCGTTTATTCATCAGAGATAAAGGATGTTGCTTTTACACTGCAGTAGTGTTTTTCCTCTGCTGTATGTATAAATATACGCTACTTGTCAGTTTCCCAATTTTGAAAATGATCTGTATGTACTTTTAGTTGTATTAATAAAGTGACAGTGAGTGTCAGACACCATCTGTATCTCACTCAGATTTCCACTGAGGTCGGTTTCCCAGGTACTACATTTTCCTATCTTCATTGATTATTATGAAGGGGAGAAGTGCTTGCTTTTTCCTTTCAGTTCTGTGAAACTCATTGATTTTCTTTTTGTTTGTGTGTTGCGTTGTCCCATTTCAGGAGCAATTATGTTTGCCTCTCCACATTTTAGAAGAGAAAGGTTTGAGCCAGGTTGCAGTGACGGTCCAGGCTCTCCTGGAACTTGCCCCACCCAAGCAACAGCAGCACCAGTTATCTGCTGTTTAAGGATTCCCAAGACCTTAGGCCATTGGCCTGGCCAAAACAAGGAGCAGGACAACGTGATTGCTGCTGCCAGCTGTCTGCTTAAACACAGCTCTTATGTGTTCTCAGAAGGGACTGTTTCCATGATTCCTAACAGGAATATTTTGCGTCATTTCTCCATTTTAGGGGAGGTTATATCCATTTCCATTGAATTTTTTTTACGAAGACACCATTGGTTTTCTCAGATGAAACTTACTCCGTTACTGAAAACCCGACACCTGACCTGGCTGTGTTTTCCTGGAGAGCAGGCTCATTTCACACACCAGAAAGCACATCTTCTGCGTTAGGCGCCAGTATGCTGTGCCGTTGTTTTTACCTGCTCTCAAGACAGCTGGTCTGCTGGTTTCTAAACTTGGTTGTTCGTTCGAATCTCCTGGAGTGTTTGTTAAAATACAGATTCACATTCAGGAGGTCTGGGGTAAGGCCTAGGAATCTGCATTTTCAATAACCATTGCACATGTTTTTGTTTGAGAAGGAGTTCCGCTCAGTCACCAGGCTGGAGTGCAGTGGCGCGATCTCGGCTCACTGCAACCTCCGCCTCCCGGGCTCAAGCAATTCTCTTGCCTCAGCCTCCCCAGTAGCTGGGACAACAGGTGCCCACCACCATGCCTGGCTAATTTTTTTGTATTTTTAGTAGAGATGGGGTTTTGCCATGCTGGCCAGACTGGTCTCAAACTCCTGACTGCAAGTGATCCACCCGCCTCGGCCTCCCAAAGTGCTGGGATTACAGGCGTGGCCACTGCGCCTGCCCATTGCACATGTTTTTCATGTAGTGGAAATCACTGTTCAAAGCTAGATATTTGTATGTTTGGTGGGGGAGGGTAATGGCCCCACTGCATTTTTCACCCACATTTAAAATCAAAAGCTGTATTATGAGGAGCTGGACTATTCTGTCAAAGGCAAAACAAAAATAATACAGAGGGCCTAGATTTTGCAGTCTTTTCTTTTTTTTTTAAGAGTTGGGGTCTCGCCGTGTTGCCCAGGCTGGTCTGCCTTGGCCTCCCAAAGTGCTGGGATTACTGGAGTGAGCCACTGGGCCTGGCCCAAATTTTGCATAGTAAAACAGTGAAACAGATACAGTTGTATTTAAGGTCAGTGTTCTAGGCCTCCCTTCAACTCCAGTCCATCATAGAGGATGGTTCTATGTCATCCTGTTATCTAGATATTATAAACAAGCCCTCTATACACAGGTTCCAAATCCTTAATCTGATAGCACACTGCTGTGTGTCGCCTGCTTTGGTCTCACTGAGCCTCCCTCCCCATCCTTCCCAGGCTCCTCACCCTCCCCACCCTCCTCATGCTGCTCCGTGGACACCTGGGCCTGCAGACATGTTGCAGTCACAGCACATACACTTCGAGCTCGGGAAAGCCTAGTTTCTTATATTTCTTTCAGGTAACTGCCAGTTTCTGTGGCTGAATTAAAGCACTTATGGCATCTTAAAAACAACTTCCTAGCTGTGTGTGGTGGTTCACGCCTGTAATCTCAGCACTTTGGGAGGCTGAAGTGGGCAAATCACCTGAAGTTGGGAGTTTGAGAACAGCCTGACCAACATGGAGAAACCCTGTCTCTACCAGAAATACAAAATTAGCCAGGTGTGGTGGCTCGTGCCTGTAATCCCAGCTACTCGGGAGGCTGAGGCAGGAGAATCACTTGAACCCAGGAGGCGGAGGTTGTGATGAGCCGAGATCGTGCCATTGCACCCCAGCCTGGGCAACAAAAGCAAAACTCCATCTCAAAAAAAAAAAAAATGCGCCCCATCTGGCTCCACCACTAGTGCCTTTATATACTCAATTATGGGTGGAGGAAAAGGGCCCAAGGGCTCAACACCACACAGGAGCTTTTATTCAAGTTTCAGCTAGTTGGGTTTTCCTTCCCCTGCATTTTGAACCCCTTTTAGTTGTTGGTGATATATTCTGGTGTTCACTGCCTTTGTAAAACAAGTGAATAAAGTAAGTGGAAGATATTAGGGTTGTGTCTCTATAGTTGTTAACTGTTCTGGATTTTCTTTACCAATGCATCCATTGGGCATAATGTTATTCCTCTTTTTATCAGGTAAATGTAGCATCTACAAGTAGCTTTGGATCAAATCATGTTGAGTACCTGGTCAAAGTAATGTTTTCTTCCTTGTTCTTGCAGAGAAACAGATTCATCAGAACATTACCACTTGACCAGGTTTAAAATTGTGTAACGGCCTGGGCGCGGTGGCTCACGCCTGTAATCCCAGCACTTTGGGAGGCCGAGGCAGGAGGATCACTTGAGCCCAGGAGTTTGAGAGCAGCCTGGGCAATATAGCAAGACCCTGTCTCCCAAAAATTGGGGGAAAAAAAAAAAAAAAGCCAGGCATGGTGGTACATGCCTGTACTACCAGCTACTCAGGAGGCTGAGGTGGGAGGATCACTTGAGCCTGGGAGGTCGAGGCTACAGTGAGTCATGGCTGCACCACTGCACTCCAGCCTGGGCAACAGAGTGAGACCCCATCTCTCAAAATAAAATAAATTGTATAACTTAAAACATCTAAGCTCAATGCCCAATCTTATAGAATGAAAGTAAAATGTCTTTATGTAAGTGCTTAGAGCCAGACCCCATTATATTTATAGTTCCCAACAGACCCACCAACCCTTATATAACTTGTTTAGAATTTAACTGTGTGTATTTTTAAACTGTATTTGTCAGCATTAAGCCTTAGTATAGTCTCCAGATTATATGCCACCAGACATGGAACTCAGCAAAGGACAGGATTATTTTTAACATATGCAGGTCAGCCTGGCCAACATGGTGAAACCCCGTCTCTACTAAAAATACAAAAACTAGCCGGGCGTGGTGGTGGGCACCTGTAATCCAGTGACTCAGAAGGCTGAGGCAGGAGAATCGCTTCAACCTGGAAGGCGAAGGTTGCAGTGAGCCGAGATCACGCCACTGCCCTCCAGCCTGGTTGACAGAGTGAGACTCCTGTCCTCACCCCTCCCCCCAAAAAAAACACAATACCAAAAACATACTATGCAAGGAATAATTCTAGAAGACGTTACATAATGAAATACTTGCCATGTTTGCAAGTAATTTTCCCATAGGAATAAATGGAAATTTCAGCTTATTTCAAATTTTGCACATATTATGAAACCTTATTAATGTATTTTTATCAAACTAAATGAGATTTGTATTTGAATTGTTAGGAAAAACTGGGTGTGGTTTTGGCTGATAATTGAAGGAAAAATATCAAATACATTGAATTTTTTTTTTTTTCAAACCCTCTGATGTTTTCAAACCCTCTGCAGAGGTATGAAGGTATGAATTTCTTTTTGGTGTCAAGATGCAAAAACAAATCATGATGCTTTTGTTGGGAGAATTTTGTATTCAGTATTTTGTATGTACCTTTTTTTAAAAAATTGGAAAGCACAATTTGGTTTAACATTTAGCTTCACTTGACTCCAGTGTAAGATGAAGATGACCTTGTCACGGCTCCCCTGACCTGAAGCAGAGCCCTTCCCATCACTGACAGTGTCGGCAGCTGAGAGCCGCCCCAGCAGAGCCCTTCCCATCATTGACAGTGTCGGCAGCTGAGAGCCGCCCCAGCAGAGCCCTTCCCATCATCGACAGTGTCGGTAGCTGAGAGCTGCCCCAGCAGAGCCCTTCCCATCACTGACAGTGTCAGTGGCTGAGAGCCGCCCCAGCAGAGCCCTTCCCATCACTGACAGTGTCAGCGGCTGAGAGCTGCCCCAGCAGAGCCCTTCCCATCACTGACAGTGTCGGCAGCTTGAGAGCCGCCCCAGCAGAGCCCTTCCCATCATTGACAGTGTCAGTGGCTGAGAGCTGCCCCAGCAGAGCCCTTCCCATCACTGACAGTGTCGGCAGCTGAGAGCCGCCCCAGCAGAGCCCTTCCCATCATTGACAGTGTCAGTGGCTGAGAGCTGCCCCAGCAGAGCCCTTCCCATCACTGACAGTGTCGGCAGCTGAAAGCCCCCCCAGCAGAGCCCTTCCCATCACTGACAGTGTCGGAGGGCTGAGAGCCCCCGCAGCAGAGCCCTTCCCATCACTGATGGTGTCAGCGGCTGAGGTTCCCCCCAGCAGAGCCCTTCCCATCACTGACAGTGTCGGTGGCTGAGAGCCCCCGCAGCAGAGCCCTTCCCATCACTGACAGTGTCGGTGGCTGAGAGCCCCCGCAGCAGAGCCCTTCCCATCACTGACAGTGTCGGTGGCTGAGAGCCCCCGCAGCAGAGCCCTTCCCATCACTGACAGTGTCGGTGGCTGAGAGACCCCGGCCCAGCAGAACCATTCCCATCACTGACAGTGTTGGCAGCTGAAAGCCCCCCCAGCAGAGCCCTTCCCATCACTGACAGTGTCGGTGGCTGAAAGCCCCCCCAGCAGAGCCCTTGCCACCTACAGAGATTTCCTGTCAGCAGTTTCCCACAATTTCAGACTGGTAATCTGTGTTTAGCACTCCAGTGTTCTCTTGTAATAGCCAGGTCTGGAAACGACCCATGGGAAGAGGGGCCTTTGTACTCTGCTAGAACACAGAGCATAGTAGTAGATCACTTTCCTGAAGAGCTTTTTAAAATACAGCTAATCTAGGAGTTTGCGATTTCTCTACTTTCTACAGCTCAGCGGTGACTAATGATGTGTGACTACGCTGACGAGTTTGATGAATTCATAAAAACTAAGCACTTAAATGGTTGTAGAAATGAAAACATGGATATTCAGAAGCCTTTCTATATACACAGTGCAGTGAGATGGTTTACAGCAAATTCCGTTTTATTTCTGAAAATGTTGTAAACATGTAATTAGTGAAAGATTTTGTAAAACATTGGCCTATATTTGTATGTCTGTAAATACATTGCATAAGTTCTAAGTATAAATATGTCAGTATCATGTATGTTATTTTAAATTGCCTGTATGCCACTTTATATGTTGACATTAAAATAAAAGCCAACACTTAAGTGGCATGTAATAAAAGCTGATTGGAGAGTGTTCATACCTGAGGTGTGGTTCCCTTGGCAAAAGTGAATCAAGGAAAGGGCATTTCCTTTCCAGAAGGAGTGTCAGTGGAAATGGGGACAGTCTTTTGAGATCAAGTTGATTTTCTTAAGGAAGTACAGATACCAAGACTGCTTTATTTGGAGTTAGGTAGATAGAAGGCTTAATTCATGAAATGTATGTGACATATTAGGACAACTTTTCTCTTGGAAACCTTTAGCATCACAAGGCATTGTTTTGACTCATCAAGGCAGGCATGATCTGGTGGGCTCATTTTTTTCTAGAAGAGGGAGATTGACAGCTTTCCTATTTGCCAGGCACAGGTTAGATATTTTCACACACCTTATTTCTTTTCATCTTAACACTCCATAAAGTGGGGATTGTTGAGTAAGCAAAGCAGGTACTGGCCCTAGTGTTTCACTTGTCAAAAGTGTATCCAAACCAGCCTTCCAGAGAACCTGTGTCCCATCTTTACAGTTTGTAAAGTTGTATATCCTAACATCCTGTTTCTAGCTTGTATTTATAATTTGTATCCTGTTTCCTAGAAAAGTTGCTGAAGCAGCTTATAACTGGTTATGTGTTCCATGCCATTTTCACCCCAAGAAAAACACCAGAGTGACGATAAATCTAAAAGGCAGGCAGGAACCAACATTTATTAAAACTTTACTGTGTATATATTATGCTGGACAGCTAATAACATCATCTGGTAATTCCTACTGAATACTTTTGCTTATAAGAGTTTTTTCACTACAAATTGGGTAAAATCAGAATCAGACATTACAGGAATTACTGAAGTTTTCAAGCGTCACTGTAACTAAGCCAGTGAACTGCTTTGTTCGCTGAGAAAGAGAAAGAATGAATCTTCACAGGACTACCAGAAACTCTTCTTCCCAGCAAGGTGTGAGGAAGCCCTAAGTCAATGGTATAATCCTAAATCAGGGTTTGAAAACCCGGGTAACAGGCAGAGTGAAATTAACAGGCCCAGTGAAATTATCAGGCCTAGTGAAATCAGGCAGAGTGAAATTATCAGGCCTAGTGAAATCAGGCAGAGTGAAATTATCAGGCAGAGTGAAATCAGGCTTCCCTGGGAAAGTCTCAATGGCAACAACCTGTAGATGCGTCATCTTTGATGGTACCAGGTGTTTCTTAACTCGCTTAAGTCCTTCCCGCCTCCAGAATACCAGAGGAAAAGACAGAAGAGAACTTGGTCACTTCTTCTTGCCTCTCCTCTTATCCTTGCCTTTGCCTTTTCCTTTTGAATCCTTGCTATCAACTTTGTCTTTAGGCATCTTGAAACCACCAATTTCTCTCCGTATCAGAGTGCCTCGCCACCAGGCCTGGAGCTGGAAGAGAAAAGGGGAGTGAGCACAACGTATTGTATGCCTGACAAGCTGCATTCTTTCCACATAAAGGGACTGTTGAATAAAGTAACTTCTGTCTGACAAGCAGTCTCTCTCCAGGACATGGAAGTAGGCAGGGGATGTAATCACTATAGCGATGCTCTCCTGTTGTGCAGGACCTGGAACTTAAGCCATGGACTCAAGAGTGAAGTTCTCAAGGAGTAAAAATCAAAGGAACTGGATTTGGCCTATTTTTTCTTCACCCTTAGAAATCCGACTTCCTTATACTGCTTTCCTTGAAGAAAGTTCAGGTTCCCCATACCTAGCAGCTATTTGAACCAAAAAGAATGTTAGTTACCTGGGCCAAGGGCAAAAGCAAACGGCCAAAAACGCACAGATGATGCCAGGTGCGGTGGCTCATGCCTGTAATCCCAGCACTTTAGGAGGCTGAGGTGGGCAGATCGCTTTGAGCTCAAGGGTTCAAGACCAGCTTGGGCAACATGGCAAGCCCCTATCTCTACAAAAATACAAAAAAGATAAAAAAAATTAGCCAGGCTTGGTGGCTTGTGCCTACAGTCCCAGCTGTTTGGGAGGCTGAGGCGGGAGGATCTCTTGAGCCCGGGAAGCAGAGGTTGTAGTGAGCGGAGATTACACCACTGCACTCCAGCCTGAGTGACAAAGTGAGATCCTGTCTCAAAGGAAAAAAAAAGCACAGATAAGTCTAGATGAGTCTTACAGGCTTGTGCATTTCATATCTTTAGTGATTGCTTAAAAGATCAGTTGTCCTAGCACTTTTAAAAAAGATTCAGATAGCTTTCTTGAATGTCTTAGTTTTTAGATAACAGTTCTCAATACAGTCTCCACTGCTTTAAAGTCAGACCAAACCCTAAAGACTGGAAGCAAATCCACTAGTGAAAAAAAGCAAACGTGCTCTTCAGCTCGTTCTTAACATGTCTGTTGTAAATTCAGGAATACTGACAAGTTTTATGGAGAAACACCATTGAAACTGGATAAATTCTTGCTACTTACACATCTGACTCCTTATGGAAAACTCAACTTTGGGTTTGGATACCTGTCCAGAATGTAAATATAAAACTTTTAGTTCACCCCTAATATACAACCCAAACTACGGTTTACCCACTAGGGTCTCAGCCTGCAGAGAGAAGGGCTGTCCTCCAGACAGTTTCCGTCCAGCTGATGCTGCTTTAAGTTTTTGCTTACAAGTATTTCACGTGATCTGTGACCTGCCAGTTTCATCATCACTGATATACACAAGTTCATATGAAACTAAAATATCTCTATTTTTTTCTAACTTGCTGCTTATCCTTCCCACCTAAGCAGCTTGTATCAGAACCCAGCAGATAGTCTGGGCTGATGGATAAGCAGGATTTTAAGAAGTAGGAGGCTATTAAAAGGAATCATTCTGTCAAGAGCTGGTTTTGGTTAGACATAGTATTCTTATATTTCGTCTCTTGGCCTAGGTTTTGCTTCCACCGCTAACCACCTCTTTTTCTCCAGATGACGAGCTGGGGGCACATCCTTTTCTATGTTAACCATCTCCCTGCACCATGGACTGTGTCAGCAAATTCTAATAATAACAAAAGTCCATGCTTCTCAGATCTGCAGTTCCTTGGTATACTGAGATGCGTTTGATAATGAATGAGAAATTCTTTTGTGTTCCTCAGTGTTAGGCCAGCTATGGCGAGATACTGATTATGGTTCTTTACCTTTATGACGCTCTTTAATTCCAAGAGATCCTGTTCTATCTTATTCTTGCTCCTCTCCTTTTCTATACGATCTTCAATGATGACCTGTTCACACTCTCTTATCTGCAAAGATAGACATTCATCATTTATTACAGTACTCTCTTGACTAAGCTGTAGCGCAGCCAGCCCTGCACTTTTAATATAAAATTTCAGAATAAAACATGCTCCATCGAAAGATAAACCAAAGAAAAAAAGTAATAGATTCCTAGAGTGTAAATATTCACATACTAACTTTATAATTGTTCCCAAAACGTTTTCAGTTTTAATAATTCAAATTTAAGTTCTGTCTTTCCTAAAAAATAAAATATGAATTAATGTGTGATCAATGACTTCAATATGGATTTTTTTTTAAACTTTGGGAGAATGTAGATATACAGTAGCTGTCTTTTTTGTTTGATTTGAGACAGAGTCTCACTCTGTCACCCAGGCTAGAGCGCAGTGACGCAATCTTGGCTCACTGCAACCTCCGCCTCCCGGTTCAAGTGATTCTCCTGCCTCAGCCTCGTGAGTAGCTGGAATTAACAGCCACGTGCCACCATGCATGGCTAATTTTTGTATTTTTAGTAGAGATGGGGTTTTGCCATGTTACCCAGGCTTGTCTCAAACTCCTGATCTCAAGTGATCTGCTTGCCTCGGCCTCCCAAAGTGCTGGGATTACAGGTGTGAATCACCATGCCCAGCAGTAGCTGACTTTTGAAAGAAATTTAGGAAGTTCTGCACTTATTCCATAATGAAACCATAATCACAAACTTGTTAGAAATCATCACTGACTGTCTCCAGAGGTCATAAAGTAAGAATAATCACAGTATCTGTCTCAAGGGGCTGTGCGGGTAGCACCTGGGACAGAGTATGCACTATGGGAGTGTTACAGCAGCATCTAAAAAGATTTTGACTCAAAATAGCAATACCCAGCTACTGTAGCTTAGTTGCCACTTCCTCCTCAGTGAGTGCCTTAATTCCTTCCTTACCGTCTTTGCCAGATCTTGAAGGTGTGCTAAGTCACTGGCCTTTGTGGCTTTGAGAGCATTTAGTTCATTCTCTTTCATTTCTGTGTCCTTATCATATTTCTCCATCCAGAACTCTAGCCTCTCCTCAAGTTTCTATTTGGAAAGAACATGAAAACATGGCATTCAGCAGACACAAAACACTGTGCACTGTATGATTCCACTTACATACGTTTCAAGAGTAAGCAAAACTTTCTATAGTGAGAGAAGTCAGAACAGTAGTTACTTATCTGGGTGGACAGTTGGATTTCTGATTGGGAATGAGGTGTGAGGGAGACTTTGGGATGCTGTAAATGTTCTGTCTTTATCCGGGTGGTGGTTACATGAATGTGTATACATAAATGCTCATCAAACTATACACTAAGTACTTACACATTTTACTTGTATGTTAGTCAATTTAAAAATAGAGGGCCAGGCGCGGTGGCTCACACCTGTAATCCCATCACTTTGGGAGGCCAAGGTGGGCGGATCACCTGAGGTCGGGAGTTCAAGACCAGTCTGACCAACATGGAGAAGCCCCGTCTCTACTAAAAACACAAAATTAGCCAGGCGTGGGGGCGCATGCCTGTAATCCCAGCTATGTGGGAGGCTGAGGCAGGAGAATCACTTGAACCCAGGAGGCGGAGGTTGCGGTAATCCCAGATCGCGCCATTGCACTCCAGCCTGGGCAATGAGAGTGAAACTCCGTCTCAAAAAAAAAAAAATGGGGAGGAGGGTTATCTAGATGTCTGGATAAGGGAAGTTGCAGTGAAGAGGAAAGAAAAGGCATGTAGAAAAGTCTGAAGGATAAGGAATAGCATCAGATAGCTCTTTGATTGACAGCACTAAATCCTAGTCAGGAAGGATACAATGTCTTCAAAATTCTAAAAGAAAATGAATGTAGGGCCCGGCACGGTGGCTCACGCCTATAATCCCAGCACTTTGGGAGGCTGAGGTGGGCGGATCACAGGGTCAGGAGATTTAGCCCATCCTGGCTAACACAGTGAAACCCTACCTCTACTAAAAATACAAAAAAAAGAAAAAAAAAGCCGGGTGTGGTGGCGGGCGCCTGTAGTCCCAGCTACTCAGGAGGCTGAGGCAGGAGAATCGCTTGAACCCGGGAGGCAGAGCTTGCAGTGAGCTGAGATTGCACCACAGCACTCCAGCCTGGGTGACAGAGCAAGACTCCGTCAAAAAAAAAGAAAAGAAAATGAATGTGAATCAAAGATTCTACACATAGCCAACCCAGCATTCAAATGTAAGGGAAAGAAAGACTATACTCAATCTTTCTGAGAGAGTTATTCAAGGATGTACTACTGTAGCAAAATAAAATGAAGGAGATATATTAAGAAATGGAAGGGAACCAGTAAAACATGTATTTAAGCTATGTGATACTTTTTAATCATAAATCATAATTCAGAATTAAAATCCCAAAGTAGGCAGGATAGCACAGTTGAAAGGGCACAGCTGTGGCACTGAAAGAATGTTTACTTAAATTCTCTAAGCCTCTGGTTCCCTCATATATAAAATACTATACCTGGCCAATAGTACAGTATTACTATTACAGTAATAGTACAAACCTCAGAGGGTTGTTGTGATGCTGAAATAAGATAATCCTTGTAAAGTACACCCACAGTGCACATATATATATATATATATATATAATATATCTGCATATATATTATCACTTTATATATTTACATATAAAATGAATGATTTCAACATGGGATGAAGAGGAGAGAAGAGGTAAGTGAAGTCTTTGCCTTAATAAAGGCTAAAGAAGGTATAAACATTGACTAACTCTAGACAGAGAAATTTTAAAAGTATAAAAATATATGTTAAAATTTTAAGAGTTGTGCTCACTTCAGTAACATATATACCAAAATTGGAACAACACAGAGATGATTAGCATGGCCCCTGCGCAGGAGTGACACACAAATTCGTGAAGCATTCCATATTTGTGTACTTGCTAGAAACAAAAAATTTAAAGGTTACCCCTAAAGAACAGAACTGTGTAACTTGCAGACTCCCGGACGATGCACCTCAAGAGTGAGACATGGACAGGTTCCTTAGGTGGCACGTAGCTTAGAATGTTTTTAAAACATGGCTATAGTCAGTCGTTGTGATTACACTGAGTGGGGTGGCCTGTGCCTGTAATCCCAGCGGTTTGGAAGGCAGAGGTGGGAGGACTGCTTGAGGCCAGGAGTTTGAGGCCCCCCTGAGCAACATAGTGAGACCCCATCTCTACAAAATGTTTTTTAAAAAGCCAGATGTGGTGGCTGCTGTGGTCCCAGCTACTCAGGGCCGAGGCAGGGTGATTACTTCAGCCCAGGATTTGAGGGTGCAGTGAGTATGATTACGCCACTGCACTCCAGCCTGAGCAATGGAATGAGACCCAGTCGCTTAAAAAAAAATTCTGATTATGTTAGAGCAACATGTCAGTTTGATGCTATCACATCTCTTACGTCTTCTCTTTCTTACTCTTGTTAACACTTAAATAAAAAATAAATAAATAAAGAGGGAACAGGCTCCAGACAGGCAAAAAGGTCTGGCTACAAGGTAATGACATCATTTGGTATTTTTTGTAATTCTATTTAAGTTATTTTATTTATTTATTTACTTTGAGATAAGGTCTGGATCTGTCACCCAGGCTGGAGTACAATGGCACAATCTTAGTTCACTACAGCCTCCACCTCCAGGGCTCAAGTCATCCTCCCATCACAGCCTCCTGAGCAGCTGGGACTACAGGTGTGCAACCCCATGTCAGGCTACTTTTTTGTATTTTTTAGTAGTGATGGTCTCATTATGTCTCATTTGGACTGATCTCAAACTCCCAAGCGATTCACCCACTTCAGCCTCCCAAATTGCTGGGATTACAGGGGTGAGGCACCATGCCCAGCCTATTTATACTGACTTATATTTATGGAAGGTGATACTGGTTTTTCCTTTTATAGTAATGATATAAAAATCTTAATTTTAAATGAATTGATTTATCTGTTTAGGTGAGTAATTAGGTAGAAAATATTGGCCAGGTGCTGTGGCTCACGCTATAATCCCAGCCAGCATTTTGGGGGCCGAGCAGGTGGATTACTTGAATCTGGGAGTCTGAGATCAGCCTTGGCAACATGGCAAAACCCTATCGCTACAAAAAATAGGAAAATTAGCCTGGCACAGTAGCATGCACGTGTAGTTCCAGCTACTTGGGAGGCTGAGGCAAGAGGATCACTTGAGCCCGGGATGCAGAGGTTGCAGTGAACCGAGATCACACCATTGCACTCCAGCCTGGGCGACAGAACAAGACCCTGTCTCAAGAGAAAAAAGAGAGAGAAGATATTAATTACTGCCACTGGGATGCATTGTGAAAAAAAAAAAAATGAAAAAGTAAAAAAAAATGACTGGGCGTGGTGGCTCAACCTGTAATGCCAGCACTTTGGGAGGCCGAGGTGGGTGGATCACCTGAGGTTGGGAGTTTGACCCAGCCTGACCAACATGGAGAAACCCCGTCTCTACTAAAAGTACAAAAAATTAGCCGGGCAAGGTGGCGGGCGCCTGTGGTCCCAGCTACTCGGGAGGCTGAGGCAAGAGAATGGCGTGAACCCGGGAGGCGGAGGTTGCAGTGAGCTGAGATCCGGCCACTACACTCCAGCCTGGGCGACAGACCAAGACTCCGTCTCAAAAAAAAAAAAAAAAAAAAAAAAAAATTAATGAAAAAGGTTTCATTACTACAGAAATAAAGGACTTTAAAATTGTAAAAAAAACAAAAACGATAGAGCATAGCTTTATGCTAATAAATTTGAAATCAGTGTTTAGATGAAATGGATTATTTTCTAGGAAGACATAAGTTACAAAAAAGACTCAAAAAGAGATAAAAGATCAATAATCTTTTTTTTTACAGTTGAATAGCTCCACTTAAATATAACCAGACAAAATTCTTTATGATTGAATTTTATCAAGCTTCAAGGAACAGATAATGTTTTCACTGAAGAAGGCGTTAGCTAAAAAAATAAAATCATCATAATAATCTGGTTTGTTTTATTTGTATTTTTAGGTTTCAGAGCATAAAAAGATGGAAAGCTTCCCATTCATGCTGCCAAGCTAGCAGAACTCTGATAGCAATACCACAAAGCAGCACCAAAAAATAAACCTATAGGTTAATCTCACTTGTGGAATATATAAATACAAAGTGGAAGTCGAGGCTGGCTGTGGTGGCATGTGCCTATAATCCCAGCTACTTGGAGGCTGAGGTGGGAGGATTGCTTGAGCCCAGGAGTTCAAGACCAGCCTGGGCAACACAGTGAGCTCCCTGTCTCAAAGAAAAATTTTAAAAATTTAAAAATCCATGGTATTGATCTTATGTTTACCCAAGAATGCCACAAGACAACACAAAATAAGGGAGAGATGAGATATAAAAAGGAAAAAAAGAAAAATGAAAATTAATAAAAAGGAAGCAGCGGCAGTACAGAGCGAGATGGCCAAACAGAAGCCTCCACTGACAGTTACCCCTGCCACCCAGGAACGCTAAGTTTGACAACTGTCTATACAAAAACGCACCTTCATAAGAACCAAAAATCAGGTAAGCAATTGCAGTACCTGGTTTAACTTCGTATTGCTGAAAAGGCACTGAAGAGGGTAGGAAAGACGGTTTTGAATTGCTGACGACACCCCTCCTCCATCCCCTGACAGCAGCCACATGGCACAGGGTGGGAATCTGAGCAGCTGTGGGAGGGAGGGCACGGCGCCTGTGACTGTGCATTGAACCTAGTGCTTCCGTCACGGTGGAAAGCAAAACCGGGTTGAACTCGGGTGATGCCCACCCATGGAGGAAGCATTGAGACCAGCCCCAGCCAGAGGAGAACCGCCCAGCCCAGCGGTGGGACCCGAGTCCCAGCAAGCCTCACCATCACAGGCTACACTGCTCTGGGATCCTAAATATACTTGAAAAGGGGGTCTAGGCCAGGAGGACTACAACCCTTAGGCAAGTCCTGGTCCTGATGCCTGTGGCCTTGGGGGACTTGGGACCTAGTGAGACACCAGCCGGGGTGGTTAAGGGAGTGCTTGTATCACCCATGCCCCAACCTCAGGCAGTGCAGCTCGCCTCTAAAAGAGATTTCCCCTTCTTCTGTTTGAGGCGAGGGAAGAGTACAGAGGACTTTGTCTTGCATCTTGGATACCAGCTCAGCCACAGGAGAATAGGGCAATGGGCAGAGTCATGAGGCCCCTACTCCAGGCCTAGCTCCTGGGTGGCATTTCTAGACACACCTTGGGCCAGAAGGGAACGCGCTGCCTTGTAGGGAGGACCCAGTCCTGGCAGGATTCATCATCTACTGACGAAAGAGCCCCTGGCCCTGAATAACCAGCAGTGATTCGCAGGAGCACACCATGGGCCTTGGGCGAGACTCTGAGATGTGCTGGCTTCGAAGACATGGTAGTGGCTATGGTGAGAGACTCCTACTTGAACAAAGCAGAGGAAAAAGTAAAAGAGGACTCTGTCTTACACCTTAGGTGCCACCTCAACTGCCATGGGGTAGAGCACCAAGAGGCTCTTGGAGTCCCCAGTTCAGGCCTTGACGCTTTTTTTTTTGAAATGGAGTCTCACTCTGTTACCCAGGTTGGAGTGCAGTGGCATGATCTTGGCTCACTGCAACCTCCACCTCTGGGGTTCAAGCAATTCTCCTGCCTCAGCCTCCAAGTAGCTGGCATTACAGGCACCTGCCACCATGCCTGGCTAATGTTTGTATTTTTAGTAGAGACGGGGTTTTACCATGTTAGCCAGGTTGGTCTCAAACTTGTGACCTCAGGTGATCCACCCCCCTCAGCCTCCCAAAGTGCTGGGATTATAGGCATGAGCCACCGCCCCCGGCCCAAGGCTTTGACTCTTGGATGGTATTTCTGGTCCTGCTCTGGGCAAGAGAGTAGCCCACTCCCCTGAAGAGTAAGTCCCAGGCCTGGCAGCATTCACCACAAGCTGACTGAAGAGTCCTTGGGCCTTTAGGTGAACATCAGTAGTAGCCTGGCGGCACTCTCCATGGGCCTGTGGTGGTCATGGCCATGAGCAGAGGCTCCTCTGCATGTGGAAAGCAGATGGAAGAGTAGGAAGGACTTTGTCTTGTGGCTTGAAGGCCAGCTTAGCTGCAGGAGCTTAGAGCACAAGGTAGACTTCTAAGGTTTTTGATTCCAGCCCTTGGCTCCCAGACAGCATCTCTGGACCCGCCCAGGGCCTGGGGGGACTCGCCACTCTGAAGGGAAGGCACAAGCCTGGCTGACTTTGCCACCTGCTGATTGTAGAGTCCTAGGGCCTTGAGCAAACATAGGCGGTAGCCAGGTAGTGGTTACAGCAGGCCTTAGGTGAGACCAGGTGCTATGCTGGCTTCAGGTCTGACCCAGCACAGTCCCAGTGGTGGTGGTCACCAGGGGGCTTGTGTCACCCCATTCTCAGCTCCAGGCAGCTCAGCAAAGAGTGAGAGACTCTCGGAGAAAGTAAGGAAAAAGAACAAGAGTCTCTCCCTGGCAATCCAGAAAATTCTTCTGGATCTTATCTAAGACCACCAAGGTGATACCTCTACAAGTCTGCATGAACCACAGAATTATGGGCTTGGAGTGTTCCCTAATGAGGTACAGCTTAGATCACAACACTCAAGTCCCTTCATATACCTAGAAAGCCTTCACAAGGATGAGTACAAATAAACCCAGACTGCAAGGACTACAATGAATACGTAACTCTTCAATGCCCATACACCAATGAACATCCAGAAGCATCAAGACCATCCAGGAAAACATGACCTCACCAAACAAATGAAATAAGGCACCAGGGACTAATCCTGGAGAAACAAAGATATATGACGTTTCAGACAGAAAATTCAAAATAGCCATTTTGAGGAAACTCAAAGAAAATCAAGATAACACAGAGAAAGAATTCAGAAATCTATCAGATAAATTTAACAGAGATTGAAATAATTAAAAAGAAACAGAAATTCTTGAGTTGAAAAATGCAACTGACATACTTAACAAGGCATCAGAGTCTCAAGAGCAGAAGTGATCAAGCAGAAGAAAGAATTTGTGAGCTTGAAGATAGGCTATTTGAAAATACACAGGGAGGACAAAAGAAAAAATGATAAAAGAAATGGAAAGATATTCTATGTTCATGGATTAGAAGAATCAATATTGTTAAAATGTACATTACTACCCAAAGCAATCCACAGATTCAATGCACTCCTTATCAAAATACCAATGACATTCTCCACAGCAATAGAAAAACAATCCTAAAATTGATATGGAACCACAAGAGACCCAGAATAGCCAAAGCTATCCTGAGTAAAAATAAACTGGAAGAATCACATTACCTGATTTCAAATTATACTACAGAGCTATAGTAACCAAAACAGCATGGCACTGGAATAAAAACAGACACATAGACCAATGGAACAGAATAGAGAACCCGGAAGCAAATCAATAAATCTATAGTGAATTCACTTTTGACAAAGGTACCAAGAACAAACACTGGGGAAAAGATAGTCCTTTCAATGAATGATGCTGGGAAAACTGGATATCCATATGCAGAAGAATGAAACTAGACAGTTATCTCTCAGCATTTACAAAAATTAAATCAAAATTGATTAAAGATTTAAATTTAAGACCTCAAACTGAAACTACTAAAAGAAAACGCTGGGGAAACTCTTCAAGACATTGGACTGGGCGAAGATTTCTTGAGTAATACCCCACAAGCACAGGCAACCAAAGCAAAAATGAACAAATGGATCATATCAAGTTAAAAAGCTTCTGCACAGGCCAGGTGCAGTTGCTCACGCCTGTAATCCCAGCACTATGGGAAGCTGAGGCGGGTGGATCACTTGAGGCCAGGACTTCAAGGCCAACATGGTGAAACTCCACCTCTACTAAAAATACAAAAATTAGCTGGGCATGGCAGTTCACTCCTGTAGTCCCGGCTACTCAGGAGGCTGCGGCACGAGAATCGCTTGAACCCAGGAGGTGGAGGTTGCAGTCAGCCAAGATTGTGCCACTACACTCCAGCTTGGGCGACAGAGCAAGACTGTGCCAAAAAAAGAAAGAAAATAAAAAGCTTCTGCATAGCAAACAAGACAATCAACAAAGTGAAAAGACAACCCACAGAACTGGAGAAAATAATTGCAAACTACCTATATGACAAGGGTTTAATAAACAGAATATATAAGGAGTTCAAACAAGTCTATAGGAAAAAATCTAATAATGTGAAAAATGGGCCAAAAGGACCGAGTGTAATCACTCATACCTATAATCCCAGCACTTTGGGAGGCCTAGGCTAGAGGATGGATTGCTTGAGCTCAGGAGTTCAAGGCCAGCCTAGGCAACATAGTGAGACCTCGTCTCTCTCTCTCTCTCTCTCTCTCTCTATATATATATATGTATTTTAAAAGGGCCAAAGATCTGAATAGACATTTCTCAAAAGAAGACATACAAACATCAAACAGACACATAAAAAGGTGCTCAACATCACTAATCATCAGAGAAATGCAAATCAAAGCTATGAGACATCATCTCACCCCAGTTAAAATGGCGTTTATCTAAAAGAAGACAATAACAAATGCTGGGAAGGATGTGGAGAAAAAGGAATCCTTGTACGGTGTGGGTTGGTGGAAACGTCAATTAGCACAACCACTATGGAGAACAGTTTGGAGGATCTTCAAAAAACTAAAAATAGAGCTACCATATGATCCAGCACTCCCACTGCCAGGTGTATACCCAAAAGAAAGGAAATTAGATGTTGAAGAGATGTCTGCACTCCTATGTTTATTGCAGCACTGTTCACAATAGCCAAGATTTGGAAGCAATGTAAGTGTCTACCAACAGATGAATGGATAAAAAAAAAGGTGGGGCCGGGCGCGGGGGCTCACGCCTGTAATCCCAGCACTTTGGGAGGCCAAGGTGGGTGGATCACTTGGGGTCAGAAGTTCGAGACCAGCCTGACCAACATGGAGAAACCCCGTCTCTACCAAAATACAAAAATTAGCCAGGCGTAGTGGTGGGTGCCTGTAATCCCAGCTACTCAGGAGGCTGAGACAGGAGAATTGCTTGAACTGGGAGGCAGAGGTTGCAGTGAGCCAAGATCATGGGCAACAGAACAAGGCTCCCTCTCAAAAAGGAATAAATAAATAAATAAATAAATAAATAAATAAATAAATAAATAACTTAAAAAGGTGGGACATATAAGCAATGGCGTTCTATTCAGCCCAGAATGAGATTGTGTCATTTGCAACAATATAGATGGAACTGAGGTCATTACGTTAAGTGAAATAAGCCAGGCACAGAAAGACAAACTTCACGTGTTCTTCTTTGTGAGAGCTAAAAATGAAAACAATTGAACTCATGGAGATCGAGAGTGAAAGGGTGATTACCAGAGGCTGGGAAGGTAGTGGGGGATGGGGAGGACGTGGAGATGATTAATGTGTACAAAAAAGTAGAAAGAATGAATAAGACCCAGTATTTAGTAGCAAAACAGGGTCACCATAGTCAATACTTTAATTGTAAATTTAAAAAGAACCAAACGAGTATAACTAGATCATTTGTAACACAAAGGATAAAGGCTGACGGTGACGGATACCCCATTTCCCCTGATGTGACTCCGACGCATCACACACCTGCATCAAAGTACGTCATGCACTCCATAAGTGTATACACCTACTATGTACCCACAAAAATTAAAAATTAAAAAAAAAAGCTCAAAATACAAAAAAATGTTTTAAGTCTATAAATCAGTTTTTTAGCAGTCTATTAAAGGAATAACAGGCTGGGCACGGTGGCTCACGCCTGTAATCCCAGCACTTTGGGACGCCAAGGCAGGTGGATGAGCTGAAGTCAGGAGTTCGAGACCAGCCTGGCCAACATGGAGAAAACCCTGTCTCCACTAAAAAAATACAAAATTACCCGGGCATGGTGGTGGGCGCCTGTAATCCCAGCTACTCGGGAGGCTGAGGCAGGAGAATCGCTTGAACTCGGGAGGCAGAAGTTGCACCGAGCCGAGATTGCACCACTGCACTCCAGCCTGGGTGACAAGAGCAAAACTCCATTTCAAGAAAAAAAAAAAAAAAAAAGGAACAACACACTATAATCGGGTAAGGTTTACCCCAAGAATTTGAAGATGACCCAACATCAGCAAATCTATTAATGTATTTCACTTTATTAACATATTAAAACGATATCATCTCAATTAATGAAAAAAAATCCATCTCAAAATCAAGTACTCATTTTGTTGAGAAAAACAAACTTTTAACAAGAACAAAAAGATACTTCCTGAAGTTGATAAAGCTTGTCTACCAGAAACCTACAGAGTAAACCTCACACTTGATAATTTAAAGAAAAACTCATTTGTGCCAATTACAATTTATTGCCCGTCAGCTCCAAATTCACCTTTCTTGGTGAAGGTGGATGCTTGCTAGGAACGTTTTTCTTGCCCGCTGACAAAATGCTAAGCTGCGTCAGTAGAGGGCGGTGGAGGCGCGACAGGAGGGCGCCCCGTTTCCTGTCGCCAGCGGCATGTGCGGGGACACCCGGTGGCACTTGTCCACCCACACGTTGTACGGAGACCACGCAGGAGGATTCCTGCTGGCCTAACGCATTGTGACCTAGTGGGGTTTATCCCAGGAATTTAAGGATGACTCAAATCAGCAACTCTCTCAATGTATTCTACTCTATTAACATATTAAAGGAGAAAAAATATCTCAATGGACAAAAAAAGTTTTGTTCTTTTTTTCCCCCCAATTGAGTACGCATCCAGATTAGTAAACAAACAAACAAACAAACAAACAGTTAGCAAGGTCCACAGTTTCCTGCTTGCCAGCCTTATCCTGCCAGCTAGCTGTGAGCCAGCTCTGGCCCAAGGCAACCCAGCAAACACTGCTGCCATCCAGTGGGCCACAGCCATACCCTCTCCAATGAGGCCTGAATCTTACCCCTGGGAAGGCTCCTTCCCCTCCCGCCCCCACCTTTCCAGTTTATTTCTTTTTTGGATATTGTCCTGGGCCAGCCTCCCTCCCTCCCTCCCTCCCTCCCTCCCTCCCTCCCTCCCTTCCTTCCTTCCTTCCTTCCTTCCTTCCTTTCCTCCCTCCCTCTCTCCCTCTTCTTCTTCTTCTTTTTTTTTTTTTTGTAGAGATGAGGTCTCACTATATTTCCCAGATTGGTCTCCAACTCCTGGGTTCAAGCAATCCTCCCACCTTGGCCTCCCACAGTGCTGGGATTACAGGCATGAGCCACCACGCCTGGCCTTAGGATGTTCTTTAGAGTTCTCTTTTATCCCTTCTGAGTAGCCAATCCCTTATGAATAGCTTGTGATTCTTTTTGTTGGATTTTATCTGTTAAATTATTGGTATGATTTCTCTCTCCTAAATGGATTACTAATGATAAATAATTGGTATCAGAAATGGAATTAAGCGCTCACCTTCTAGTTCACATATTTCTTACTAAGGTATCTAAAGTCCTTGCTAGTTGCTCTTCATCAGATACAATCAGCATAACATCATTAATGCAGTGAGCGACTATGACGTTTTGTGAAAAGTCCAGCGGGTACTATCTCTGCAGACCAGATTATGGGAGAGAACAGTGCGGACAGCCCTGATGTGAGACTATGAAGGGGTACTGTTGGCCCTGCCAGGTAAAAGCAGACTGCTTCTGGTGGTCTTTCAAATTAGTTTGAAGACAGAGCTTTGGTCAGGTTAACAGCTGTACACCAAGAACCAGGGGCCATTGAAGACTTGCTCCAAGGAAGATACTACATTTAAAATAGTAGCTGCAACTGGAGTCACTACAATAGTCCATAATAACTCTCCAAGATCCACGCCTCTTCTGCGCAGGCCAGACGGCTGAGTTAAATAGGGATGTGGAATCACCACTGCTGCTTCCTTCAGGTCTTTGATGGTGGCGCTAACCTCTGTAGTTCCACCAGGAGTGCAGAACTGCTTCTGGTTTTCTGTTTTAGTAGGGAGGGGAAGTTCAAGAAGCTTGTCTTGGTCCTTACTATCATAATGTCCCCAAGTATATCTAGTCCAATAACAGCTTCAGTAATGGAGGAAACAAAGACAGAGAGGGTCCACGGAACAGGTGGACTCACAGTCAGGCTAGTTCAGGCTCCATCTGTCACCTAGCCACCATCACCGCCCATTTTGACTAGTGGCCATGGTGTCACTTTGGGTCCCTGTGGATGAACATCAGTTCAGAGCCAATGCTTCAGTCATCCCAGTGCACAGTCACTCTGTAAATTACACAGGTCTTCTGAGTAGGAGCTACAGGGAGACTTACAGTAGGGACTTGCAGCAGGGCTGCAGAGTTCATCCTCGGGGGGACATGCCCCCACACCTACACCCCAGTTCATAAAGGGGCCCTGGGGCTGTGAATTGACTCAGTCCTAGGAGCTAGGGGAGCAGCCGTGACTCTCTACTGTGGTGATTCAAATCAGGGTTCTGGCTACCAGACCCGGACTCTTTTTCTGTTATACTTTAGTAGGCAGCCCATCAATTTTGTTCCTAGAGATACCATGATTGATTAGCCATTGCCAAGAATCCCTGTGGCCAAAGGCATTCTGATTACCGCTACGTCTCTGCCGCCCTTCGTGGTAAATGTTCCCACCTTATCTTTGACAATTAAGTGCTCCCAGTTATCCTAAGGCACTTCGGGACCCCATCACCCCACTGATATCAGGAAGCTCATCTCAGTGACAACATCCTTAGGGTCACACCTGCCTACACAGGAAAGCAAGCACAGAGCTTTTAGGGATGCAGATGATCCCCTCACTATTCTGTTTCTCAATGTCTTAGTAAAGAAGTGTCTTCTGGGCCTTCTCATGGTTATGGATGGGTGTTTGGGGGTAGATGTGCAAGTCACACATGATAAATCCACGGTGACATTCCTGTCTCCTTACGTCTCTGGATTGTCTCCCCCAAATCATAGCCGGGAAGCTCTGGTATCCCCACCTCATCAAATGTAGGCAACTGTTGAATCACCTCTAGCTGCGCAAGCTAACCCACGACATCTAGACTCTCAGGTAAGTGCGTCTGTATCAACGAATTAACCAAATGGAATGTTCTAGCCTACCCTGTTGGATCGAACACTCTTAGAATCAATTCGACATGTTTCCCAGGTTTCTTCCAATATTTATTAGCAAAATCTTACCATTCTTTTGGTGTGTAAGTGATTTCCTTCGGAGTTAGTTGTCTGAGTTATATGTCCCCCTGTAACATGCTAAGATTTGACCCTAGTTACGGATCCAGTGACAACAGGGGTGACTGTGCCGGGTCTGAGGAAAGAGCATCCCTTTCCAAGGCGTCCTCCCAGACGAAGTTATCACAGGACTTTCAGGCCAAGGAAGTGTCCTGAGACCCAGGAGGGTGGACTACTTCCACTGCCGAGGGAGCTTGAAAGTGATCTGTCGGTTTCATCCGAATCCGAGCAGGTGTTCCCATTCCACGTTTCAGGGTCCGGTTCTTTCCCTGTGAATGCTCTAACTTGCATAGCAGAAGCTTGACTATGACAAACTCACGTGTAATCCTGACTAAAACACCAGAACAATGGTGTTAACAACCGACAATAGAGAAAGGGTGCCCCATTATCACTGCTACAGTTAACAAGTACACTGGCTTTCCAGCTATACAATAAGCCATGAAATGAAAATAGACATACAAATAATAAAAAGAAAAATACAGAAGTGTTATTGTTTGCAAGCAATAAGATTTTCCACCTAGGAAATCCAAATGAATCAACTGAAAACCACTAGAGGGTCTAAGGAATCCACAGCAATACACAAAATAAATAGCCTTTCCAAATACCATACACTTAGAGACAGAACCAAGAAGGTTTCGTCGTAATGTTATCACAGCAAAACCTGAAACCACCTAAATGTACTGACAGAATGGTTCACTAAATTTCAGTATATTCTGACTATGAGATATTATCTGTCAGTTGTATTGCTACAGAAAACATTAAAAACAAAGTAAATGTAAAAAGGAAAAAACAGGTTCTGGAACATTATATATAGTATGATCCAATTTACGTAAAAAACAAACACTAGGCCGGGCTCAGTGGCTCACGCCTGTAATCCCAGCACTTTGGGAGGCCAAAGTGGGCAGATCACTTGAGGTCAGGAGTTCTAGACCAGCCTGGCCAACATGGTGAAACCCCGTCTCTACTAAAAATACAAAAATTAGCTGGGCAAGGTGGCCGGTGCCTATAATCCCAGCTACTCTGGAGGCTGAGGCAGGAGAATCACTTGAACCTGGGAGACGGGGAGGTTGCAGTGAGCCAAGATCACGCCACTGCACTTCAGCCTGGGTGACAGAGCGAGATTCTGTCTCAAAAAACAAAACAAAAAACAGAAAACCACTGAAAATATGTATGTTTTGAGGTATAAGTATATGAAAAGAAATACATGTGGAAGAAACTTCCCTTCAGAAAGGGGAGTAATTTAAGAGGGCTTTCACTTTCTTTACATATTTCTGTCTTACATTGTAGCTGGACATGGTGGTGCACAGCTGTAGTCCCAGCTACTCAGGAGACTGAGGTGGGAGGATCACTTGGGCCCAGGAGTTTGAGGCTGCAGTGAGCTATGATGGCACCACTGCACTGAAGCCTGGGAAGCAGAGAGAGACCCTGCCCCTAAAAAATAAAAAATAAAAAAATATATACTTATGTATTGCTTGTGTTATTGGGCTGAAGATCTGAGAAACTCTGGCGTCATCCCTTTGTGATCCATTTATCCACCAACTCACTGATAAATATCCAACACCTGCCAGGTATCTCACACTTGAAACAGGTAACATGATACATAATTCTGAAAGTGCAGGGCTACAGAACCCTCATTCTAATAGCCTACCAGATATTTTTTTCAGTAAAGACCTGTGAGATAGCATCTACAAATTCTCCTCCTTAACCACACATTTGGAATCACTGACTGAAAACTCATTAGCTTTTCCCAAAAGCACGCTGTATTATAACTAAGCTGGAAAATTTTCTCTTTGTTCATCCAACAGGGATATTTTGAAAGACTCCAGCTGGGGCTGGGCGTGGTGGCTGGCGCGGTGGCTCACGCCTGTAATCCCAGCACTTTGGGAGGCTGAGTCGGGTGGATCACCTGAGGTCAGGAGTTCCAGATCAGCCTGGCCAACATGGTGAAACCCCATCTCTACTAAAAATACAAAAATTAGCCAGGCGTGGTGGCGGGCACCTGTAGTCCCAGCTACTCAGGAGGCTGAGGCAGGAGAATCACTTGAACCCAGGAGGCGGAGGTTGCAGTGAGCCGAGATCACGCCACTGCACTCCAGCCTGGGTGGTAAAGCAAGACTGCGTCTCAAAAAAACCCCAAAAAACAAAGTAAAGAAAGACTCCAGCTACACTTAGACATACTTCGAACCTTAGATATATTATAGATCCAGCTTGGCTATTAGTATTGAAAATGCTCTTAAAACCACTTCTGTCATATATATTTCACACAAGAAGAAATAAATTGAGTAAACACAGAAAAATGTTATGTTCACTTCTATTAATAAGCAAAAAAAAAAAAAACAAAAAAACAAAACAACTCATTAAATTAGCAGACTTTGAAAAATATTTAAAATGGCTACTAATGTTGAAGAGACCTTGAAATGACTGCCTGCAACACTGCTAACGGCAGCACAGATTAGAGAGTCAGCAATGTTTATCAAAAGTCACAAAATACCAGTCTCTGAAATAATCATCTTATGATTGAGATTTACTTTTAGTAAATAGTTGCCATGAAGAAAAATAGTTCTTTGGGCAAAGCTTTAATAAGTGCATTATTTATTATAATAAAACTTTGGAAACAACCTAAATATTAAAAAAAAAAAATTTGTAACAAACTATGGCACAACCATTCAATGGAACATTAAACAAAGATTTTCAATTATTTTATAAAGAAACTGTAATAACATAAAAAAATGAAAAGCAATGAGTCATTTTAAAAATCCTCACTCAACTGGGAATGTTATTTTTATATGGTAAAAAATCAGTAAATTTTTTTTTTTTTTTTTTTTTAAGAGACAAAGTCTCGCTTTGTCACCCAGGCGGGAGTGAGTGGTGTGATCTCGGCTCACTGAAAGCTCTGCCTCCCGGGTTCAAACAGTTCTTCTGCCTCAGTCTCCTGAATAGCTGGGATTACAGGGGTGCACCACCATGCCCGGCTAATTTTTGTATTTTTAGCAGAGATGGGGTTTCACTATGTTGACCTGGCTGGTCTAGAACTCCTGACCTCAGGTGATCCGCCGGCCTCGGCCTCTCAAAGTGCTAAGATTACAGGCGTGAGCCACCGCACCTGGCCTTTATTTTTCTTTTTTATTTATTGGCCACTATACTAATGGGAAAACATTTTAATATAGTCATAATTTAAAAATAATTAATTTAAAAATTATGTCTTTTTTTTTTAAGGCGGGGTCTTGCTCTGTTGCCCAGCTGGAGTACAGTGGCACGATCTCAGCTCACTGCAGCCTCTGGCTCCCAGGTTCAAGCAATTCTCCCACCTCAGCCTCCTGAGTAGCTGGGATTACAGGTGCACCACCACGCCTGGCTAATTGTTGTATTTTTAATAGAGAGGGGTTTCACCATGTTGGCCAGGCTGGTCCCGAACTCCTGACCTCAGGTGATCCACCCACTTCAGACTCCCAAAGTGCTGGGATTACAGGCGTGAGCCACTGTGCCCGGCCCATAAATTTTTAAGTCATAATCTGACTTAATAAATTTTGTCATAAATTAAGTCATAATTTAAAAATTATGAGTATACAGCAATATAGGAATCAAAAAATTTCTTATCTAAGCTCAATGATAAAAGCAGAAAACAAAATTTTACTTGCACTTTCTCAAATTGTAACTATATAAGATATCTATTCAGATGCATAACCCTGAGATAACATGTGAGCTCAAGCTCATTAGGCTGAAAGAATGATGGCTGGTTTTTCTTCAAAGTATTTTTTTTGTTTCCTCAGTATAAGCAGAGTACTAAAAAAATCAAAGCATAGAAAAGTTTTGGTGACTCACCTGCTGCTCCTTTCTAAGGAACATTTCAATGTCCATATGAATCCGGGCCTCTTCTTCGGTTTTCATCCTGAGTTTCTGTAAGAACAATAATCAGACACCAGCACGTCTTCCCTGCAGGGCTCTGAATCAGAAGTTCTCAAGATTAGAGGAGCAGCTTGGTCGGTAGCTCAGGTTTCCTTTACCAGCTGGGATCCCGGGAATTCAGTTTCGTGCAATTCCTGTTCACGAACACTGCAGAGACACATGACGCGGCACTGTCTAGACTGTTAGTGTCCCTAACGAAAGGAGTACAATCCCGTGAATTGAAAAGAGGTGCTCACTGAAGGAGAGAAATGGTGCTCCAAGGGCACAAGGCTGTGGGGCCTAAAAAAGGGAAATTCCAGAGTGCCAGGAAGACTGTTGTCGTGGCCTTAAGCCATGTTAGTCTCAGAGCAAGGAGTCCTCCCACACACAAATTCCATGGTCTAAGGAGGTTTCTTCCTTCTTTCCTCTTCCCATCTGCCTGCTGCTCTTTGTGTGTGTGTGTGTGTGTGTGTGTGTGTGTGAGGGAGGGAAAGAGAGAGAGAGAGAGAGAGAGAGAGAGAGAGAGAGAGAGAAGGGAGTCTCCCTGTGTTGCCCAGGCTGGCTTCAAACTCAAGGATCCTCCTGCCTCCCCTCCGATTAACTAGGACTAGCGCCTGGCTTTGCGTATGTGTGTGCTGTGTGTGTGTGTGCATGTGTGTGTGTGCGCGTACGCGCCATTTCGCATTCCCCTCAAAGAAGATCTACCACTTTCTTCCTCCTGATATTTTTCACCGTGACTTCTCATCTCCATAAATTCAGGTTTGAATGAAGTTCACCTCTCTAGATGTTGTATTTCTTACTGGAGGAGTGAAAGGTACTGGTTAGATGAAACAAACAGCAGCAAAATCCTGCCATAACTAAGGATCTTGTTTTGCCCTCTCCCTATAATTAGAGAAATGGCGACTGTTTTGATAAAATAAGAAGAAGTGACCAAGGAGAGAAAGTACAGCCAATTTTCAAGGTCATTATGAGGCGGGAGAAGGAGGCTACAGCCCGTTGGAATCTCTGCTTGGGAACATGTGTATCCTCATTTAGGCTTTCATTTTCAACCGCAAGTGGAGGGGCTGTTGCCAAGACAGATGGAGGGAAATCTTCGTTTCCCTCCTTTGTTAGCTGAGACAGGATCAGGAGTGACAGCTCAAATGCCATCTCCTGGGTTCTTCACTAATGTCCCAGGGATTACCTCAATCTCTTCCAGCAAGAGTTCCTCTGTTCTGTTACACTTTCTCTGGGTCTGGGCAATCTGCAGCTCAGTATTGGTTTTCATGTAGCGATTCTCCAAGTTGGATTTTGCTTTCATCTCTTGCAGTTGGTCCTTGAGGTTAGCAATATACTCATTCTGACTCTGTAGTGGAAAGACCAGGTTTCCAAATTGAAAATACATTCTACCTCCATTCAGTTCAGTCAGTGGCTTAAGGTTCCCTTTTATACGTATAAACCAATAAGGAACGGGAACTAGTTTTCCGCTATCAAACAACGGGAAATTTAGCCAACAATCATGAAGAGATGAAAGTGAGTAATACAGCAGTTCGAAGAATCAGGGCGAATCAGGGCTGAGATTAGTTCCCAGGCACATTACTGGTGTGCTCCATATTCCCCACGCAGATTTCTCATTTTGGTAGGAAGAACACTGGTCAAAATGATGAAAAGAACTGACTTCCCACCCAGGCCTCCAGCTGTGTGAACTTGGCCAAGTCAAATCTCCAACTTTTTTACTTTCTATAAAACACACACACACACACACACACACACACACACACACACACACACACACACACACGAACACCCACCCTGACTGAAGTATCTCAGAGAGAGAGTATTAGGTTTCATTGAGAACACGTGTGAAAACGCTTTCTTTTTGCAGGTCACCAAGTGCCTGGCAATTGCAGGGACTCAATAGTCATTAAGAAAAATATTTATTCAGCACCAGGCACTGAGCTAGGCTCTAGGAAAATCATGGAGATCTAAACAGACATATTCCCTGCCCTCATGGAGTTTACAGTCTAATAGAAGAGAAGTGGTTAAAAAGAGACAAACACATGTGTAAACTTTCAAAAATTGTGCAAAATGATAGAAAAGGAAAGCTTGACAGGCTGTGGGAGGAAATAACAAGGGAGGAGTCCATTAGACTCTGGGAGGCCTGAGAGGGACTCTCTCGGGAAAGTGATGGTTCTTCAAGGTACATTAGACTTTGGAAGGCCTGAGAGGGACTCTTGGGAAAGCAATGGTTCATTTGAGGTACATTAGACTCTAGAAGGTCTGAGAGGGACTCTCTCAAGGAAGCGATGGTTCATTCAATACCTGAAGGATACGTAAGCCCACCACATGAAAAATAGGCTTGGCCAGGCACCGGGACTCACGCCTGTAATCCCAGCACTTTGGGAGGCTGAGGCAGGGGCATCACCTTAGGTCAGTAGTTTGAGACCAGCTTGGCCAACATGGTGAAACCCCGTCTCTACTAAAAATACGAAAAGTAGCTGGGCGTGGTGGCGTGTGCCTGTAATCCCAGCTACTCGGGAGGCTGAGGCAGAAGAATCGCTTGAACCCGGGAGGTGAGGGTTGAAGTGAGCTGAGATTGCGCCACTGCACTCCAGCCTGGGTGACAGAATGAGACTCTGTCTCAAAAAAAAAAAAAAAAAAGAAAAGAAAAAGAAAAGGAAAAAGAATAGAAAAATAGGGTTAAGGGAACTCTAAAAAAAAAAATAAGAAAAAGTATATGTCCAAATCCTGAAGCCATCAAGACCTGGATACATTCCAGGAATGGAAAGAAAACTCCGGAGGCTCTAGCCTAGTGAGGGTTGAGGGGACGACAGGATGAGGTTGGAGGTAGGTAAGGGCACCACACAGGACCTCGGAGGCCTGACTGAGAAATTCAGATTTGATTCCAACTGTGGTGGGAATCCTTGGAAAGCTTTTAGTCAGGGAGGTAACGTTTGTTTGAAAAGAACTGTTTGGGAAGAATCATTGTGTGAGTGAGTCCACAGGGAGGCGCCCTGACAGCACAGCAAACAAGCACACAACCAGCAGCGAAAGTGCTTCAACGGAGATCCGCCCTCCTCTAGACATCAACCGCCTTTCTTCTCTTTTTTTACTTTTTTTAAGACAGAGTCTTGCTCTGTTGCCCAGGCTGGAGTGCAGTGGCGTGATCTAGGCTCACTGCAACCTCCGCCTCCCGGGTACAAGCGATTCTCTGCCTCAACCTTCTAAGTAGCTGGGATTACAGGCATGCGCCACCTCGCCCAGCTAATTTTGTATTTTTAGTATAGACGGGGTTTCTCTACGTTGGTCAGGATGGTGTTGATCTCCTGACCTCAGGTGATCCACCTGCCTCGGCCTCCCAAAGTGCTGGGATTACAAACGTGAGCCACCACGCCCGGCCTCCAACCACCTTTCATCTTAACCATTAAGTAGGGTAGAATTAGTTCTTTTTCATTAACAAAAAAAAAATTTTTTTAAGAGACAGGATCTCCCTCTGTCACTCAGGTTGGAGTGTAGTGGCTTGATCACAACTCACTGTAACCTCCAATTCCTGGGCTCAAGCGATCTTCCCAAGTAGCTAGTACTACAGGTGCATGTCACTACGCCTGGCTAACTTTTTAATATTTTCAGAGATGCGGGTCTCACTCTGTTGCCCAGGTTGGTCTCAAACTCTTGGCTTCAAGGGATCCTCCTGCCTTGGCTTCCTAAAGTGCTGGGATCACAGACATGAGCCACTGTGCCTGGCTTGTTGTTGTTGTTTCTGAGACGATCTTGTTCTGTCACTCAGGCTGAAGTGCAGTGGCATGATCATGGCTCACTGTAACTTTGACCTCCCAGGCTCAAGAAATCCTCCTGCCTCAGCCTACAGAGTAGTTGGGACTACAAGTGCATGACATCACACTCAGCTTATTATTATTATTATTGTAGAAACAGAGTCTCACTATGTTGCCCAGGCTGGCCTTGAAACCCTGGGCTCAAAGGATCCTCCCACCTCAGCCTCCCAAAGTGCGAGGATTACAGGCAGGAGCCACTGCTGCACCCAGCCTCCATTTTTTTTCTTGAGATAGGGTCTACTGTGTCCCCCAGGCTGTAATGCAGCGTCACCATCACAGCTCACTGTAGTCTTGAACTCCCAGACTCAAGCAATCCCCTCTCTTCAGTCTCCCAAGTACCTAGGGAATTAATTCTAAGTAACTATTCAAAGAAAAAACAAAGTGGTAATTGGACAAATCCTCTGTTAAGGAAAGCAAGCATAGGCAGGGGTGTCCAATCTTTTGACTTCCCTGAGCCGCATTTGAAGAAGAAGAATTGTGTTGGGCCACACACAAAACACATCAAAAATAGCTGATGAGCTGAAACAAAAAACAAACAAACAAACCACACACACACACACACACACACAAATCTCTCATAATGTTTTAAGAAAGTTTACGAATTTGTGTTGGGCCCCAGTCAAAGCCATCCTGGGCCGCATGCGGCCTGCGGGCTGCAGGTTGGACAAGCTTGACTTAAAGTATCATTAGGCCCCAACCCGGTGGGGTGGCTCACGCCTATAATTCCAATGCTTTGGGAAACCAAGGCCGGAGGATCACTTGAACCCAGGACTTCAAGACCAGTCTGGGCAACACAGCAAAAACCTGTCTCTACAAAAAAATGAAAAAATTAGCTGGGCCTGGTGGCACACGCCTGTGGTCCCAGCTACTAGGGAGACTGCAGTGGTGGAATCCCTTGACCCCGAGGCCGAGGCTGCAGTGAGCCACACTCATGCACTTTAGCCTGGGCAACAGAGCGAGGCCCTGTCTAAAAAAGGTCCCTAAGATGAATCAGAATGGAATTCTTCAAGTTATTTAGTCTACAAACTTCGTGATATAACTCTACAGAATCATTCTAATTGTATGACAGTTATTCCGACTAGATCAGAATCATTCCGAAGAGACTGAGCATCTCTGGCAGAGAATGCGCTATAGGCCCTTTGAAAATATGTCTTAGTATTTCACATTGTCTTACAAGTTGTAGGATTGCCGGCAAATTACTGAACCTCACTAAGCCTATTTTCTCATCTGTAAAATTCTGCCCAGGCTGGAGTGCCTGGCACAACTTATATGCTCAATAAATGTTGATGAAATGAATTTTAAGAGATGTCTTGGCCGGGCGCGGTGGCTCACGCCTGTAATCCCAGCACTTTGGGAGGCCGAGACGGGCGGATCATGAGGTCAGGAGATCGAGACCATCTGGCTAACCCAGTGAAACCCCGTCTCTACTAAAAAAAATACAAAAAAAAAAAAAAAACTAGTCGGGCGAGGTGGCGGCGCCTGTAGTCCCAGCTACTCGGGAGGCTGAGGCAGGAGAATGGCGGGAGCCCGGGAGGCGGAGCTTGCAGTGAGCTGAGATCCGGCCACTGCACTCCAGCCTGGGCGACAGAGCGAGACTCCGTCTCAAAAAAAAAAAAAAAAAAAAAAAAGAGATGTCTGCTTTTGGCTCACTGTTTTTCTTCCATTCTTTCTATATGCACTTCCATTCTCCCCTGTCTTCCCCCATTTCTCTTTTTTTTTTTTTTTTTTTTTTGAGATGGAGTCTGGCTGTGTTGCCCAGGCTGGAGTGCAGTGAGGCGATCTTGGCTCACTGCAATCTCCGCCTCCCGGGTTCAAGTAACTCTCCTGCCTCAGCCTCCCAAGTAGTTGGGATTACAGGCATGCGCCACCACGCCTGGCTAATTTTTGCATTTCTTTTTAGTAGAGATGAGGTTTCACCATGTTGGCCAGGCTGGTCTCCAACTTCTGACCTCAGGTGATTCGCCTGCCTCAGCCTCCCAAAGTGCTGGGATTACAGGTGTGAGCCGCGTGCCCCGCCCATTTCTTCTCCTTCTTCCTCTTCCCTCCCTTCTATTTCCAAATTGTATGGCAGTCAGTGAATCTTTTTTTTTTTTTTTTTGGAGACAGGGTCTTGTTCTGTTGCCTAGGCTGGAGTGCAATGGCACAATCTCGGCTCACTGCAACCTCCACCTCCCACCTCAGCCTCCCGAGTAGCTGGGCCCACAGGCGCATGCACCACCATACCCAGCTAATTTTTTCTATTTATGTTTTGGTAGAGATGAGGTTTTGCCATGTTGCCCAGGCTGATCTCAAACTCCTGGCCTTAAACAATCCACCCGTCTCAGCCTCCCAGTGTGCTGGGATTACAGGCATGAGCCACTGTGTCCGGCCTAGGCTTGAATCTTTAGGAAGACTAGAGTTAAAGCGAAAATATGATGGTTTTACTTCATCGACTGGAATCCTTTTACCTATATGATCCCTTAGATTTCCTTCAAGGTCCCCCTTATATATCACTCAAGTAAATAAAACCTTTTGCAGAAAACCTCAGCCCACACTGATAACTGCAGTTTTGTTTCTCACGAATCTAACTAGTGTTAGACAGGTGTTTATTGAATAGTGTCTGTACATACAAAAATATACTTTTGAAAACTCAAGAGCATGTTCTGGTAATTTTCCTTTCTCAGATTGAATATTAAGACTTCAGGGTAACAATATGAAGACAGAAATGTAGAGTTAAAAGTCTTTAGCTTCTGCCCATGGTAAACAGAAGGTACTGCATCATGTAAGTGTGGTTTTTTGTTTGTTTGTTTTTTAAGATGGAGTTTTGCTCTTGTCGTCCAGGCTGGAGTGCAATGGCACGATCTTGGTTCATTGCAACTTCAGCCTCCCAGGTTCAAGCGATTCACCTGCCTCAGCCTCCTGAGTAGCTGGGATTACAGGCACCTGCCACCACGCTGGGCTAATCTTGTATTTTTAGTAGAGACAGGGTTTCTCCATGTTGGTCAGGCTGGTCTCGAACTCTCGACCTCAGGTGATCCACCTGCCTCGGCCTTCCAGAGTGCTAGGAATATAGACGTGCGCCATGGCGCCCGGCCAATGTAAGTGTTTATAAGGACATGCAACATTGGCTGTGCCAAGCCAAAGGCATCTGGTTTTAATGCCGTTGCCATGGGCCTCTGAGTACTCTGAGTTCCTTCCTGGATTGATATTTTGCACAAACATTTTTATGGCCCTCCAGGTGCCAGTGTGGAAACACAGAGGAAGATACAAAATCCTGACAGGCTATGATGGTAAAATCACAATTGAGACATACTAACAAGCGAGCGGAAGTGCTATTCCATTTCCTCTTCTCCCCAGTGTGCGAGAAGAGCCAGCCTAGACGCAGTGGGGTACAGGCTCCTTTTCAGATTTTCACTAAGAAAAGATTTGCCTTCACTACAACCTCGAATCCTAGTTGTCCATGGTGTCTGGAACCTTCCTCATGGTCAGGTCCACGGATGGATGCATCTGTTTTGGGTTTTCACGGCAGACCAAACTTTACTTCCAAATCCCAAAATTGCCTTCAGATCTGGACCTCTGGACTTGCTATTTGAATTCAGAGAAGCATGATTTACTAATAAAAAGAGGCAGTCTACCAGCTCGAGTTAACAAGGCTCTGATGGCTGCCATAATAACGTGAGCCAAGGGCTTTTAATGGTAGTGTCTGCTTTCATAACTGTACACAAAGTACAGAACGGAGTACTGGTTCCTGGAATTTTGGAAGCTACTATCTGGGAAGTTGGCACTTGTCTTAGACCTCAGGTTGCCACTCTGGTTGGACAGCAAAAGGAAAATGGGGATGTTGTCTATTAAAGAGACCAAAGCCACAGGAAAAAAAGAGTTCTCTATTAAATTAACATTATGACCAGGCACGGTGGCTCACACCTGTAATCCAGCACTTTGGGAGGCTGAGGTGGGTGGATCACTTGAGGTCAGGAGTTCAAGACCAGCCTGGCTAACATGGTGAAATCCCATCTCTACTAAAAAAAAAAAAAAAAAAAAAAAAAAAATTATCCAGGTGTGGTGGCGTGCACCTGTAATCCCAGCTACTTGGGAGGGTGAGGTAGGAGAATCACTTGAACCCGGGAAGCAGATGTTGCAGTGAGCCGAGATCGCGCCACTGCACTCCAGCCTGGGGGACAGAGCGAGACCACATCTCAAAAACATAAAACAAAATAACATTTCTATTTGTCTGTCTATGACTTAGAATACTGGCTGATACTATACGAGCCCATAGACTCAGAATAAACTCTGAGCTCCAATAATCCTAGTTACTTGGGAAGCTGAGGTAGGAGGACTGCTTGAGGCCAGGAGTTCAAGACCAGCCCGGGCAACAAAGAGAGACCCCCATCTCAATTTAAAAAAAGAAAAAAAAGCCAAGTGTGGAGGCTCATGCCTGTAGTCCCAGCAGTTTCAGAGACTGAGGCAAGTGGATTACCTGAGGTCAGGAGTTTGAGACCAGCCTGGGCAACATGGCAAAACCCCTTCTTTACTAAAAACACAGACATTAGCTGGGCCTGCTGGTGTGTGTTTTACTATTATTTTTGTTGCTGCTGTTAGATTCAATGCTAGGTATTGATAGTTTTAATGCTATTGTAATAATATATATAAATTTTCAATGTTCTATCCTAAGTCTGTTGCTGATACATAAAAGATAGATTTTTATATACGAATCTTGGTTCTTTTTTTTCCCAGTAGTTTCATGAAAATGCTGATCCATTGTTATCTTGCTTTGGATGTTGATGTTCAGAAGTCTGAAACTTTTTTTCCTTTGTGACTCTTTCTTTTTGCCGAGTATCTAAGGCAATTAACCCTACACATCTAAGCTACCACCAACACTTTCATATACAGAAACCTGCCATTCCTGTTGGCGTCATTTTCTGGCCCACGGGTCCCTAATGTGCATATACTTCCTGTCTTCTTGTTTTCCAACCTTGACCTGATGACTGGTTTTCAGTAGCTCTAGGGATTTAACTTGATTTCCTCTTGGTAGCTCTTTTTTGTTCCAAGGCTTGCCTTGGATCTTCTGGTCTTGGTTTCTTTCTTTTCTTGTTTTTTAAGACCCACTACGAAGCAGAATCTTGGTTTCTTAACCTATTCTTTTGCTGATGATCCCAATATCTGAGTGATATTCCGCTTTGGTTTTACTTTGGCTGAGAATACAATTCAGGAGGTAAGTCTCAGGAGCAAGGGCTGAAATTCTACCATCAACAGGTGTGGTCCTCATGGCAGGACGGGAGTTAACTGGCAAAGTGCTAAATCTGAGGTTTCTTCTGACATTGTTTTGGAGGGCTTAAAAGGAGCCTAACGTAAATATCTTCTGGCCGGGCGTGGTAGCTCACGCCTGTAATCCTAGCACTTTGGGAGGCCAAGGCGGGTGGATCACCTGAGGTCAGAAGTTCGAGACCAGCCTGGCCAATATGTGAAACCCCATCTCTACTAAAAACACATAAATTAACCAGGCCTGGTGGCTCACACCTGTAATCCTAGCTATTTGGGCGGCTGAAGCAGGAGAATCACTTGAACTTGAGAGGCGGAGGTTGCAGGGAGCCGAGATCGAGCTGCTGCACTCCAGCCTGGGCGACAAAGCCAGACTCTGTCTCAAAAATAAAAATAAATAAATAAATAGATATCTTCTATTTTAAAACATACGTAAAAGATGTTTATCTACTATAAGATAATCTCAAAAGCTTCATGACTTTTAAAATAGAAGATATTTATATTAGTCTTTTTAAATTATGAGAGTTTTTCAGGGAAAAGAGCTAGGAAACCTCTGAAAAAGTCTACTCGTTACAGAGAAAACTTAAACACAAACTAGTTTTCATGAAGCTTCTCGGAGAAGAAAAGTGGTTTTCAAAAAATATAAGCTACACGCAGAGGGTTAATAGGGATAATGGCACCAAGACCTAGAGCTGCCTAAGGTGCTTTGTGATTGGCAAATACAAAATGAGAGAAGGCGTTATGCAATTTGCTTGGAAGACTTAAAGACAGTATTTTCAAGGAAAGTCTAGTGACTGTTTTCGAGATGGTCTCACTCTGTCGCCCAGGCTGCAGTGCAGTGGGGAGACCACAGCTCACTGCAGCCTCGACCTCTTAGGCTCATGCAGTCCTCCCACCTCAGCCTGCGAAGCAGTTAGGACTACAGATGTGTACTACCACCTCCAGATAATTTTCTTACTTTTCCGGTTATTTTTATAATTTATTTATTTATAGAGACGGAGTCTTGCAATGTTGCCCAAGCTGGTCTCATACTCCAGGCCTCAAGTGATCCTTCCACCTCCTAGTGACCTTTTAAAAACAATTATTCCACATATACTTACAATATTCTCAGGCCGGTGCAGTGGTTCACACCTATCATCCTAGTGCTATGGCAGTGGGCCAAGGCGGACAGATCACTTGAGCTCAGGAATTCAAGATCGGCCTGGACAACTAGTGGAACCCTGTCTCTACTGAAAATTTAAGAAACTATCTGGGTGTGGTGGCGGGTGCCTATAGTCCCAGCTACCTGGGGACTGAGGCAGAAGAATCATTTGAGCCTGGGGGGCGGAGGTTGCAGTGAGCTGAGATCACTCCACTGCACTCCAGCCTAGGTGACAAAGTAAGACCGTGTCTCAAAAACAAAACAAAACAAAAACCAATAAAAATAAAATAAAATAAAATAAAATAAAAATATTCTCTCAGCTGGGCATGGCAGCTCACACCTGTAATCCCAGTACTTTGAGAGGCCAAGGAGGGAGAAACATCTGAGGCCCGGAGATGGAGACCAGCCTGGGCAACAAAGCAAGACCCCACCTCTACCTACCTCTACAAACAATTAAACCGCAGCCTGGTGTGGTGGAGTGCCCTGTAGTCCCAGCTCCTCGGGAGGCTGAGGCGGGAGAATCGTTTAAACCCAGGGGGCAGAGGTTGCAGTGAGCCGAGATCGTGCGCGCCACTGCACTCCAGCCTGGGTGATGGAGTGGACAGGGTGAGACTCCATCTCCATCAAAAAATAAAAATAAAAATAAAAAATACAGATAAAATAGTTTTCCAACATCTATGTAGGGAATAATGAAAATTCCCTTCTGTGAAGCATAAACTTGTCCAAACAGCTAGTCAATGAAAAGCTGATAACAGGCCATCCTCTGTAACTTTCTTTCTTCTTTTTCTTTTTCTTTTTTTTTTTTTTTTGAGATGGAGTCTCACACTGTCACCCAGGCTGGAGTGCAGTGGCGTGATCTCGGCTCACTGCAACCTCAGCCTTCCAGGTTCAAGCAACTTTCCTGCCTCAGCCTTCTGAGTAGCTGGGACTATAGGCACCCGCCACCATACCCAGCTAGTTTTTGTATTTTTAGTAGAGACGGGGTTTCACCATGTTGGCCAGGATGGTCTCCATCTCTTCACTTCGTGATCCACCTGTCCTGGCTTCCCAAAGTGCTGGGATTACAGGCGTGAGCCACCGTGACCGGCCATCCTCTGTAACTTTCTAAACTGCTTATAGAAAAGTTATCAGTCGTCCTAATACGGCTTGTTTCTAACTGCTTAGGTTATAGTCCCAACTTTGTTTTGCAAGTCCATTCCTTAAAACTTGGGTTGCATTTTCTTATAAAAGTAAACTAGATATGAGGTTAGGTCCTAATGACACAAAAGCTCGCAAATCCACTTGATCCTCAAAATACAACATAAAAAACATGATAAAGCTCAACCACCATGTATAAGAAGGTTCATAATGTGCTTAATGTCTTCTTTAGGAACATACTTTTCCATCTGGGATGCGAGAATACAAGAGACCGCCTGAGACGAGGCCCCCTGTAGGGGAGGGTGGGGGTGTTTGTGGGGTGGGATATGAGGATGAGAACTAAGAGCTCCAGGGGGATGGGGTCTCCTAGGGCTCTATACTCCAGACACACCTGTACAACCCAGGCCAGCTCTCTAGTTGTTCTCTTTATATTTTCTTTCTTTTTTTTTTTTTTTTTCTGAGACGGAATCTTGCTCTGTCGCCCAGGCTGGAGTGCAGTGGCGCAATCTCGGCTCACTGAAATCTCCCAGGGTTCAAGCGATTCTCCTGCCTCAGCTTCCCAAGTAGCTGGGATTACAGGTGCATGCTACCACACCCGGCTAATTTTTGTATTTTTAGTAGAGATGGAGTTTCACCATGTTGGCCAGGCTGGTCTCAAACTCCCGACCTCAGGAGATCCACCCGCCTCAGCCTCCTAAAGTGCTGGGACTACAGGCATGAGCCACCGCGCCCGGCTATATTTTCAATAGTAAAGGAACGCCAGAAGGAACAACGATCTTTTATGTGTAACTCTTCTCTGCTTAAGATGGCTTCCATATATTTAATAGCTGTGTTAGCTCAGTTACTTGTGGTGTTAAGCAGGTAATTCTTACCTGGACTTCAAATTGCCATTCTTTTTTGACATTAATTAGCTGTTTTTGAAGTGATATTATCTGTTTTCTTCCTTTTTCCTCCCTAGAAGATATAAGAATGATTTGTGTTTAGAGCAGTGCCTCTCAAACCTTAGTGTGCACAAGGATCACCTGCACATAAGAAAACCGAATTCCTCGACTGTACCCCCAGAGAATCTGACTCAGCAAGTCTGGGAGGGGCCCTGAAACGTGCATCTCTATCGAGTTCCCAAGGGATGCCAATGGTGCTGGTCCACCTCACACATGTTCAATAACATGTTTTAAAAGACAGATTTGTTTTACTAGATTGGAGGAAGATTTTCTGGCTTATCAGTGTTGAATCTAAAATAGCTGTTGCTGAGAAAAAGTGAAGAAGAGAAAGACAGCAAGAGGAGAAAGAAGAATCCTTTCTACTTTGGACACTTTAATTACACATTCTTACCCTCACAACAGCCTGATTCCTATTTTATCGATGAGAAAATGCGGTGTAGACAGCTAAGGTAAGTTGATGTGCTGGATGTGAGAATGTGCCTCACCGATCTCCACCTACAGGGGGCGTAAATCAGCAAGGGTCCCGGCTTCCAGGCTCTGACATCCTTCTGTGTGTTCTGAGGCCACACTGCCCACAGACTGCTCCCATCCCATTATTAAGTGTGGCAGGAATCGCATGGGACGGGCCTTTCCTGGGGAGCCAGGGCATCTCTGATGGTTCACTTTGGCTCAAGGACTCCTGATGACCTTACCAAACACAGCCATGTCTTCTAGCCTTTCCTTCACTGGGGGTCGGCCTTGCACTGGTTCTGAGGGTTCCCTCCCCATTTTCTCTCATGCAGATCTTTCCCCTGATAAAATCTTTGCGTGAATAATTCCATCTTGGCATCCATTTCTCAGAAGACCTGAACTAACACGCTTGCCATGGTCACACAAACAGTAAATGGCAGAAAGGGGTTCAAAGTCAGGACTATCTGACACCAGAGCCTGTGAACTTAGCTTCTTTATTTGACTGTTTCTCAATCTGCTCTGAGAAACAGCCTTCTGCTTCTCTCCAGCAATCCCATCATTTAGGTTCAAAACAAACAAAAAATAGCAAAACAATACCAAAATAAACAAAACAAAACAACAAAAAAGACTTATCACTAAACTGCAGGTAGGTAAAGATTTTTACTCAAGAATTTTTATTTTTATGTATTTATTTTTCTTTTTTTGAGACAGAGTCTCACTCTGTTCTCCAGGCTGGAGTGCAGAGGCACGATCTCGACTCACTGCAACCCCTGCCTCCTGGGTTCAAGCAATTCTCCTGCCTTGGCCTCCTGAGTAGCTGGGATTACAGGCGCCACCACACTGGCTAATTTTTGTATTTTTAGTAGAGATGAGTTTTTGCCATGTTAGCCAGGCTGGTCTCGAATTCCTGACGTCAGGTGATCCACCCGCCTTGGCCTTCCAAAGTGCTGGTATTACAGGCGTGAGTCACTGAGCCCAGACAGGAATTTTTAGAAAGCATATAGTTAACTAGAATTTTGAGATTGTCATTACCAAAACAAACTATAGATTTTATACTTCCCATTCGTAGATCACAAAAATAGATAAGAAAGGTGCAGAACGAATACTTTCCCTCTACTATTAATTCAGTATCCCAAGGACAGGTTTATTGGAACAAACAAATATGGTTCACATGAGATTATAAAAGTGCCCATTTTACACATATACGCCATGGAATACTAGGCAGCCATAAAAAAAGGATGAGTTCGTGTCCTCTGCAGGAACATGGATGAAGCTGGAAACCATCATTCTGAGCAAACTATTGCAAGGACAGAAAACCAAACACTGCCATGATCTCACTCATAGGTGGGTATTGAACAATGAGATCACTTGGACACGGGGCAGGGAACATCACACACCGGGGCCTGTCGGGGAGTGGGGGGCTGGGGGAGGGAGAGCATTAGGAGAAATACCTAATGTAGATGACGAGTTGATGGGGCAGCAAACCAACAAGGCACAGGTATACCTATGGATCAAACCTGCACGTTCTGCACATGTGCCCTAGAACTTAAGGTATTAAAAAAAAAAGTGCCCATTTTAGAAAATCTGAAAATGCAAAGAAAGTATGAAGAGAAATAAAAATCACCCATACTCCCTCTATCTGGAGTTAACTATCATTGAAATTTTATTATATTTCCTTCCAGTCAATACATGCTATAAGTTTTCTCTCACAAAACTAAGTTATATTATGGGTATAATTTTCACCCTAACTTCACTTGACATAACTATGTGCTCTTTCTCGTTTTATTTAGCAGGTGAACACACGCATTTATTTCTGTCCCCCCCCTTTTTTTTTTTTTGAGGCAGAGTCTTGTTCTGTCGCCCAGCCTAGAGTGCAGTGGCATGACCTCAGCTCACTGCAACCTCCACCTCGAGGGTCCAAGCAATTCTCCTGCCTCAGCTTCCTGAGTAGCTGGGACTACAGGTGCGCACCACCATGCCTGGCTAATTTTTGTATTATAGTAGAGGTGGGGTGTCACCATGTTGGCCAGGCTGGTCTCAAACTCCTGACCTCAAGTGATCCACCCGCCTCGGCTTCCCAAAGTGCTGGGATTACAGGTGTGAGCCACCGTGCCCAGCCCTCCGTTCCCTCCTGAAACAATACTAAAATAACAGGCAAGAAATAATAAAAGATGTAAACCTGTAAAGACAAACAGATTGGGAGAAGAAACGATGCAGCTGACAGACATCAGCAAAATTAAAGAAGATATAAAGCAGACGAGAGAAAAATGAGATCTAAATGTGTACAGAATGAGAAACCAAGAAGAAGAAAATGGAATAAAGCTACGGGCCCCCCAGAAAAGCTCAGCACATGAGGGCACCACACATCTTCAAAGGCTCAACCGTGCCACAGGGCGAAATCCAGGGGGAGTGAGTGAAAGTCTGGCAAAGGAGCAGGACGACCTGATTCCCTTCCCAGCCCTGGGGCCAGGCAGCTGCCTTTCCTCCTCTCGGGAGATCACGGGTGTTTGGTCAGTTTTGGCCACAGGTTTCCTGGAATGGTTGAACTGAGGATTTGGACTTGGAGACAGACACCAGACACAGCTGGAGGTGGAGATGAAGGGCCATGCTGAAAACAGGGGGACCGAAAAACATTCTGCTCACTGGATGGTGAGTTTCCCCAGCCTTTCCCTGGCTAGCTCTCAACACACGGGTAGTGAGAGAGTAACCATTACTTCTTCACTGCCCCTCACCCCTCCCAGCAAAGATTGGACCACACCGAGGGAGAAGATGTGCTTTTCTTTTCTGCCCAGCCTTGCTACAGTACAGCGCTGTTCACATGCGCAAAGCAGAGCATCCATCAGCTTCTTTGCACTTCACTCTTAAATACAAACGGACAGCCAAAGATGACCAGACACAATTCCCCTAACATTAAAAGCAGAGACTAGAACCAGGTGCGGTGGCTCACACCTATAAGCCCAACACTTTGGGAGGCCAAGGTGGAAGGATCACTTAAGGCCAGAAGTTGGAGACTAGTGTGGGCAACATAGTGAGACTTCGTCTCTTAAAAAAAAAATAAAAAATTAGCTGGGCATAGTGGCAAATGTCTTCCAGCTAGTCAGGAGGCTGAGGCAGAAGGATAGCTTGAGCTCAGGAGTTTGAGGCTGCAGTGGGCTATATGATCGTGCCACCACACTCCAGCCTGGGTGACAGAGTAACATTTTCCTCTAAAAAATTTAGATGTAAATTAAAAAACAAAACAAAACAAAAAAAACAGAAGGCTGGGTGTGGTGGCTCACGCCTGTAATCCCAGCACTTTGGGAGGCCGAGGCAGGCGCCATATGCCTGTAATCCCAGCACTCTGGGAGGCTGAGGTGGGCACCATACGCCTGTAATCCCAGCACTCTGGGAGGCCAAGGTGGGTACCATACGCCTGTAATCCCAGCACTTTGGGAGGCCGAGGCGGGCGCCATACGCCTGTCATCCCAGCACTTTGGGAGGCCGAGGCGGGCGCATGCACTCTAGCATGGGCGACAAGAGTGAAACTCTGTCTCAAAAACAAAACAAAACAAAACAAAACAGAACTAAAACAAACGGGAGAAAAAGTAACTCAGAGAGAAGAAACACAATACAAGAAACAGAAGACAATTTAAAACAAAGAAAGACAACTATAATTAATGTTCTTAGAAATATATGAGAAGGCTGGGCATGGTGGTTCAAACCTGTAATCCTAGCACTTTGGGAGGCCAAGACAGGCAGATCACTTGAGCTCAGGAGTTCGAGACCAGCCTGGGCAACCTGGCAAAACCCCATCTCTACAAAACAATACAAAAAATTAGCTGGGCATGCCTGGGTCCCCAGCAACCTGAGGGGCTGAGGCAGGAGGACTGCCTGAGCCCAGGAAGTTGAGGCTGCCGTGAGCCAAGATCATGCCACTGCACTCCAGCCTGAGTGACAAAAAAGGATACCATAAAAAATGAAAAACTCAGGGAAGAGCTCTTAGAAATCAATGTTAGCATAACATTTTGAAAAATTAAACACAAGAGTTGGAAGATAAGGCCAGCTGTGGTTGGGGTTACAGGCATGATCCCAGAACTTTGGGAGGCCGAGGTGGGTGGATTGTTTGAGCCCACGATTTTGAGACCAGCCTGGTTAACATGGTGAGACTCTGACTTTACAAAAATAAAACAATTAGCCAGGGATGGTGGCACACACCTGTGGTCCCGACTACTCGGGAGGCTACTCACTTGGGCCTGGGACCCAGGTTGAGGCTACAGTGAGCTGTGATCATGCCACTGCACTTCGGCCTGGGAGGCAGAGCAAGACCCGGTCTCAGAAAAAAAAGAAAAAGAGCCCGTAATCCCAGCACTTTGGGAGGCCAAGGTGGGTGGATCATGTGGTCAAGAGATGGAGACCATCCTGGCCAACATGGTGAAACACTGTCTCTAACAAAAATACAAAAATTAGCCAGGCACAGTGATGGGTGCCTATAACCCAGCTACTAGGGAGGCTGAGGCAGGAGAATCACCTGAACCTGGGAGGCGGAGGTTGCAGTGAGCCAAGATTGTGCCACTGCACTCCAGCCTGGTGACAGAGAGACTCTGTCTCAAAAAATAAAAGAACGAGTTGGAAGACAAAGTTAGGGAAATCTCTCTAAGAATGGGAAAAAAACAATGCAGATGGTAAATAAGCAAAAAAGGACAAGAAAAATTCAGGATCAATCATTACAGGATTGACATCCAAAGAAAGTTCCAGGCTGGGTGCAGTGGCTCACGCCTGTAATTCTAGCACTTTGGGAGGCCAAGGTGGGTGGATCACTTGTAGTCAGGAGTTCGAGACCAGCCTGGCCAACATGGTGAAACCCCAGCTCTACTAAAAATAAAAATTAGCTGGGCGTGGTGGCACAGACCTGTAATCCTAGCTACTTGGGAGGCTGAGGCAGGAGGATCGCTTGAACCTGGGAAACAGGTTGCAGTGAACTGAGACCGTGCCACTGTACTGCAACCTGGGCGACAGAGTAAGACTCCGTCTCAAAAAAACAAAACAAACCAAAAAAAAAAAAAAAAAAGCAGTTCTAGAAAGAATTTGTAAGTTGAAAGGTTCTGGAAAAGAAAAACTGTCCTTGGCATTCATTTGTTATTGTTCAGTGATTTTCAGTGAATTAAAATTTTTTTTTTTTTTGAAACTGGAGTCTCGCTCTGTTGCCCAGGCTGGAGTACAGTGGTGCGATCTTGCCTCACTGCAAGCTCCACCTCCCGGGTTCATGCCATTCTCCTGCCTCAGCCTCCCGAGTAGCTGGAACTACAGGCGTCTGCCACCACGCCCGGCTAATTTTTTGTATTTTTAGTAGAAATGGGGTTTCACCATGTTGGCCAGGATGGTCTTGATCTCCTGACCTCGTGCTCTGCCCGCCTCAGCCTCCCAAAGTGCTGGGATTACAGGTGTGAGCCACCGCGCCCAGCCGAATTCAATCTTAAGAAAGATTACTAGAAAAGGAAGAATTGTCTTGACATATTGTAAATACAGATAACGAAGGCCTAGAAATCTGACTTACTGTCCCAGCAGAACTAGGAAGAAAACCCAAATTCTGACTTCTAGTAATCTTCCCTGGAAAGTACATGGCTGGTTTGCTTTAACATTCAAGGATTTCCAGTAAGAGTGTTTTAGCACTTTAAAATACAGCAAAGCAAGTAAACCTAACATTACTCTGACCTGGCAATGACGTCATAGAAATGCATTTTGTTTTCCCTCTCTTTGCTCAAAGTTTGCAGGAGACTGTTGTAAGTACCCGAATCTTGCAACTCCTCAATGGTATCTGCAATCACATCGCTGAAAAACTGCCTGTAAGGAGAAACAGACCAAAAAAAAAATGAGTTAATCAATTATATTTTCGGTCCGGTGTGGTGGCTCAGGCCTGTAATCCCAGCACTTTGGGAAGCTGAGGCAGGCGGATCACGAGGTCAGGAGATCAAGACCATCCTGGTCAACATGGTAAAACCCCGTCTCTACTAAAAATACAAAAAAATTAGCCGGGCGTGGTGACACGCATCTGTGATCCCAGCTACTCGGGAGGCTGAGGCAGGGAGAATCACTGGAACCTGGGAGTTGGAGGTTGCAGTGAGCCAAGATCACCCCTGCACTCCAGCCTGGCAACAGAGCGAGACTCCATCTCAATAAATTAATAAATAAATCATGTTTTCAGGCCACGTGCAGTGGCATGCGCCCTAATTCCAGCTACTTGGGAGGCTGAGGTGGAAGAATTGCTTGAGTCCAGGAGTTTGAGATCAACTGGGACTATGTAGCAAGACCTGGTCTCAAAATATATATATATATATATATATATTATATTTATATATATGTATTGATATACATATAAAAAATATGCATTTCCCTACATTCACAAAGGGCTACAGAAGTCACACAGGTTAAGACCCAGGCCAGGTGCAGTGGCTCACGCCTGTAATCCCAGCACTTCAGGAGGCCAAGGCGGGTGGATCACCTGAGGTCAGGCGTTTGAGACCAGCCTGGCCAACATGGTGAAATCCCTTCTCTACTAAAAATACAAAAATTAGCCAGGTGTGGTGGTGCGCACCTGTAATCCCAGCTACTTGAGAGGCTGAGGCAGGAGAATCACTTGAATGCAGGAGGCAGAGGTTACAGTGAGCTGAGATCACGCCACTGCACTCTAGCCTGGCTGACAGAGCCAGACTCTGTCTCAAGAAAAAAAAAAAGAAAAGAAAAAGAAAAAAGAAAAAACGCAAAAGCTTGATTAGGTTTTTAAAAAAAATTTGTTTTAATGATTTAACTTTTTCAAAATTACGAAATATTTCAAAAATTTAGAAAGTATAATGAATAAAATAATGAATATTTATGTATGCAACACCAAATTTAAATATTTTACCATGGTAGAGACTTGGTTTTTTTTAGATTACATATGTCAGATATATCTGAAGTCTCTAGTCCCAGTCTCCTCAATCTTCCCCAAAGATAAACACTCTTCTGAATTTGGTGATTATTCTTCTCTAGCATGTTGTGATACTTTTATTATGTGTTTGTGTGTTTTATTTAAGTAATATGTGTAGTTCTACATGTTTTTATTTTTATTTTTATTTTTTTTGAGATGGAGACTCGCTCTGTTACCCAGGCTGGAGTGCCGTGGCTCTACCTTGGCTCACTGCAACCTCTGCCTCCTGGGTTCAAGTGACTCTCCCGCCTTAGCCTCCTGAGTAGCTGGGATTACAAGTGTGGGCCACGTCACTTGGCTAAAACAAAAAAAGTTTTCTTTAATTTCTAGTTTGCTAAGAGGTTTTTGGTATTGGTTTTTAAATGATGAATATATGTTGAATTTTGCCAAATGTCTTTTCTGCATCTATTGATCTTTCTTTTTATTTAATTTTTTACATTTTCTGATGCTAAACTATTTTTGCATTCCTGGGATAATTCCAATTTCATTATGATGTTCCTTCTGGGTCTTTTTTCTTTTTTTTTTTTTTGAGATGGAGTCTCGCTCTGTCGCCCAGGCTGGAGTGCAGTAGTGCGATCTCAGCTCACCGCAACCTCCACCTCCCAGGTTCATGCCATTCTCCTGCCTTAGCCTCCCGAGTAGCTGGGACTACAGGCACGTGCCACCTCGCCTGGCTAATTTTTGTATTTTTATTAGAGACAGGGTTTCACCATGTTGGCCAGGCTGGTCTGAAACTCCTGACCTCAAGTGATCTGCCCACCTCAGCCTCCCAAAGTGCTAAGATTACAGGCGTGAGCCATCACACCCAGCCAAATGTTCACATTTTCGAGATGAGTAAACCAGGTTCAGGAAAGTTAAGTGACTTGCCTGTGGTCACATAACTAGTTTGAGAAAGAGCTGGAAATATATAATCCAGGTTTCCTAACGCCTAGTCGCTGTTCTTCACGATACTCTCCTAAGTGGAGTGTTAAAAAAAACTGCTGTTTAGGCCGGGCACAAGGGCTCACACCTATAATCCCAGCACTTTGAGGGGCCGAGGCAGGAGGATCACTTGAGTCCAGGAGTTCAAGACCAGTCTGGGCAACATCGTGGATCTCCCCATCTCACAAAAATTATAATTAAAAAAAAAAAAAAAAAAAAAAAAGGCTGGTCATGGTGGCATGTGCCTGTAGTCCCCGCTACTCAGGAGGCTAAGGTAGGAGGGTGGTTCAAGGCTACAGTGACTCATGTTTGTGCCACTGCACTCCTGCCTGGGTGACAGAGTGAGACCCTGTCTCAAAATAATAATAATAATAATAAAATAAAAATTAAAAACTGCTATTCAATGTTTTGACATAGTTGGCAATAATTATAGTTACTATTTTCCATAACAAAGAACCCAAGGGAGAGAGAGAATAGCCAGTTTTAGCTGGCATGGTAAGGAAGTCTCCTCTGCTTTAATCTTTCCAAGAAAACTAACTTTGTGGCCGGGCGCAGTGGCTCACGCCTGTGATCCCAGCACTTTGGGAGACTGAGGCGGGCGGATCACCTGAGGTTGGGAGTTGGAGACCAGCCTGGCCAACATGGTAAAACCCTGTCTCTACTAAAAATACAAAATTAGCTGGGCCTGGTGGCGCGTGCCTATAATCCCAGCTACTTGGGAGGCTGAGGCAGGAGAATCGTTTGGATCCAGGAGGCAGAGGTTGCAGTGAGCCAGGATCGCGCCACTGCACTCCAGTCTGGACAAGAGAATGAGACTCTGTCTCCAAAAAAAAAGAAAAGTAACTTTGTGATTTTTAAAATTGTTAATTAATTAATTAGAGATAGGGTCTCACCCTGTCACTCAGGCTGGAATGCAGTGGATGATCATAACTCACTGTAACTTCTACCTCCCTGGCTTGAGTGGTCCTCCCCTGCCTCAGCCTCTTGAGTAGCTAGGACTAAAGCACGGCACCATGCCCAGCTAATTTTTTTCATTTTTGTGGAGATGAGGTATCGCTATGTTGCCCAGACTAGTCTTGAACTCCCAGCTTCAAGCGCTCCTCCCACTTCAGCCTCGCAAAGTGCTGGGATCACAGGTGTGAGCCACCACCTGCAGCCAGGAAAGTAACTTCGATAAGACCATTCACATTATGTTCTCTGTTTCTGCTTTCTTCAGCCCTTTTCTGCCTGTAAAGCCAACCTCCTCTGCCCAGGTCATCAGAACAGTACTTCTACCTCATAGAGGAGGTGTTGCCTGATTTAGAATTGCAAATAAAAGCCAATTAAGATATTTAGATTTGTTGCAATTTTGTCTTTTGACAGTAGTATGTTACGATAAAGTAATTATTAATTCAATGCAATAAGACGATAATACATAAAGATGAGTAGAGCAAGGAAAGCACACACAAACTTCCTACAAATTCCCATTTTAAATTCATAAAGTGTTGTAGTTTTGTTGTTGTTGTTGTTTTGCTTATCCAGTTTTTTTTTTGAGATGGGGCCTCACTGTCACCCCTGCTGGAGTGCAGTGGCACAGTCACGGCTCACTGCAGCCTCAATTTCCCAGGCTTGCGTGATCCTCCCACCTCAGCCTCCAGAGTAGCTGGGACCACAGGTGCGCACCACCACGCCCAGCTAATTTTTTTAATTTTTAGTAGAGATGAGATTTCATATGTTACCCAGGCTGGTTTCAAACTCCTGGGCTCACGCAATTCGCCTGTAGGGGGACAGGCCACAGACAAAACTCCTCAGACACCGGATTAAAGAAGGAAGAGGTTTTTTATTGGGCTGGGAGCATCAGCAGACTCGTGTCTTAAGAGATGAGCTCCCCGAAAAAGAAATTCTTGGCCTTTTTAAAGGCTTACAACTTTAAGGGGTTCACGTGAAAGGGTCGTGATAAATCGAGCAAGCGTGGGAAACGTGACTGGGGGCTACATGCATCAGCTAACAGAAGAAAAAGTTTTACAATGCTTTTTTCATACAGTGTCTGGAATTTACAGATAACACAAGTAGTTTAGGTCAGGGATTGATGTTACTATTATTCCTTTGTTTCACTCCTAGGGTCAGGTGGTGGTGCCAAGGTTGTCTGGCTATTTATCTTACTTTTGTTTCTTTCTAGCTTTTTGCTTTTTCTCTCCTCCTGTCTTGTGAACTAGGCATGGTGCGGGGAGGAGGGTAGGAGTAGTAGTGGTCTCCTTCCTTACTCCCACCTTGGCCTCGCAAAATGTTAGCATCACAGGTGTGAGCCGCCGCGCCTGGCCTGTTGTAGCTTTTATGTCTTTGATATTTTGATTTCCACTTTGATTCTGGATAACTGGTGGAGATGTACATTTTGTGAGCACACCCTGGGTTTCCTATGGAATATAAATCTAAAACTAATCCCCTACAAATAATTGCGACTGGTATTTTGGGTTTTTTAGGAAAAGATACGAGCTACGCACTGAGAATGAAAAGCACATGAACCGGGCAATTTATAAGCAGGATGCCTTTCTGTCTGATGCAGATCTGGGCCAGATTGACTTTAGCAAGATCTTACCCTTGGTTAAGGTCTAATACCGAGGTCAACAAACTTTTTCTGTAAAGGGACAAATAGTAAACATCTGGCTTTGCAGGGCATAAGTTCTCTTTGGCAATGACTCAGCTCTGCACTGTGGCATGAAAGCAGTCACAGATAACGTATAAACAAATGGGCAATGCCATATTCCAGTAAAAGTTTTCAAAAACAGACTTCAGACTGGATACAGCTAGTGGCCCTGGGTAATTGCAGTAAACTCTCATTTACCAAAAGTTCTCAACATAATGTTACACCCTCTTAACAGGCTTCTTTGTCACTGAGGCAGCTGACAATAACAAATTATGAGACAATGGGAATTTAGACTGCCTTTAAGAAACCCTCAGGATTAAAACACAGTTTGGAATTTGGCTATATAGAATAATAAGAAATAGCTATAAAGTAGCTATTAATGGATAAAGCATCACAATAGCTACCGATTTGTGCCAGGCACTAGGCTAAAGCCTTATTTCTAACCCTTACACTAATGTTGCAAGGTTGCTATCGTTGTCACTTTTTTTTTTCGAGACGGAGTCTTGCTCTGTTGCCCTGGCTGGAGTGCAGTGGTGCCATCTTGGCTCACTGTAACCTCCGCCTCCCAGGTTCAAGCACTTCTCCTACCTCAGCCTCCTGAGTAGCTGGGATTACAGGCATGCACCACCACACCTGGCTAATTTTTGTATTTTTAGTAGAGACTGGGTTTCACCATGTTAGCCAGGTTGGTCTTGAACTCCTGACCTCGTGATCCGCCCGCCTCGGCCTCCCAAAGTGCTGGGATTACAGGTGTGAGCCCTGGCGCCCGGCCCATTCTCATTTTTCAGTAATTGAAAACAGCCAGCGCGCCTGTAGTCCCAGCCCTGTGAGAGGATCACGGGAAGCCAGATGCTTGAGGGCGGCATGCTCTATGACATCTCTGTCAGTAGCCACTGGCTTCCAGCCTGGGCTACAGAGTGACCTCGTCTCTAAAAAATAAACAGTCTGCAGGTATACGTCTAAAGAAAAAAAAAAAGAAAAAAATTTAAAAAATAAATAAAATAAATTGGAAACAAAGACAAACGGCCAGGCACAGTGGCTCACACCGGTAATCCCAGCACTTTGGGAGGCAGAGGCAGGTGGATCATCTGAAGTCAGGAGTTCAAGAGTAGCCTAGGCAACATGGTGAAACCTGGGGTTTTGCTAAATAATACGAAAATTAGCTGGGCGTGGTGGTGTGCACCTGTAATCCCAGCTCTTCAGGAGGCTGAGGCAGGAGAACTGCTTGAACCCGGGAGGTGGAGGCTGCACTGAGCCGAGATCGCGCCACTGCACTCCAGCCTGGGCGACAAGAGCGAGACTCCGTCTCAAAAAAAAAAACAAAACAAAACAGAAAAGACTTAATAACTTAGGCAGTATCATACAGCCGCCTTGCTTTCCATTCGTGTCGCCTACCTCTAGGCAGTCTTCAGCTAATTTTATTCTCAGCAGTCATTCTGCATACACAGTAATGACTAGCCCGCAGAAGAGAGCGGTCAGCTCTCATCTATGTATAAATGTGCAAGTCCACTGCCAAATGTCTTCCCTCCTTACCTATCAATCTGAATTTTCTTCAGTGTCTCCGTAGTCGTGATGGTCTGCCTTGCAGGTTTTTTGAAGAGAAGATCCTGCGTTTTGCGAAACTCCACAGCGAACTGGCCTCCTTGTCTGATTTCTAGCAAGTTGGGTCCTTCCTTGGTTATTAGCGGACTGGGTATTTTTGTAACTGTTGAGGCCACTGGAAGTTTGTCTAGATTCTTTCCTTCTAGATTCATTTCTCTGCTTTTCTTTTAAAACAATAAACAGTATTAGAAATAATTTTGTTAAAGAGACAACCACAAGAAAGAGGCCTTTGTCTACATTTTTCAACGTTATCTTCTCTGACTTCTACCCTATCCTCCAAGAAAATGTGCCCCTTTCTTCAGCCACAACAAACCATGCCCTGCTGCTAACTTCACACAACATTCCCCCTCTCTGTCATTCCCCAACTTACCACCTGCTACACTCTGCTCAAAAGTAAAGTTCTTTGTGAAATATCTCTGTTAGCAGGCATTTCTCATATTGTAATTTTTTATAAAGTATCTCCATCAGGTCATGGTTTCTAGGAGGGAGGGGACAGTGTCTTAGCGATCTTGGTTCCCCTTTAAAAAAACCTTTTTTTGAAGACTAGTCTCAAGTTATTTTTGGAACAAGATTGGATATTCAATAAATGTGGCCATCTTTACAGTCCCATTGCTTAGAACAATGACTAGCATATAGCAGAGACAGAAATGTTCATTGAACATATGAACATGAAAAATAAATTAAAAAAGGAGAATCACACTAAAAGCAGAGGTTGATAGTACATTTAGTGGTGTGGTGTAGATTTTGAGGATCGTGGAGGGAAAAGCCAAAATCATTTCTTTTTCAGACCCAAACTTGAATATTAAGGGACCACAGGAACAGCATATGCCTTTCAGTTGATGATGCCTGTGTAAATTAAACTGTGGCGAAAAGCTTGAGCCACTGAGAGGCCACACAGTGCAGTGACTACACATGTGGGTTCTGAAACTGTTTGAGTCCGGCTCCATCTCTCAACTGTGTTGACCTTAGGCAACTATTTAACATCTCTGTGTCCCCACTTCCCGCTGGCAAAATAAACGGTTATTATTTTAGATTCTGTCTAAGGCGATAAGGGGAAAATGTAAGGTCTAGGAGGCTCCACTGTCTTTTTTCTTTTCTCTTTTGGGACGGAGTCTCGCTGTCGCCCAGGCTGGAGCGCAGTGGCGTGATCTCGTCTCACTGTGACCTCTGGGATGTCCCATTTTCTGAGTTCTCTAACCACTATTCCTCTACCTTTATACCTGGACATCTGGAAAAGGACGCAAATGTGTCACATGGCCTGACTTACCTATTACTAGAAAGAAATGTGAATTTTTAGAATAAAATTAAAGAAATGAGCTAAGTGTTCTAGCTGACTCACTAAAAAAATTTTTTTTGAGATGGAGTCTCACTCTGTTGCTCAGGCTGGATTACAGTGGCACAATCTCCACTCACTGCAACCTCTGCCTCCCGGGTTCAAGCAATTCTCCTGCCTCAGCCTCCCGAGTAGCTGGGATTACAGGCGAGCACCATCATGCACAGCTAATTTTTTTGTATTTTTAGTAGAGACGGGGTTTCGCCATTTTGGCCAGGCTGGTCTCAAACTCCTGACCTCAGGTGATCCACCTGCCTCAGCCTCCCAAAGCGCTGGGATTACAGGCCTGAGCCACCGTGCTCAGCCTCTAAAAATTTATATATATATAAAATTTATATATTTTATATTGCACACACTATATACAAGATAGGGTTTTTTACCGTAAGGAAAAAGAGAAGAAAAACAGTATTCCCTGCAAGAAAGTTATTTCCAAACTTTGGTCAAATTACTCTCATTTATGGTAGAACCAGGTAATTAATATACGTTTCATCCTTTCATTTCATAATTCTAATACAGGAAAATGTATCTGGAGATGGCCTTAGCTGTAAAAACGGCTTTAAAAGAGGCATAATGCTAACCTTTCCTTTCAAGGTTGTTAAGAGGCTAAAGGATGTCAAGTCTTTGGGAAAGAAAACATCCATATACATACTAACATTTAAAAATGTATAGCCTAGGCCCTACAGGGCAGCGGCATCCTCAAATTCATGAGTCAGAACAACTATAGTACCATGAAATAAAAACCAAAAAATATTTTAAGAGATTCACAATTTTTAAAAGATATAAAACTAACATATTGAGAAATGGGCTTTTAAATTGCTATTAATCAACATGATTATGGTAAAGTTACCATAATTATACATACTATATATTACTATTTACACTACAGTAAAATCCCAAGGGGGGTTTCTGTTGAGTCAGAAAATTCTGTGGGTAAAAGGTCACTATGATAAACCAGAAAAAAACAGTGCAAAAGTTTCATTCTTTTATTTACTGGAGTAGTGACTGCTGCTGAATACTGTCGATTAATTCAGCATTTTCATTCTTGAGATTCCATGATGGCAAATTCCTCTTTTCAAAGGCTGACAGCAGGTAGCATTGAAAAGACTTCATTTATTAACTGAATGTCTTCCCATTTGTTTGTCCTTCCTTCCTTCCTTCCTTCCTTCCTTCCTTCCTTCCTTCCTTCCTTCCTTCCTTCCTTCCTTCCTTCCTTTCCTTCCTTCCTTCCTTTCCTTTCTCCCTCCCTCCTTCCTTCCTTCCAATCCCTTCTCCTTCCTTACATACCCTTCTCTCTCCTTCCTTCCTTCCTTCCTTCCTTCCTTCCTTCCTTCCTTCCTTCCTTCCTTCCCTTTCTCCCTCCCTCCTTCCTTCCTTCCAATCCCTTCTCCTTCCTTACATACCCTTCTCTCTCCTTCCTTCCTTTCCTTTCTCCCTCCCTCCTTTCTTCCTTCCTTCCTTCCTTCCCTCCCTCCCTCCCTCCCTCCCTCCTTCCTTCTTTCCTTCTTTCTCTTTCAACAAGGTCTCACTCTGTCACCCAGGTTGGCGTGCAGTGGTGTGACCTTGGCTTACTGCAGCCTCAGTCTCACGGGCTCAAATGATCGTCCCATATCAGCCTCCTGAGTAGCTGGGACTACAGGCATATGCCACCATGCCTGGCTAAGTTTTGTATTTTCTTGGTAGAGATGGGGTCTTCTCTGCTGCCCAGGCTGGTCTCAAACTCCTGGCCTCGAGCATTTCTCCCACCTTGGCCTCCCAAAGCACCCATTTTATTTTTGATTATTGTTGAAGGAGATAATAAATAGGAAGAACACACCAGTCTCTTGTGTTCTATTTGTTAGCCATCTTAAATTGTTAAGATTAGGCCGGGCGCAGTGGCTCAAGCCTGTAATCCCAGCACTTTGGGAGGCCGAGACGGGCGGATCATGAGGTCAGGAGATCGAGACCATCCTGGCTAATACGGTGAAACCCTGTCTCTACTTAAAAATACAAAAAACTAGCCGGGCGACGAGGCGGGCGCCTGTAGTCCCAGCTATTCGGGAGGCTGAGGCAGGAGAATGGCGTAAAAAACCCGGGAGGCAGAGCTTGCAGTGAGCTGAGATCCGGCCACTGCACTCCAGCCTGGGTGGCAGAGCAAGACTCCGTCTCAAAAAAAAAAAAAAAAATTGTTAAGATTAGACTCTTATTTTAAATGCAATGGAAGATTTTGTTCTTAGATTCTTATCTGTTTGCCCTTCATAAGTTAACAAGGAAGTTAACTTACATTATACAATTCCTGTGATACTTATATCACAGAATTATTTTAAAACTACCCCAAAACTCACAGAAGGCTAGCACTAGAAGGGACCCATCAGGTCATTTAGGTAAAACTCCATTACAACTTACAAATGAGAAAACTTAGACCAAAAAAAGTGAAGTGACTGCTAACCGCACAAAACTATATCCCAGATGCCTCCTGACTCTAAAGCCATTGCTCTATAAAATCTTATCTAAACTTTTTAAACTTTAATGAAAGTTTTAAGAACCCAGACTGTATGTGTAACAATAATAATTTTAAAAATTTGAAATTTTAATGGAAAAGTAAAGGGAAATGTAATTTTCTTCTCTCGATAAATATGGACTTCTTTACTGTTAGACATGAAAATCAAAAACAAAACAAAAAAAAAAAAAAAAAAAAAGAAAAGCATTTTACCCTCTCATTTTTATAGCAATTTTCATTGGTCATAGAATCAGACATAAGCATATCTTCTGGGCTGGGCGCGGTGGTTCACGCCTGTAATCTCAACACTTTGGGAGGCCGAGGCGGGCAGATCACTTGAGGTTGGGAGTTCAAGACCAGCCTGACCAACATGGAGAAACCCCGTCTCTACTAAAAATACAAAATTAGTTGGGAGTGGTGGCGCATGCCGGTAATCCCAGCTACTCGGGAGGCTGAGGCAGGAGAGTCACTTGAACCCAGGAGGTGGAGGTTGCCGTGAGCCGAGACACTCCAGCCTGGGCAAGAAGAGCGAAACTCCATCTCAAAAAAATAAAAATAAAAAAATAAAATAAAAAAGAGTATCTTCTGCACAAGTTATATAATGCTATTATGTAAAACTTGATAAATATGTATTTCTATCTATAAATTGTTTCCATTTTATACCTACAACCTAAGTTATTGAAATGTACAAGAGCTAAACATGTATAAAGACTTTGCTCACTACTGAATTAACTTTCTAACAACTCAGTGCTGCTTCACAGAGCAGTCCAAAACATGATTGAAAATGTAATGGCTTGGCTAACCAGGTGAAACCCCGTCTCTGCTAAAAATACAAAACACTAGCCGGGCGTGATGGCGGCGCCTGTGGTCCCAGCTCCTCGGGAGGCTGAGGCAGGAGAATGGCGGGAACCCGCGAGGCGGAGCTTGCAGGGGGCCGAGATCGGCCACTCACTCCAGCCTGGGCCACAGAGCGAGACTCCGTCTCAAAAAAAAAAAAAAAAGAAAGAAAATGTAATGGCTGACACAGTAATGCAGCTGGATATTCAGGAAGGCAAGTTGCAACGTGTTCATCAATGACAAGTCATTTTAGATGAAAGCGAAGTGAAGACTGGAGCTGAACTTCCTCCCCCTAGTGTTCAGTTAGGTTTCAGCAGCTGAGAAATACAAGCTGGCTTAGTAATCCCCTCTCTCTCCTCAGTATTGTATTTGTACTGATTTCAGTATAGGCCTTTTTGGATAATGCCAATATAGTGGAAAAGGATATTCTCTCTGGTAATGTACCTTCAGTTATGACCATTTCACTCCATCAATTGAGAGTACATATCTCAGATAGTTAGTGTAGCCCTTTATCTGAAATAAAGGTGCTATTTCCCAAGTGATATTTAATGGCACCAGCCTGGACAACACAGTGAGATCCCATCTCTATAGAACTTTCATAAAAAATTAGCTGGGTGTGGTAGTGCAGACCTATAGTCCCAGCTACGCAGGAGACTGAGGTGGGAGGATCACTTGAGCCTGGGAGGTAAAGGTCGCAGTCAGCCGTGACGGCACCCCTACACTCCAGCCTAGGCCACAGAGCGAGACACTGTCAGAAAAAAAAAAAAAAAGAAGAAGAAGGAAAGAGAGAGAGAAAGATAAATCAATACATTTAATGAGACAGGTACTATAAATGAGGGAGAAATAAAAAATAAAGCAAAAGTAACTCATGGTCTCATGGTGAGTGGATAAATACCATGCAGATGCTCTGTCTTCCTTCGTACTGAACGGGCATGATGTACTTTAGAATAGAGAGCTGGTCTGTGGTGTCCTCTAGAACTGCCGAGATCCTCAGCACATCTGGAAGCGAGAGTGGCTCTCGGGTTTCTAGGATTTCTGGGATGATTTCTACGTCTGTTTCTTTAGGTAGTCCGTCTTCTTCTACGGTACTAGGTGGTTTGCCTGTCACTGACACTGTCATCTCAGAATGCCAAACTTTTGGAGGAAGGTTTGAGTCTTCCAGGCTGTCTCTAAGGAAAGAATAAAGAAAAAATAAGTCAGCGACCAATATTTAAACATTACTTTAACTCAGAAGTACAGGCAGCAACGTGCTGGGCTCCTGTAATATTCATGTTGTCATATAATATAATCTAGATTTAAAAAAAAAAAGTAGGAGTTGGAGTGTGATTCTACTAAATATCTTCCATTTTGACCAACCAAAGGCAAACAACTTACTTTTTTTTCCCCCCCTTTTATTGAGATGGAGTTTCGCTCTTGTTGCCCAGGCTGGAGTGCAATGGCGTGATCTCAGCTCACCGCAACCTTTGCCTCCCAGGTTCAAGCGATTCTCCTGCCTCAGCCTGCTGAGTAGCTGGGACTACAGGCACCCGCCGCCACACCCGGCCAAGTTTGTGTTTTTAGTAGAGATGGGGTTTCTCCATGTTGGTCAGGTTGGTCTTGAACTCCCAACCTCAGGTGATCCACCCAGCTCAGCCTCCCAAAGTGCTGGGATTACAGGCATGAGCCACCACACCTGGCCTACTGTTTAATAAAGATACGTAGCTCATGCAATTTGGCTATGCTGATCAATTTAAATTTGAGCCAAAATTACCTTTTTTTCCCTAGGAGTATCTTTAGATGCTAACCAAAACTGTCTCCTGATGAGTGAAAAACAGAATGTGGTATCCAGCCTCCAAGGTGGCCCAAATGATTCTCACTTTCTAGTATTAATGGTTCTGTGTCGTCTACGCCACACTGAGTAGGACCAGCCTATGTAACCAGAAGGTTATTGTGGCAATGATGGAGTGGGACTTCCAAGGCTAAGTGATAAAAGACATTGCAGCTTCTGCCTTCCTCTCTCAAATTGCTCAGTGTAAGGGATGACAGCTGCTTCGGCATGAGGACACTTCAGCAGCACTGTGGACACATCCATGAGGGTAAGGAACAAACGCCTCTTGCTGGCAGCCTGCACCAACTTGCCAGCTCTGTCAATGAACCACCTTGGCAGTGGATACTCCAGCCCCCATCAGGTCTTCAGATCATTGCCATTATTGCCACCCATGGCCAACTTCAAGTGCAGGAGAGACCCCAAGCCAGCACCATCCAGCTAACCTGCTCCTAACCTTGGGACCCGCAGAAACTGTGGGAAAGAATAAATGTTTGTATTTTAAGTCGCTAAGTTCTGGGGTGATCTGTCACACAGCAGTAGATAAGGTATACACAGAACTTTAACAGAAGGCATAATTTAAATACATGTATACAAAAAACAGGAATTGTAAACATACTCTTCCATTCTCCTTTAGTTTCGTTACCCTCCGTGGAATATGTATAATCTCACAGAAGTGCAGCTACCTAAAATGGGAAGGAAACACCGAGATTAGTTTATGGGAGTCTTCAATGATGTTTCAGTTATTTCGATACCATTTTATTCAGAGAAAATTAAATGATTACGGGAGCTGTGACTGTCGCCTCTTTGTGCAGAGTGGAGCAGTCCCAGAGGCGAAAGAAACACTGACATCACGGACCGCAGGTCTATGAAGAAGTCAACCGAATTCTTACTGCTTTACCAAACTCAAGACACACGCACTCTGTGAGCCTCTTCTTAAGGTAAATTAACGTTCAACATGGTTTTAGTGTGTTCCATCGTATCACGATTTTAATTGGTAATCTCTATATACTTGATTTTTTCTATCATTCTAATTACTCTAACATTTAATTAGATCACTCAATCCATCTTATCCGCCAGATAATGGAATTTGCTCCACATGTGCTTAGAGGAATAACTGAGATGACATTTAGAAAAACTGTATTAATTGGGGCCGGGTGCGGTGGCTCATGCCTGTAATCCCAGCACTTTGGGAGGCCGAGGCGGGCAGATCATGAGGTCAGGAGATCGAGACCATCCTGGCCAACATGGTGAAACCCTGTCTCTACTAAAAAATACAAAAAATTAGCGAGGCATGGTGGCGGGCACCTGTAGTCCCAGATACTCGGGAGACTGAAGCAGGAGAATGGCGTAAACCCGGGAGGTGGAGCTTGCAGTGAGCTGAGATCGCACCACTGCACTCTAGCCCGGGCGACAGAGTGAGACTCCGTCTCAAAAAAAAAAAAGAAAGAAAAACTATATTAATCCTGGAAATCGGAAATCAGTTTGACACTGCTGTCAAGATGTTACCCCTCTAGAGTAAACCAAAATCCTTTCTGCTTAAATGAGCTTTACAGTGAGAACACCTATGGAGAATTTTGCGTTGTACTGAATGGACAGTGAGTGGTGAGTTTCCAATGTAAATTCGTCCACAATAAAGTAACTCTGAGAGAGGTGGTGCAAATATGACTCTTGCAACAAAAATCTGACATGCAAAATTTCAAACATATAAAACAGAATCTTCATATAAATTTGAAAAAATGCTTCAAACTAGCCAGATTTCCTGATGCAGGGGCAGTTTTAGGAGGAAGTAGCATTGTATTAAGCAGAATATCTTTCTTTCTTTTTTTTTTTAAGATGGAGTTTTGCTCTTCTTGCCCAGGCTGGAGTGCAGTGGTGTGATCTCGGCTCACTGCAGCCTCTGCCTCCCGGGTTCAAGTGATTCTCCTGCCTCAGCCTCCTGCAGCGTAGCTGGGATTATAGGCACGTGCCACCACGCCCAGCTAATTTTGTATTTTTAGTAGGGACGGGGGTTTCTCCATGTTGGTCAGTCTGGTCTTGAACTCCCGACCTCAGGTGATCCACCCGCCTCGGCCTCCTAAAGTGCTGAGATTACAGGTGTGAGCCACTGCACCCGTCAATATTTTTCTTTTGATGATGTTGATTCTTTGTTTTCCACTTTCTTTTTTTTTTTTTTTTTTTTTTGAGATGGAGTCTCGCTCTGTCGCCCAGGCTGGAGTGCAGTGGCCGGATCTCAGCTCACTGCAAGCTCCGCCTCCCGGGTCCACGCCATTCTCCTACCTCAGCCTCCCGAGTAGCTGGGACTACAGGCGCCCGCCATCTCGCCCGGCTAATTTTTTGTATTTTTTAAGTGGAGATGGGGTTTCACTGTGTTAGCCAGGATGGTCTCGATCTCCTGACCTTGTGATCCGCCCGCCTCGGCCTCCCAAAGTGCTGGGATTACAGGCTTGAGCCACCGCGCCCGGCCTGTCTTCCACTTTCTTAGGCTTGGGCCATAACAGGTAATTGTGCTTCACAAGGGTAAGACAGGGCTACACTTGTGTAGATTCCAGTGCCTTCCTGCTGTTCTGGCTTCTCATTCCTCATGCGAGAAACCCAGTACTCATTCCTGCCACCTTCTTCATCTGGATATCAGCATCCTCCTAATCCAAACTATTACCAAGGCCTGTGGATTTTGCCTTCTTTTTCTCTTTTTTGAGACGTAGTCTCATTTTGTCCCTCAGGCTGGAGTGCAATGGCGCCATCTTGGCTCACTGCAGCCTCCGCCTCCGGATTCAAGCGATTCTCCTGCCTCAGCCTCCCGAGTAGCTGGGATTACAGGCACCCGCCACCACACCCAGCTCATTTTTGTATTTTTATTAGAGACGGGGTTTCACCATGTTGGCCAGGCTGGTCTCAAACTCATGACCTCAGGTGATCCACCCACCTTGGCCTCCCAAAGTGTTGGGATTACAGGTGTGAGCAAGGCGCCCAGGCAGATTTTACCTTCTATTTCCGTATCTCCCAAGTTGCACCCAGTTGTTGCTGTGTTTGTTTGTTTGATTTTTTCCTTGTTTTCTTTTTTGCTTGAACTACTCCAACAAGCACTAAATTGGAAGTGATCTTTTAATTAAAAAAATTTTTTTTCTGATATACTGACAGAAGGTTCAGGAAGTGATCTTTGAAAATGGAAAATCTGACCATGTCCCTCCCTAGAACTCTTCAGTGGTTTCCCATTGCCTTAGGACAAAGAACAAAATTCTTGACTTGGTCCACAAGGTCTGTATGGTCTGGGCCCTCTGATCCTCTCTAGACCCAACTACAATTGCCCTTTCCTTGCTCTCTGGGTTCCAGCCACAAGGGGCTTCTTTCAATTCTCCTATGGACTCATGCTCCCTTGCAACTCAGGGTCTTTGCACCTGCTATTCCTTCCAGTGGAAACACTCTTCCCTCACCTCTTCACCTTGTAAAGTCCCACTGACCCATCACCAGCTTAAGACAGTGTCATTTTTCTAGGTAAAATCCCTAATATTTTCTGTGCTCTGGGAGATGGACCCGTATGGAGTATATCCATGGGATATTCCAGAAAGATTCAGTGTAGGGAAATGAAATCAAGCATTTATTCTCCCTGCTCCTTCTCTGCCAGAATATCATTGGTTGGTTATGTTCCTCTTTCAAAGGTCATGGCTCCTGTCAGGCAAAATTCTCTCCAAACGTCTCTCTCTGGTCTTAGGTAACTATTTCTTTCCTAGATCCCAGGAGACTCCATCATCCCTTGTAGTTTCACTCCTGCTTTACCTTTTTTTTTTTTTTTTTTTTTTTTTTTGAGACAGTCTCACTCTGTCACCCAGGCTGGAGTGCAGTGGTGTGATCTCAGCTCACTGAAACCTCTACCTCCTGGGTTCAAGTGATTCTTGTACCTCAGCCTCCCAAGTAGCTGATTACAGGCACACACCACCACGCCTGGCTGATTTTTGTATTTTTAGTAGACACAGGGTTTCACTATGTTGGCCAGGCTAGTCTCGAACTCCTGACCTCAAATGATCCACCCACCTCGGCCTCCTAAAGTGCTGGGATTACAGGCATGAGCCACCACGCCCGACCCATATTTTGTTTTAAAAAGTATTCTGATCATGCTCTACTAATGGGTCATCACCTGCAGTTTGAAAAATGCCTTAAATGACCCTTGTCCAAGTGATCCTTTTCCTGACTCGTCAGGCCAGATCAGGCTTCTGGGCATTCATGCCACTATTTTCCCGCAGAGCTCAGTTCACAGTTGGTTATGTTTATGTCAGTTTCCCCACTAGACAACTGCTCCAGGAAAGCAGCAACATGACAACGATGCTCACAGCTATATCAGGCGCTAAGCCTCAGTGCTCAGTGTTTGTGGAATGAATAATACATGAACAAACGAATGAAACTCACACTTCATGTGTTACTCCTCCCAGGAGGACTTACATATAGAACTTTGACAAATTAATATCTAATGGTGAAATTTCTAGCACATTTCTTTCTGGGACAGAGAACACTGGGTGGGGTAGTAGGCTACAAGGTACAAGTTCCATTCAGATGTATTTAAGAGAGGATCTGATTTTAAAAGTGACTTATTTACATCTATTTCATACAACTTTGGAGTCATCCTTTACTCCTCTCTCTCATTCGTCATCCACCAGCAAATCCTGCCAGAATTTAAATATATTCAGAATTCCAGTACTCATCACCTCTGTTTACACAGCATCTCCTCTCATCATATCACTACAGGAACCTATAATTATCTTCCTGCTGGTGCCTTTGCCTCCCTTCAGTCTCAACACAGTGACTTTGTCAATACGGAAGTCAGATAGAGTCACCCTTCTGTTCAGAACCCTTAAATACTTCCCATCTCAAAGAGGGGGAAGCCTCTCTTACATACTTCCCATCTCAAAAGGGGGAAAGCCTCTTTTACAGTGGCCTCTCTGCTTAATTTTCTCCACAGAAATTATCATCTTCTAACGTGTCATCTATTTTACTTGCTCATTGTCTTGCTCCCCCTCGTTAAGATGTAAGCTCCACGAGGGCAAAGATTTGTTTACTGCTGTGTCATCCTACACAAACCTTGGTACAGAGTAGCCATTCATTAAACTATTTGTTAAATAAATGAATGAATCCATAGGGTAACCGAAATAAATATGCAATAATTCGGAAATGTGAATCTCTGGCGTCCATTAATCCACCTCTACAAGTATCTACGGAGGACCTATTAGACACGGACACGAGGCAGCTAAACGAGTTCTCCTAAAAGGGCGATAAAGCCTCCTGCAGGCAGTCCTCCTCATACCTCGGATCCAAAAAGAAGAATGGAAGTAAGAACTTAAGTCATTTCATTCTTTTTTTTTCTTTTGTAGAGATGGGGGGAGGTGGTCTCACTATGTTGCCCAGGCTGGTCTCGAACTCCTAGCCTCAAGCGATCCTCCCGCCTCGGTTTCCCAAAGAACTGGGTTTACAGGCGTGAGCCGCCGTGCCCAGTCTCATTTCTTGAAAGAGATAAATAAGTAGAGGGCAGAAAAGAAGCACTAGAAAAATAAAAAAGAGAAGGAAGAGGTCCTGCTGCCTTCGTGCTCCCGGCCTTTCTCTTCCATGCTAGGTTAGGATCCCAGAATTTCCATTCTGTCTATTGCTTGTGGATTGAGGGATATTCACCCCCCTGTTGGCAAATCAATCTTACAATCATTCTTTAGGCAGTGGGAACGTCCTCCACTCAGAGTGCACCTTTCCACCTACGGCGTCCGGTGACGCAGGAAGTAAACTAAGCTGTTTCCATGGCAACGCACAGCTTTGGCGGATTTAGCTGGCTACCATTTTGCCTACCCCTGTTCCCAAGTAATACATTTTGCAGCCTACCAAGATGAAAGGACTTAAGAAAATAATTGTAAGAGTGCTCTTGAATGTGGCTTATTTCAGTGCGAAAGCGATTTCCGAGGACTGCTTTTCTGGCGTTTGGAGAAGATGCCTAAATTGAGGGCGGGGTCGAGAGATGTTTAATCCCACAAGGCCACGCGGCGGGGCCTTGTCTTTCTCTTCCCGCCATCTTGGCTCCTGTGGAGGTGAGAGAAGCGCCTGCTGCTGAAATTTGGGGGCAAATAACCGGAGTAGGTTTGTTCCTATACCTTGGCGAGTCGCCGGTGTGTATCGGAGTCTCTGCCAGCCATTGATTTCTATGGGTTTCAAGAAGAAGGAGAACAGGATGGAGCAGATGTTGGGCCGATGGTGCTTGGTCCCCTGACGCCCGGAGAACGGCTGCCCGGGTTATCCGAGTTAAATTCCTGGGCCTGAGCGGAGTGAAATGATGATTTTGTCCATGAGGCAGTGCTTCCTTTCGGCTAGGGTTTTTCCGTTTCCTCCCAGTCCAAACCTCCCTTTGCTTGTCTGACCAGTCTCTTCCCTCAGCTTTTCTCCGAGACCCAGCCGATGCCTAAGTCTTAGGTGGGAGTCTCTGATGAAGTCTTCATTTCTTTCCTGAGTGTTGCTTCCTGATAATGGCATGCATTTCCTCAGGCTTTTCTAAGAGTCATTTTTGTGACTCTTGTCCCTTGGTTTTGTCGTCATTCTGAAGTTTGCTTAGATACCAGCTGTTCTCTGAGGTTTGAATGTCTTGCCGGAGCCTGCGTTTCATGTGGATGTTCTGGCATAATTGTCCCCGTACTCCTACGGGAAACTCCCGTCCAAAAGGAATTTGCCTTCGGGGCTTAAACGAGAGGGGACGAGGTGGGAAACTTGCGTGGCTTGGTTTTAAACTGAATCTTTTTGTTTGTTTTAAGGCCTGCTGGGAACGGGACTTCTAAAAGGAACTATGTCTGGAAGGTACGCGTTTTAAATATGGTTGCTCTTTGTTTTTGTGTGTTAGACGTGAACGTTTAAATGCGAGCTTAAAATTGGCAAGAAAAAACTTAGATGTTTGCTCTGAGTAACTTTTGGGTGGGGGTCGTTACAAGTCAAATCGGTTTTCTGAAGTTTATGTTTCATGTTGTGTATCTTTTCTGTCTTAGGCTGTGGTCCAAGGCCATTTTTGCCGGCTATAAGCGGGGTCTCCGGAACCAAAGGGAGCACACAGCTCTTCTTAAAATTGAAGGTGTTTATGCCCGAGATGAAACAGAATTCTATTTGGGCAAGAGATGCGCTTATGTATACAAAGCAAAGAAGTAAGTTTGTAGGTTTTGGGTTTTTATTTTGGGATCTGCCTCATTTTCTTTTTTATATAACGGAGTCTTGCTCTGTTGCCCAGGCTGGAGTGCAGTGACTTGGTCTCCCTCACCGAAACCTCCGCCTCCCGGGTTCAAGCAATTCTCCTGCCTCAGCCTCCCGAGTAGCTGGGATTACAGGCGCCGGCCACCACGCCCGGCTACTTTTTGTATCATTAGTAGAGACAGTGTATTGCCATGTTGGCCAGGCTGGTCTCAAACTCCTGATCTCAGGTGATCTACCCACCTCGGCCTCCCAAAGTGCTGAGATTACAGGCTTGAGCCACTGTGCCTGGCCTCATTATCCTATTGAAATAATAAAATATTTGGCTGAAGTACTTGGTATTGGTTTTTTTGTTTTTGTGACAAGAGTCTCGCTCTGTTGCCCAGGTTGGAATTCAGTGGCCTCACTGCATCCTCTGCCTCCTGGCTCAAGCGATTCTCCTGCCTCAGCCTCCTGAGTAGCTGGGCTTACAGGGGTGCACCACCATGCCCAGCTAATTTTTGTATCTTTACTAGAGAATGGGTTCCCCCATGTTGGCCAGGCTGGATAGGTATTGCTATGGCTTCTATTTTGCATCATTAAGGAACTTAATGGGGAGTCTTAGAAGGACATTACTTCTGTAGGTGGTGTTGGATTTAGGTACCTTTTGCACTTGAAAACAATAAAGGAGCTAATTCCTTATATTGTGATCCTTTTAAGGTTTCTAATTGTTTTTCTCGGCTCCTTTTGCTAGAATTCAAGGATTTTTAGAACACTTGACGCCTAATGCATTTTGTTAATGCCTTAAAAATACGGGTTTTTTTTTTTTTTTTGAGACAGAGTCTCACTGTGTCACCCAGGTGCAGTGGCATGATATCAGCTTATCGGCTCACCACAACCTCCACCTCCCGGGTTCAAGTGATTCTCCTGCCTTAGCCTCCCGAGTAGCTGGGATTACAGGTGCCTGCCACCACACCCGGCTAATTTTTGTATATTTAGTAGAAACAGGGTTTCACCATTTTGGCCAGACTGTTCTTGAACTCCTGACCTTGTGATCCACCCGCCTCGGCCTCCCGAAGTGCTGGGATTACAGGCGTGAGCCATCGTGCCATTGCACTTTAGCCTGGACAACAAGAGCAAATCCTATTTTCTTCACCCACTCCAAGCCAATTAAAATCTCTGGGAAAGGGTTTTAATCATTGCCCCACCTTTTCTTCTACAGCCAAGAATAAATTTTAAGTCAGGTTCAGTGGCTCACACCTGTAGTCCCAGCATTTGAGAGGCCTAGGTGGGAGGATTGCTTGATGGCAGTAGGTAGAGGCTGCAGTGAGCTATGATTCGGCCACTGTACTGCAGCCTGGGTGACAAGACAACCCTGTGGTCTTTAAAGGAAATACATATAAAGTCGCATCCTTTGTACATTGCTGGAACCTCAGTGGTTTCTCTCATTCAGTAAAAGCCCGTCATTAAGGGCTCCATAATTCTCTTACCTCAGCTGGGATTAACCCCTTGGTGTCTTCAGTCTTTCCTCCGGTCAGGACACACCTTGCTTGGCCCCAGTGCCTGCGCTAGTCATCCCCTGATCACTTCATGGCGCTTCTCCCCCTCCTTTCCAGTCTGTGTTCCATTGTCACCTCGGTGAGACCTTCCTTGGCTATTTAAAATGGCAGGTAATTCCTCCTTTCTGTACACACAAACATCCTCACACCTGTCCTTTTGCTGTTTTTTCAGTATTGCCTCCGTTATCATCTGACGTATGTATTTCCTTACACTTGGTTAACGGTTTTGAAAGGGATTTTTGTTTTATAGCTGCTGTGTTTTACAGAAGGGTCTGGCATACAGTAGGTATTCGATAAGTATCTGTTGTGAATGGTGTTCCAGGCATTTAAAGTTTCTCAGGTGATGAAGTGGGTAACCAGGGTGGAGCCACTCGTCTAGAGGTCACCTTGAATTTGTATCCAACTATATTGGCCTGTATTCCTCTTCTTTCCCTTTTTAAAATCAGCAACACAGTGACTCCAGGCGGCAAACCAAATAAAACCAGAGTCATCTGGGGAAAGGTAACTCGGGCCCATGGAAACAGTGGCATGGTTCGTGCCAAATTCCGAAGCAATCTTCCTGCGAAGGCCATTGGACACAGAATCCGAGTGGTGAGTATGGTTTTTAGCAAAACGGATGTCTGATGAATCAGACTGAGGTCAAGGTGTTGCGCTTTGACTTCTGAGGACTTGTGTGGTTGTGAAATTGACACCAGTAAATTACGCTGCAAAATTTGTGTATTGCAGAATGCTGGGGAGAAATAGTAATTGAAAGAATAGGTGTTTGGTGTTTTGTTTTTTTTTGTTGTTGTTGTCACCCAGGCTGGGGTGCAGTGGCATAATCATAGCTCACTGCAGCCTCAACCTCCTGGGCTCAAGCAATCCTCCCACAGCCCCCCAAGTAGCTGGGACCATAGGCATGTGCCACCACACCCAGCTAATTTTTGGGGTTTTTGTTTTGTTCTGTTGTTTTTGAGACAAGGTCTCACTTTGTCACGCAGGCTGGAGTGTAGTGGCATGATCTCAGCTTGCTCCTGACCTTTGCCTCCAAAGTTCAAGTGATTCTCGTGCCTCAGCCTCCTGAGTAGCTGGAATTACAGGCGTATGCCACCGTGCCCAGATAATTTTTTGTATTTTTGCAATGATAGGGTTTGTCCATGTTGCCCGGGCTGGTCTTGAACTCCTGAGCCCAAGTGATCTGCCCATCTTGGCCTCCCAGAGTGCTGGAATTACATGCTTGAGCCACCACAGCCAGCCTTGAATAAATAGTTTTCTGGTGAAGATATTTATTGGGCACTGAAGTAATTGCTAGAAAGCGACAATTCAGCAGTTACTCCTGGCATAATTGTTAATATTTTGCCATTTCCATCATGTCAGTCTTGTTAGAACAGGTGTTAGTAGCTTTGTTTTGTACATGAAGAAAACAGACGCTCATGTTCCTAGGTCTCAGGTCTTTGGTGCCATCCTTGGAGTTTAAATTTTTCTCAATTTTCTCTTGTAATTTTTCTCAAATAGTTCCTACTTTTTCTTCAGGATCCATTTTGGAATGTAGACTGTATATTCTTGGGATCAAGAATATATGCATACCATGTATTCTTGGGGCCAGGGGGGTACTTTTGAACCCTGCTAAGTGGTTCATTGGGGTTTATCAACAGAGGAGGCTTTTCCTCTGTCTTTAGAAGAAGCAAAATTAAATGTATCTTCAGTACATGTTTTTCTTTCTTTTTTTTTTTCTGAGACTGGAGTCTCACTCACTCTGTTGCCAGGCTGGAGTACAGTGGCGGGATCTTGCTTCACTGCAAGCTCCCAGGTTGAAGCGATTCTCCTGCTTCAGCCTCCTGACTAGCTGAGACTACAGGCACGCACCACCACGCCCAGCTAATTTGTGTATTTTTTAGTAGAGACAGGGTTTCACCATGTTGGCCAGAATGGTCTTGATCTCTTGACCTTGGGATCCGCCTGCCTGGGCCTCCCAGAGTGATGGGATTACAGGCTTGAGCAACAGCACCCGACCAGTATATGTTTTTTTAAGAGTGCTGGTTCTTAAGGTATGTTCACATAGAGATTGAAAGCTATAAAAACTCTCCTTTCTACTAGAACATGTAATTGGTTGCCTTTCAGAGATGTATCCATATTACGCTTCTTGATTTGTAGACTTATATGTAACATTCACCCAATGTTTTGTGTTCTTTTTTCCCCACAGATGCTGTACCCCTCAAGGATTTAAACTAACGAAAAATCAATAAACGTGGATTTGTGTTCTTGTATTTTTGTTAAGTGGATTAAAGAATTTATTACCTTAAATTGATTTGCTACATGCTTAAAATGATAGAGGTTGCCCGGCATTTTTGGAGTACAAGGAGATCAGAGACATGTGATGAAAATTACAGGGCGAGTTCAGAGATTTAGAAGGGAGTGGGTTTTAATTCGAGTATCTTTGACAGAGTCTTGCTCTGTTGCCCGTGCTGGAGTGTAGTGGTGCTCACTGCAGCCTCACATTCAAAGGCTCAAGCAATCCTCCCTTGGCCTTTGAAGTAGTTGGGACCGCAGGCTCATGCCACCATGTCTGGCTCATTTTTAAATTTTTTGTAGAGGGGGTATGACTCTTGCCCATGCTGGCTTCAAACTCCTGGGCTCAAGGGGTCCTCCCTCCTTGGCCTCCTGAAGTGCTGGGATTAGAGGTGTGAGCCACCACATCCTGCCAAATGCTTTGTAATACTATGCATTTGTTCAGTACAGATTGGGAAACTTAAAATTTGAATGGAGATTATATTGATGGGCTTTGGCAGTTCATTTGGATAGACTGGGATGAGAAGCTCTTGGGAATTGTGACTAGACAAAGCATTCCAGTATATTAAAATAGAATTGAGCCATATTACTCCACTCATAAAAAGCAATCCTATGGTAGGTATATGGAGGTTGGGAATAGTGCACGGAAAGGTGGCAGCTTTCTTTGGCTTCATGTTTTAATCTGGTATAGTACAAGATTGCACTTTAAGGAAGTAAGCAGGCCTCCCAAATATTTTAGATTTCTTGGGAATATGCTAAAATAAAACAGCTAAGGCATCAGTTTTGCAGTATGGTTGTAGTTTTTTTTTGTTTGTTTGTTTGTTTTTTTTTTTTTTGAGATAAGGTCGTTTTGTTGGGCTGGAGTGCAGTGGCATGATTACAGCTTACTGCAACCTCCACCTCCTGGGCTCGGGCAAACCTGCCTCAGCCTCCTGAATAGCTGGGGCCACAGGCATGTGCAGCCACACCCAGTTAACTTAGTTATTTGTGGAGATGGGCCTCACTATGTTGCCCAGGTTGTAGATTTCTAATTGATGCAGTAACAGTCCTTCCCCCCCCAACCCCACCCGAGGGTTATTGATGTCTAAAGCACAGGTAGTTTTTTAAATTAACAGATCTTTAAATTGCACTGAAAATGTCAACAAGAAACTGGGAGTTTGCCCCCTAATCCCTTTTGCAGTTTTGAAACGTGTATGGGTTCTCTTGTCTATGCTGCAAAAGAATTAACATGCTGGAAATGCATTAGGGAAAGAGGATGAAAGAAAGGACTGGGTGGGAAGAGCACACTGGCTGTTGTGTTATTTGGTCTGAGAAGGAAAATGTTTGCAGTAAGGGAAAAGAGTGGGAATACTGTCCCAGCTTTTCTGCTTCCCCTTCCTCCTAGTAACCATCCTGTTACAAATCTGCTAACCTACAAAGAGGGTAGTGAGATGCACTGACCCAAGAGAAAGCAAGAAGTCCTCCTCCCCTAGAGGTTCCTCTGTCACATTGGCAGTTGTAAGAAAGGTTCGGTCAGTCCAATGGTGGAACATAGGCAAAAACTGCCATTGTTGGAGTCCCATGTTTCATGGACAGGGGCTTTTATTAATGCTCTGCCAGACTCATTTATTAGGATTGTGGTCTTAAGGCAAACTGTGTTGATGCTGTATTCACCAGAAGTAAGCCATACTTTTTTCATAGTCAAAAGTTGGAAGTTGTGTATTAGAATGCTGATGAAATTGAACTTGGGAATTACGCAGTCAGCGGGAGGAAGTGCTGATCTTGGATACCCACTCCAAAAGGCCAATATAAGCTAAAAGTACCTATTGTGTTCATTGTGCCAGTTAAATAGATGTGATCAGTACTCTTGGGGTATTCAGGGATAGAGGCATGTGGGTATACTGGCTACATAACATAAAACTATCAAGTGTAGAAGAAATACGGAGGCATCTCAGAGGAAATGGCAGGAAGATTTTAGGAACACAAGTAGCTGACTGGAAAGTCCAGAAAACTAAGAAATGCCACATAAGACGTCTCTTGTACTGAGGATCTTATGATTGTTCTTGTGTGTAATAACAATGTCACTGAAGAACTTGATTCACAGGAAGTTTTAAAATTTACTGATTTGAGACAGGGTTTCTGTTGCCCAGCCTGCAGTGCAGTGGTGTGATCATAGTTCACTGCACCCTTGAACTTCTGGGCTCAGGCAATCCTCTGCACACAACCTCCAGAGAATCTGGGACTACATGTGCATGCCACCCACGTCCATTTAAATTTTTTTTTCGGGGTCCCAGGCTGGTCTCTTAATTCCTGGCCTCAAGTGATCCCCCTGCCTTGTTCTCCTAAAGTACTGGGATTACAGATGTGAGCCACCATGTCCAGCTCAGATTAATATTTTACATCCCAGTGGCAGCCCAGTATAAACAAGGGAAAATCAGGTGGGCTTTTCAGTCTCAAATGGCTAAGATTCTAACATGTTTCTGGCTATGGGGGCTGGATAGGTAATGGTGCATTTACAAAGTTGGGGAACCAGGGGATGGTTTTGTGGGAGGAGCAAAAGTTGAATTTGAGGAAGTTGAATTTGTTAACCGACATATCCATGAAGACCGATGGGTATTTCAGGTCTGGGTTAGACATATGGAGAAGTGAATGGTATTCTGAGTAGAACAGATGAGAGGAATGGAGGTGCTTACACAGTAAGTGGTAGGCATCTGAGCAAAGCGGGGAAAACAAGGTTGAGACTTTAGGGTAACTCGAGTAACTCACGTGCAATGGCAAATGAGACTCGAGCAAATACATGCTCTTCCTTACCGAGATGATGCAGCATTTGTAAATAATAAATTTACAATTTTTTTCTGCTGCCATACCGAGATGAAGTCAAAAGTACTTAAGTCACCGTTGCCAAAGTCCCGTGGTTTACAGGAAAGGGCTTGCGTGGCTGGTATTTTGTTCACGATGCCATCGAAACAGCTTTGCCTCCCGGCTGGGCGCAGTGGCTCACGGCTGTAATCCCAAACACTTTGGGAGGCGGAGGCGGAGGCGGGCGGATCACCTGAGGTCATGAGGTTGAGACCAGCCTGGCCAACGTGGTGAAACTACGTCTCTACTAAAAACACAGAAAGTCGGGAGTGGTGGCGTGCGCTTGTAATCCCGGCTACTCGGGAGGCAGAGGCAGGAGAATGGCGTGAATCCAGGAGACGGGGCTTGCAGTGAGCCAAGATTGCGCCACTGCACTCCAGCCTGGGCGACGAGTGAAACTCTGTCTCAAAAATAAAAAAAAACAGCCTTTCCTCAGCATAACACTATTGTAACAGCCAGGAGCTTAGGATGACTGGTTCCATTCTATTCACAACAGCAGTTTATTTGTGGTACTGTAGTGGAAAGGGCACGTTTCCTAAGTTACAAATGTGGTTTGGAATCCCACCTTCCACTAGTTGTGGGATGATACACACATTATTTAGTGACTATTTACTTGTAAAATGGTAATACTTAAGACACCACCCCATCCTCATATCTGAGTCCGTAATCTCCACCCAGTTTGTAACTTGAAGTTTTCCTTCTTTCCTACCCCTTCATTTCCCAGTATAGTAGTTTACCTATTCAACTCCCGTTGCATGACTTCCAGCTCAGTGTTTTGAGTTCGTAGTTTTACTTCTTAATGTCATGAGCCACTGGGATTTGTCCCAGTTTCCCATTTTGTATAGTTCCTCACGGCTCCCAGGATCTCCCTTATCTCAGGTGCAGTGGCAATTCTTGGTTGGAAACTAAAAGATGGAGTTGAGTAAAATAGTAAAGGGTGTATCATTGATTTTTATAGGAAATGGCCTTAGTTAAGTAAAGCGCCTACAGTTGGCGACTCAGGATAAGTAAATGAAAGTATTCCACTCACCTTTTCCTACAGAGGACTACACTGAAAGATTCTGCAGAGGGTTGTATGTCCGTCTAAACACCTGGCACCTAGTCGCTGCATATCACTTTGGTAAATGAAAGAACTGGAAAACTGCCTCAGACACCCACACACGGCCAACGCCCTCGCGCCCTACTTCCTCCCACAGCCCCACTCACGTGGGCCTCCAAACAGCATTTATTGGCCGGCTTCGCGCAACGAGACGCGATGGACGTGATCACCGCCCTCATCTTCTGCCGCGAACTTCCAGCGGGTGACGCTGTCCAATCGGAAAGCACCTTTCCTCCGGCGGGGGCCTCCGTCTGCCCCGAGCGGCGAGGGGCGGGGCCGGCGCGGGCGCAGAGGCGTCACGCGCTCCATGGTAACGACGCTCGGCCCGAAGATGGCGGCCGAGTGGGGAGGAGGAGCGGGTTACTCAGGCTCAGGCCCGGGCCGGAGCCGGTGGCGCTGGAGCGGGTCTATGTGGGTCCGAAGCGTTTTACTCCTGTTGGGCGGGCTCCGGGCCAGCGCCACATCTACTCCCGTCTCCTTGGGCAGTTCCCCTCCCTGCCGGCACCACGTCCCCTCTGACACTGAGGTAGGGCGACAGGGGCGGGAGCGGGCCCTCTCAGGGTAAAGTCGTCCAGAAGGAGCAGGCGTAGGAGGTAGTGACTGGGAGAAGGTGTCCTGGATGAGAAAGCGAAATCGGGGCAGAGCCTGAACTCTTACAGGCCTGGGACCCGCTCTCAGCTCCCTACACCCTGCAAGTTGGCTGTTAGGCGCTCAGAACAGTATCACTTCTGTGCGGAGGGTTGTGCTTAGCAGTAGCCCTCGAGGAGTGCTTTTCAAACTTGAGCGTGCATCACAGTCACCCGACGCACACGGTCCAACACAGATTGCCGCCCCCAGTCCCCCACTTAGTGACTCAGTGGGTCTGGGATGAGTCCCCAGAGTTGACAGTTTACGTTCCCAGCTGGTTGGTGATGTATGCTTGTCCGGGGACCACTTTAGGAACCGCTGACCTGAAGTTTCGGGAAGACATTGAACGGAGAGCCAGACAGAGGCGTTGGAGGGATGTTGGGGGCTCACTGGAGACACACTTCAGGTTTCTTTTTACGTTGTGTCGTCACTTTGTTTGCTTTACCCGGTTCCTCTGCTCTGGAAGTACCTGCCGGCCTCCCGTCCCGTTTTTCTCCCTGCTTAAATACTTTGTCTCATTTCAAGTTCCCCAACCTCAAGACAGCCTGCCGAAACCCCCACAGCGGAATATTCTTTTCATTAAAAAGTGTATCGTATCTGTACTCCCTCCTGGCATTTAACCAAGTACTGCTATGTGGTAATAGCTTATTTTTTCAGGCGTATCTTGCCTTTGCAGTTAAATTGTAAGGTTCCGTGGGATGAGGTTTGTGTTTCATACTTTGATTCCTTCACAGCATTTAGGTCAGAGGTGGGTCCACGATAATCCATATTCCTCGAGAAAAGGAGGGACATTACCTGGGGGCAGGGCTGCATGCTGATACACACACGTTCAGTTCAGTCCAGAAATCTAAAGACACTCATTTTTACGGTAATTTCCCAAAATGTTACATGCATACTCTTCATAACCAAGTGAGCCAAAATATTAACTTCGGAGTTTATAGCTTTTTTGCAACTTTTATCATGACACTGCATTTTGGCTCAATTCTTTAAAAAAAATTTCCCACAGAACCCTGTACTTTTCTCTTTTAATTTGGATTAAAATAAGAGAAAGAGTCTTGGTCCCTAATACGTTTCCCTGGTTCCTCATAGAGTATGTAAGTACCAGTCGTCCTCACCATTCTCCTTGCTTTAACGTGGACACAAGAGTATAGGCAGGAACTACAGTGTTCACTGTAGTTATGCTAATGACTACACCTCTGTTCAATGCTTCTGGGAATTACAGTAACTTTTTTGTTTTTGGTGGTGGTGGAGAGCTCCAAAACAGTTTACGTTTTAACTTGTTCTCAACTAAAACTTGTGAGTTTTGTTTTTACCTTTTATTACGCCGGTACAAACAACATCAGAATAATGAACCCCGATGGACCCATCACCTAGCTTTAACACCTAGCTTGAAGGTTCTGCCATTCTTGTTTCATATACTTTCAGCCATTCCCGAACCCCCTACTTGAGTTACTGTTCTTTTGAAAAGTTTTTTGGTAAAATTTACATATATTGAAATGCCTCAAATGTATCCATGCACATTCACATAAAGCATACAACCCATCACAACATAGAACATTCCCACATCTCCAGAACATTCCCTCCTGTCCTGTGCCAGTCACCTGTCCACCTCAGGCAACTAGTTTTCTAATTTTTAAAAACATACTAGATTAGTTTGGCCAATTCTAGAGCTTCGTGTATATGAATGGAATTATATGGTATGTACTCCTCTGTATTTGGCATCTTGCTCAGCATTATGTCTGTGAGATTTGTGTTGTATGTGATAGTAATTTATTCCTTTGAATTGCTGAGTATTCCACTGAATGCCTATATCACAATTTGTTTTTCCGTTATCTTGTGCAAAGATGGGTATTTTGGTCGCTTCCAGATTTTAGCTATTATAAATAAAGCTGCTGTCAATATTCTCGTATGTAATTTTTGTGGATGTATATTTTCATTGTTCTTGGATAAATACCTAGGGGTGAAATTACTGAGTCAAAGGGTAGGTGAATGTTTATAAAAAATACTAACCCTTTCTCCAAAATACTCTACCATTTTACACCCCCATCAACAAAATATTAGTTATGGTTGCTGCATATTCTCACCAATAGATGTCCTTTCTAAGAAATCTTTAAATACCCCAGGTCATAAAAATATTCTCCTGTGTTCTAGAAGCCTTCACTTTTAGGGTTACGATTCATCTCAAATTAATTTTTATATATGATGTGACATAGGGGATCAAGATCCTTTTTTTTTTTTTTTTGCCCCATATGGGTATTCAGTTGCTTTATGTACCTCAGTAATAAATATTTAAATCAGACAGTATTGTAAGCCTTCTTGCTTTGTTCTTCCTTTTCAAAATGATTTTGGCTATTTTAAGGCTTTTATATTTCCATATAAATTTATTTATTTTTTAGCAGGGGGAGGCTCAAAGAGAGATCCATATAAATTTTAGAGTCAGCTTCTCAGTTTCTTCAAAAAAGCCTGATGGGTTTGTGATTCAGATTGCATTTACTCTATAGATCATTTGGAGATAATTGACATCGAACGGTATCAAGTCTTTCAATCCATGAACATAATATATGTTTCTCCATTTATTGAGGTGAGGCATGATTTCTCTCAGCAATGTATAGATCTTGCATTTTTTCTTCCATTTTCTCTTTTTTTGTTTTTGTTTTTGTTTTGAGACAGAGTTTTGCTCTGTCACTCAGGCTGGAGTGCAGTGGCAGAATCATAGTTCACAAGCAGGCTTGAACTCCTGGGCTCAAATGATCCTTCTGCCTTAATCTCCCAAGTAGCTGGGACTGCAGGTATGTGCCACCACACCTGGCTAATTTTTTATTTTTTGTAGAGACAGAGTCTAGGCGGGTCTCGAACTCCTGGCCTCAGGCGATCCTCCTGCCTCGACCTCCCAAAGTGCCAGGATTACAGGCATGAGCCACCATGCCCAACTGGATCTTGCATGTTTTTTGTTAAATGTTTTCCTGAGTCTTATTTTTTGATGCCATTGTTAGTGGAATTATGGTTAAAGTTTTCCAATTGTTTGCTGCTAGTATGTAAAAATACACTGCTAGTATGTAAAAATAATTTTTGTATATTAACTTTGTCTTCTGGGACCTAGCTAAATTTATTTATTCTAGTAGGGTTTCCTCCCTTACAATTTTTGATGTTAGCAATGTATTAACTATAAATAGGAACAATTTTTGTTGTTGTAGTGTTGTATCATTTATGTATTTTTTCCCCCTTATTGCTCTGGTGAGGACATCCAGTTCCAGGCTGAGCAAAAGTGAGATAGCACACCTCCTTGCTGTTTGTTCCTGATCTTAGGACCAGTCCTTGACCATTAAGTATGATGTTAACTGTATATTTTTGTATAGTTCCCTTTATCAGACTGAGAAAGCTCCCTTTGGTTTCTGGTTTCCTGAGGGTTTTTATCCTGAATGGGGACAAATTTTGTCACATGCTTTTTGTTTTTTTCTGATAATTATTGAGATAATCATATAGTTTCTCCCTTTATGAACTGTTCTGTGGTAGATTACATTGCTTTTTCTAGTAGGAAATCAACATTGCAGTTTTGGGATAAACTTGGTCATGTTGGCTTTGGTAATTTTCTTTAATGTTTGTTTCTATTTCATTGTTTTCTGTTCTTTGTTATTTCCTCTTTCTACTTATTGTGGATTTAGTTTGCTCATATTGTTAGGTGGAAACTTAGATCACTGTTTTTTTAACCTTTTTTTCCTTCTAATGTCAACATTCAAAGATATAAATTTCTAAGTACAACTTTATCCGCTCTTCACAAATTTTGACACTTTGCATTTTAATTATCATTTAGGTTAAAATTTTTTGTTTTTTTTTGTTTTTTGTTTTATTTTGAGACAAAGTCTTGCTCTGTTGCCCAGACTGGAGAGCAGTGGTGCAATCTCAGCTCACTGCAACCTCTGCCTCCCGGATTCAAGCGATTCTCCTGCCTCGGTCTCCTGAGTAGCTGGGATTACAGGCACCTGCCCCCACACCTGGCTAATTTTTGTATTTTTAGTGGAGATGGGGTTTCACCATGTTGGCCAGGATGGTCTCGATCTCTTGACCTCATAATCCGCCTGCTTCAGCCTCCCAAAGGGATTACAGGCGTGAGCCACCACACCCGGCCTCAAAAAGTTTTTTAAGAGACAAGGTCTTGGTTGGGTGCAGTGGCTCATGCCTGTAATCCCAGCAGTTTGGGAGACCAAGAGGGGTGGATCATCTGAGGTCAGGAGTTTGAGACAAACCTGGCCAACATGGCGAGACCTGTTTCTACTAAAAATACAAAAATTAGCCAGGCATGGTGGCAGGCACTTTTAATCCTAGCTACTCTGGAGGCTGAGGCAGGAGAATTGCTTGAATTCAGGAGGTGGAGGTTGTAGTGAGCCAAAATTGTGCCACTGCACTTTAGCCTGGGTGACAAGAGCGGAACTCCATCTCAAAAAAAAAAAAAAAAAAAAAAAAAGAGACAACATGTCCCTCTGTCACCCAGGCTGGAGTGCAGTGATATGATCATAGCTCACTGCTATCTCGAACTCCTGTATTCAGACAATCTCCCTGCCTCAACCTTATGAGTAGCTAGAACTTCAGGCACATGCCACCACACCTGGCTAATTTTTTGTTTTTATTTTTGTAGAGACAGAGTCTTGCTATGTTGCCCAGGTTGGTCTTGAACTCCCAGTTTGAAGCAATCCTCCTGCTTCAGCCTCCCAAAGTGTGGGGATTACAAGCGTGAGCCACTGCACCTGGCCGAGATTATTTTATTTATGGTTTAGAATATGATCTATCCTGTTTTTCACATGTACTTATAAAGAATATATATTCTATAGTTATTTTTATTTTATTTTATTGTTTTAGAGATGGGATCTCAGTATGTTGCCTGGGCTGGTCTCGAGCCCCTGGACTCAAGCAGTCCTCCTGCCTTGGCCTCCCAAAGTGCTGGGATTACAGATATGAGCCACTGTACCTGGCCTATTCTGTACTTACTGAATATAGGTTTCTATACATGTTAATAAGGTGAGGTGATTGATACTTTACTTTAGATTTTCTCTATTAAAAATTACTGGCCAGGTACAGTCACCCATGCCTATAATTCCAGCACTTCTGGAGGCCAGGGTGGCAAATCACTTGAGCTCAGGAGTTCAAGACCAGCCTGGGCAACTTAGTGAAACCCTGTGTCTATAAAAAATACAGAAATTAGCTGGGTGTGGTGTTGTGCACCTGTAGTCCCACCTACTTGTGGGGGCTGAGGTGGGGGGATCACTTGAGCCCAGGAGGTGAAGGCTGCAGTGAGCCAGGTTTGCACCACTGTGCTCCAGCCTAATAATGACTCTATTAATACAGGAGAAAATAGGTGTATTTAGCTTGCTTGTGGTTCAAGCTTACATGTGTATCTTTTCATTTTCTTACATTTACCTGTGTGTATGCATGTGTGCTTGTGCATTTTAGGCATTACAATATATATCTTTTGTTTATTGCATGTTTTTATTTTTGAGACAGAGTCTCTCTCCATCGCCCAGGCTAGAGTGCAGTGGCACAGTCTCAGCTCACTGCAACCTCCGCCTCCTGGGTTTAAGGAATTCTCCTGCCTCAGCCTCCAGACTAGCTGGGATTACAGGCACCCGCCACCAAGCCTGGCTAATTTTTGTATTTTTAGTAGAGACAGGTTTTGCCATGTTGGCCAGGCTGGACTCAAACTCCTGACCTCAAGTGATCCACCCACCTCGGCCTCCCAAAGTGTTGGGATTATAGGTGTGAGCCACCACGCCCGGCCTATTACATCTTTAATGCTAATATTATCACACATGTCTGGGGCATGATGTTGAATAAGAGTGGGAAGAGTAGACATCCTTGTCTTGTTTCTGATCTTAGAGGGAAAACATTGCCTTCCACTATTAAAAATATTAATTGTGGAGTTTTTGGGTATGTATGCTTTATAAAATTAAGAAAATTCCCTTCTATACCTAGTTTGCTGAGAGTTTTTAAAAAAAATCATGGATGGATGTTGAATTTTGTTAACTATCTTTCCTGCACCAGTTGATACAATCATGTGGCTTTTCTTCTTTACTCTGTTTATATTATGAGTTACATTGATTGATTTTTTTGAATATCAAATCAGCCTTGCATTCTTGAGATGAACCTCACTTGGTGATGATTTATTACCCTTTTTATATTTTGCTGGGTTTGAATTGCTAATATTTTGTTGATGATTTTACATCTATATATTTTTATTTTTTTAGAGACAGGATGTTACTCTGTCATCCAGGCTGGAGTATAGTGGCACAATCATAGCTCACTATACAGTCTTAAATGACTTCGCTTAAGCCATCCTCCTGCCTCAGCCTCCCAGTTAGCTAGGATTACAGGTGAGAGCCACCACACCTGGTTCATTTATTTTTATGTTTAGTGGATATGGGGTCTTGCTGTGTTTCCCAGTCTGGTCTGGAACCACTGGGCTCAAGGAGTCTTCCTACCTTGGCCTCTCAAAGCTCTGGGATAATAAGTGTGAGCCACTGCACATTTACATCTATATTAATAAGGGATATTGGTCTGTAGTTTTTTTAATTTTATTTTTTACATTTTATATTTGTGTTTTTTACTACTTGCAAGGATATTGGTCTGTAGTTTTCTTTTCCTCTGTAATAATAACTTCAGGTTTATCAGGGGAATCTGCCCCCAATATTTCAACGTAGGTTCTTTCTGTTTTCCGTAAGTGTCAGCTGGCTGAGAAATAAAGAGTACAAAGAGAGGAATTTTACAGCTGGGCCTCCAGGGGTGACATCACATATTGGTAGGACTGTGATGCCCACCTGAGCCACAAAACCAGCAGGTTTTTATTAAGGACTTTAAAAGGGGAGGGGATGTACGAACAGGAAGTAGGTCACAAAGATCACATGCGTCAAAGGGCAAAAAGGAGAACAAAGATCACATGCTTCTGAGGCCAGTAAAGATCACAAGGCAAAGGGCAAAGCAAAGATCACAAGGCAAGGGCAAAATTAGAATTACTGATGAGGGTCTGTGATTGTGCACGTATTGTCTTGATAAACATCTTAACAGAAAACAAGGTTCGAGAGCAGAGAACCGGTCTGACCTCTTATTCACCAGGGTGGGATTTTTTCCCCACCCTAATAACCCTGAGCGTACTGCAGGAGACCAGGGCGTATTTCAGTCCTTATCTCAATCGCTTAAGACAGACACTCCCAGAGCGGCTGTTTATAGACCTCCCTCCAGGAGTGCATTCCTTTCCCAGGGTCTTAAATATTCCTTGCTAGGAAAATAATTCAGTGATATCTTCCCTACTTACACATGCATTTATAGGCTGTCTGCAAGAAGAAAAATATGACTGTATTCTGCCCCACCCCATAGGCAGTCAGACCTTGTGGTTGTCTTCCCTTGTTCCCTAAAATCGCTGTTATTCTGTTCTTTTTCAAGGTGCACTGATTTCATATTGTTCAAAAACACATGTTTTACAATCAATTTATACAGTTAGATACAATTATCACAGTGGTCCTGAGGTGACATATATCCTCAGCTTATGAAGATAACAGGATTAAGAGATTAAAGTAAAACAGGAATAAGAAGTTATAAGAGTAGGATGGGGTGGTGGCTCATGCCTGTAATCCTAGCAGTTTGGGAGGCTGAGGCGGGCAGATCACAAGGTCAGGAGATTGAAACCATCCTGGCTAACATGGTGAAACCCTGTCTCTACTAAAAATACAAAAAAAAATACAGCTGGGTGTGGTGGCAGGTGCCTATAGTCCCAGCTACTCGGGAGGCTGAGGCAGGAGAATGGTGTAAACCCAGGAGGTGGAGCTTGCAGTGAGCCGAGATCATGCCATTGCACTCCAGCCTGTGTGACAGAGTGAGACTCCGTCTCAGAAAAAAGAAATTATAAGAGTATTATTTGGGAACTGATAAATGTCCATGAAATCTTCATAATTTATGTTCAGAGATTGCAGTAAAGACAGGTGTAAGAAATTATAAAAGTATTAATTTTGGGAACTGGCATGTGTCCATATTAAAATGAGATACTCACAATTTATGTTCCTCTGCTGTGGCTTCAGCTGGTGCCTCCATTTGGGGTCCCTGACTTCCTGCAACAAGGTTTGGTATCAGAATAATGCTGATCTCATAGCATGACTTGGGACTTGTCCCATTTTCTTCTATTTTCAGGAAGAGTTTCTGTAGAATCAATGTTGTTTCTTCCTTAAATGTTTTGTAGAATTCACTAATTAAGCCGTCTCAATCTGGAATTTTCTTTTTTGAAAGTCATAAACTATGAACTCATATACTTTGGTATTGGACTATTCAGGTTATTTCTTCTTGACAGTGTTTTATTAAGTTATGTCTCTCAAAGAATTTCACTTTAAGTTGTCAAATTTATGGACATGAAGTTTTTCATAACATTCCTTTATGATCATGTCTAAATGGCTGGAAAGTCTGTAGTGATATCTTCTCTGTAGTTTCTGACATTGATAGTTTATATTCTCTCTGTCTTTTTTTTTTTTTTTGAGATAGGGTCTCACTGTGTCGCCTAGGTTGAAGTGCAATGGCATGATCACTGCTCACTACAGCCTTGAACTCCTGAGCTCAAGCAGTCCTCTCATCTTAGCCTCCCAAAGTGCTGGGATTATAGGAATGAGCCACCATGCCAGCCTCAGTGCTTTCTTTGAGTTTAATTTTCCTTTTCTTATTATCTTAAGGTGGAACCTTAGATAATGAATTTGAGATCTTTTTTCTAAAATAAACATTTAAAGCTATCAGTTTCCTCTAAATACGTACTACTTTAGCTGTATCCCACAAATATTAACTTGTTGTAATTTTATTTTCATTTAGCCGTAACTATTTTCTAATTTCCCTTGTAATTTTCTCTCCTAACTAAGGGTTATTTAGAAGTTTGTTGTTTGATTTTTCAGAAATAATTTGGGGATTTCCCAGATTTTGTTCTGAAATTGCATTATAGTTGAATTTTGTTATTGATAGAGAACATCCTTTTTACCAGTTCTTTTATGTCTTAAAGTTTGTTTTATGGCCCAAAATATGATCTAACTAGGTGAATGTCCCACACACACTTGAGCAGAATGTATAATACAAAATATTGAGTGTTTGCCCCAGTGATTACAATGTATGTAGTGTACTTATGATATCTACTTAAATAGTCATGTTAAATATAAGAAACTTTCTACAGCATAATTTTATTCATTTTGCTATTGTTGTAATATAATATTGTAAATATAATATATTCATATATTACTTCTTTATATATTATAAACCTCACAATTAGGCCAGCACAGTGGCTCATGCCTGTAATCACAGCACTTTGGGAGGCCGAGGCTGGTGGGTCACCTGAGGTCAGGAATTCAAGACCAGCCTGGCCAACATGGTGAAACCCTGTCTCTACTAAAATTACAAAAGTACAAAAATTAGCTGGGCATGGTGGCAGGTGCCTGTTAATCCCAGCTACTCAGGAGGCTGAGGCAGGAGAATCGCTTGAACCCAGGAGGTGGAGGTTGCAGTGAGCCGAGATTGCACCACTGCACTCCAGCCTGGATGACAGAGAGAGACTGTCTCAAAAAAATCCAAAATAAATAAATTTAAAAAATAAAAAATAAACTTCACAATTAAAAATTTTACAATTTTTGCTTTAAATATTTATTTGTCTCCAAAGAAATTAAAAGAAGAAAAGAAGTGTGTATAATTGTGTTGAGGGTTCCCAAGACCACTCCAGGTTTGGTGATTGCTAGGTGGCCTCACTAGACTCAGCTTGTAGTCATACTCACAACTGAGATTTATTACGCTGAAAGCATATAAAGTAAAATCAGCAAAGGGAAAAGGATCATGGGACAATGACTAGAGGAAATTAGGCAGAAACTTCCAAGAGTCCTCTCCTAGTAGACTCACTTAGGACCTGCTTAATTCCTTCAGCAGTGAGTTGTGACAGCGTGCACAAAGTGTGGTCTACCAGGGAAGATTACCTGATTCTTAGAGTTCAGGGTTTTTATTGGAGGCTGGTCATGTAGACAAAATTTCAGCCACTGAAATTTCAGACTCCAGAAGCAAGTAAATGTTCAGCGTAAACCATATTGTTTCTGCAAATAGTGTAGACACAAAGAGCCATCCTTATAACCTAGTGAAGTTTTAGATCAGTGTAGGAAAGTGTTTACACTTCCAGATGCCAGCAAAAGGTCAACCTTGCAAGCAGGCATTCCTACAGAGAGCAATCTCTGACCTGCTATGTTGACTCTTCTGCACAATAGTCTTTTATATCTATTCACATATTTACCATTTCCAGTAGTTTTTATTCCTTCCTACAGAAGCAAGTTACCCTTTAGTGTTATTGCCATTCCCACGAAGAACTTCCTTTAGCATTTCTTGTAGTGTAGGTCTGCTGGTGATGAATTTTCTCAGATTTATCGGAAATGTCTTTGTTTCCTCTTCATTTTTGACGGGTAGTTTCATTGGATATAGACTTCTGTGTTGAATTTCTTTTTTTTTAGCCCTTTACTGTTTATTTCATTGTCTTCTGTTCTTTATTGTTCTTGATCGAAAGTTGGTGCCATTCGTACTTCTCTTTCCTTCCTATACATAATGTTGTATTAATCTGTTCTCACACTGCTATAAAGATACTACCTGAGACTGGGTAGTTTATAAAGGAAAGAGGTTTACAGTTCCACATGGGAGGCCTCAGGAAACTTACAATCATGGCGGAAGGTGAAGGAGAAGCAAGGACCTTCTTTACATGGTGGCAGGAGAGAGAAGTGCAAGCAGGGGAAATGCCAGAGGCTTATAAAACCATTAGATCTTGTGAGAACTCACTCACTATTGTGAGAACAGCATGGGAAACACCCCCACGATCCAGTCACCTCCTTCACTTGACACATGGGATTACAATTCAAGATGAAATTTGGTTGGGGATGCAGAGCCAAACCATATCAAATGTGTTGTTTTTCTCTCATGGCTTTCAATATTTTATCTTTATTTTAAGATGTCAAAACTTTGCCCATTATGCACCTGGGTGTTGTTCGTTTGTTTTGGGGGACAGAGTCTCACTCTGTTCCCGAGGCTGGAGTGCAGTGGCATGATCCTGGCTCACTGAAACGTCTGCCTCCTGGGTTCAAGTGATTCTCATGCCTCAGCTTCCCGAGTAGCTGGGATTACAGGCGTGAACCACTGCACCCAGCTTGTTTGTTTTTTATCCTGCTTGAGGTTTAGTGAACTTCTTGGATCTATAAGTTGATGTCTTTCACCAAATTTGAATTTTTTTAGCTGTTATTTCTTTCAAATATATTTTCTGTCTCATAATTTCTCCTGTCCTTGTAGGACTCTAATGACATATCTGCTAGACTGCTTGGTATCCATTCTCTGAGGCTATGTTCTTTTTTTTTTTTTTTGGTCTTTTTCATTTCTCTTCTTTGGATTGGATAATGTCTAGATCTATCTTCAGGTTCACTGATGCTTCTGCCGTCTCCAATCTTCTTTTAATTCTTTCTAGTGAAAAAAAAATTTTTTTGAGACAAGAGTCTCGCTGTGTCACCCAGGCTGTAGGGTGATGGTGCAGTCTCGGCTCACTACAACCTCCCTCTCCCGGGTTCAAGCAATTCTCATGCCTCAGCCTCCTGAGTGCTGGGATTGCAGGTGTGCACCATAATACCTGGCTAATTTTTGTATTTTTAGTAGAGACAGGGTCTCACCATGTTGGGCAGGCTGGTCTGGAGCTCCTGAACTCAAGTGAGCCACCCACCTTGGCCTCCCAAAGTGCTGGGATTACAGGCGTGAGCCACTATGCCTGGCCCCAATGAGTTTTTCATTTTAGTTGTTATACTTTTAAGCTCTGGAATTTCCATTTGGCTCTTTTTTGTTTGATTCTTTTCATAGTTTCTCTTCTGAGGTTCACTGTCTGCTTACTCATTATGTATGTGTTTTCTTTGAAGTTCCTGAACACATTAAAGCTGCATTAAAGTAATTGTTTAACTTCAGGTCATCTTAGGGTCTGTTTCTATTCCCTGCTTTTTCCCCCATTGTGGATCTCATTTTCATTTTGTTCTCATTGCTGCTGATTTTTTATTAAATAATGGACACCATAGATAATACATTGTAAAGTCTCTGGATTCTGTTGTATTTCTCTGAAGAATTTTTTTTTTTTTTTTTTTGTAGCTGGCGTTTAACTTAACTGTGTTCAAAATTCCAAAGTCTATCTCCTGTTGTTGGCAACATTTATTCTTTGCTGGGTTTTATCTCATACATATGTAATTTCATTGTCAGCCAAGGAATTTAGTGGTCAGTCAAATATTTGACTGGGTTTCATATGCAGATTTTGGGGTACCTTCTGTGGCTTCTTCTCTTGCAAGATTTCATCTCTAACTTCTAATTTTCTGGTGATACAAGTTCTGAACATTTTACTGTAGCTCCTCAAGCCAGTGCAGCTGTGACCTCCTGCCACACCAGGAGGCACAGATTGGGTAGTGCTCTCAAACAAAAGTTAGACTTGCACATCTCAGAGATATAATTCCTGTATTCCAAGGGTAGATTCTTCCAGATTCTACCTGTCTTTCTCCCTCCCCCAAATACTGTCAGACAGTATATTTTGTCTGGACTTTGTAATGTGTTATCTGCAGGGAGGTTAGTCATGCAATGGGTTCCTAAAATGTACCATATCCATTTACTGTGCTCAGACATTTCTGATTTTTTTTTTTTTTTTTTTTTGAGATGGAGTCTTGCTCTGTCGCCCAGGCTGGAGTGCAATGGCGCGATCTCAGCTCACTGCAAGCTCCACCTCCCGGGTTCTAGCAATTCTCCTGCCTCAGCCTCCCAAGTAGCTGCAACTACAAGCATGCGTCACCACGCCTGGCTAATGTTTTTGTATTTTTAATAGAGACAGGGTTTCACCACGTTAGCCAGAATGGTCTTGATCTCTTGATCTTGTGATCTGCCTGCCTTGGACTCCCAAAGTCCCCAAGTCCTGAAATTATAGGCGTGAGCCACCGTACCCGGCCTCTGATGGTTTTTTAAGGGCCATAAAATAATCTGTTACCTGGAGATAGGTTGGAATGGAATGAGTAAAAGACTGGAGGTAGGGTGTCAGGCCATTGTAGCAGAGCAGAGAGCAGGCAATAAGTATTGTGAAAATCTGTGACTGTTACTATATTATGTTTTTTTTTTTTTTTTTTTTTTTTTTTTTTTTTTTTTTTGAGACCGAGTCTCGCTCTGTCACCCAGGCTGGAGTGCTGTGGCCGGATCTCAGCTCACTGCAAGCTCCACCTCCCGGGTTCACGCCATTCTCCTGCCTCAGCCTCCTGGGTAGCTGGGACTACAGGCGCCCCCCACCTCGCCCGGCTAGTTTTTTGTAGTTTTTAGTAGAGACGGGGTTTCACCGTGTTAGCCAGGATGGTCTTGATCTCCTGACCTCGTGATCCACCCGTCTCGGCCTCCCAAAGTGCTGGGATTACAGGCTTGAGCCACCATGCCCGGCCTATATTATGTTAATAGATCAAACATATAGTTGTTTTTTACAAAATATAAAATTTTATTTTCTTGTATAAATCTGCAGAAATAGTATAAAAATGAAAATGTGGTTGTCCATTGCTGGAATTATATGAATGAGATAGTATATAGCTTACTTTTAGTTAAGCTAACACAATTTTTTCTTTTGTACATCAAGAGTTTCATAAAGTGTTGATACTGCGGAGACCTTTCTTGTCTTCTTTTATTCATCCCTGAAAAAATCGTGTAAATGGTAAATGAGAACTGGAGAAAAAATTCAAAATGAAAAACTCTTTCATAAGTAAATTTTTGTCCTCTTTTAAAGTAATTGAGGATACTTTTGGTCTCTTCCTGTCATTTTCTCAAGACTCAATTTGGCAAAACTAGAATTTATGTAAGAAACTACAAATAAGTGACAGAAAACTCTAAAAACTTTTTGGCAACTGCTGTATCCATAATGATTTAGTCATGTGACTTGAATTTATGGTACTTACCTTCCAAATGGTAGCACTTGTTTGGGAGATCTTTGAGGTTCAAGAATGCTGAAACGGTGGAATATGGGCCAGGGAACTTTTTCTCTGGGTGTTACACTTGAAATTTAGTTCATTAATTTTAAGTTTGGATCGCAATAGGTTAATCTCTATGTCTTAAAAAATTTTCAAATCTGTTCCCTTTTTTCAGGTTATAAATAAAGTTCATCTTAAGGCAAATCATGTGGTCAAGAGAGATGTTGATGAGCATTTAAGAATCAAGACTGTTTATGATAAAAGTGTTGAAGAGTAAGTATACCATTTTATTGTCATCTTTTTCATTATTAATCTAAATGTTAAATGTATTTTCATCTGTTACCTGAAGTTTTAAAAATTCATAGATAAAACTTAAAAAGGACTAGTGTAGCTTCATAATGGAATTAAGCTGAAAATGCATTTTAGTCTGAAAATATGAAAATATGGGATATAATTAAAGCCTATACATTATGAATAATTTTCTTTTACCATCTCCCTTTCCTGGTAAATCATGAATAATTTAAGCAGAACAAATGTGGATCTACTTGGATGTGGACAGTAATAGACCTGGAAGGTACTCTTCAATAAGTACTGGTGTTACGGGAAAGAGGTCCGGTTCAGACTCCAGGAGAGGGTTCTTGGATCTCTTACGAGAAAGAATTAGAAGCAAATCCATAGAGTAAAGTGAAAGCAACGTTATTAGAAAAGTAAAGGAATAAAAGAATGGCTACTCCATAGGCTGAGCAGCCCCAAGGCCTGCTGGTTACCCATTTTTATGGTTGTTTCTTGATTACATGTGCTACGCCTCTGAGAGGTAATTCTTATGTTTTTATGTCATTATTTTCAGGTTGCTCCCTGAGAAAAAAAATCTTGTAAAGGTATGTAATAAATACTCGTAACTTGAATTGGATGCTTAAAATTTTATTGTACGCAAATTCTACTTCAGTAAAGAAAAATATATACATGACTCTTTTGTGACTGAATAAAAGGTCTTGGTAGTGAAAGTGTTTATCATTTCACAAAAGGTGTCTTTGTGATGCACTCATGAAAACTTTGTTGGTATTTGGCGTTAAATTAATCAGTCTCTTTTTTTGCTTGCTTTCTTAAGTTTTTGGGGAGCAAATCATTCAGAGAATAGGGTGAAAAAGACAATTTTTGAAACACATTGAGAACACTGTTCTCTTGGTGGAAATGTTTATTTTCCTGAGGATTGATTGACCTGATAACCACATCAGATTTCTAACCGTATGGAGACACCCACACCCACACACATACACACATGCACACATGCACGCACGCACACGCGCACACACACACGCAAACATGCGCACACACGCACGCACACACCCATGCATATACGCGCACGCACACAGGCACACACGCAGGCACACACGCAGGCACACACACATGTACACACACAAAGCCAGCTCACCATGGGCCACAGAAATTGGTGAGTTTAATGAAAGGTAAGATTTTCTTTACATAAACTATCTTAGTGTTGGAATCATCTAAGTCAGTCCATCATTCATAGTAATCTAGACTAATAGTTGAGATATATTGCAGTTTTGTTAAAGGTGTAGTATTGAGGGAAGTTAATATTTAATTAAAAATTAAAAATAGTTGAGATAAATGTTTTCTGGCTTTCTATTTAAGTGGGGCTAGGGAAAGAAATTTCTGCCTGGTGCTGTTTTCCCAAGCTGAACTAGAAAATGGGGGAAATTCTTTTCCTCCGAGGCTTGCTCTCTTCCTACGCCTTGCCATACAACCTTGACTAACTAGTATCTGTGTTCCAGAATTATAAGGCTTTTTTCATTAATATGCTGTATTTGCTTGTTTCAAATATAATTTATATCTTCCTTATAATTCTGTTTCTTTTTTTAACTTTTATTTAGAACAAGCTTTTCCCACAAGCTATTTCTTACTTAGAGAAGACTTTTCAGGTCCGTCGACCTGCGGGCACTATCTTACTTAGCAGGTATGTCACATTCAACACAGATGGTTTTCTTCAGCCATTTAGTACTCTGCCTCTCCCTATCTATGAATATGACAAGGTATGAAACTTATACTAGAACTTTATTATGCTTGTTCTTAGAGACCAAATTGCAAGGTATTTAAAAAGAATAAAAAAAGTGCCTGCTGGATAATCATTCTTTCCCTGACCTTTCATTGTGAGATGGTCTACTGCATTTTTTCTGGGTGTAGTTGTCCTCTGTTCTCCAGACCACCTTTCCCCTCGTTCATGTGTATACAGTGTTGGCTTTATGAAGTATTTGGGTGTTTAAAAACACAAATCAAGAGGATTTCCTGTAGAACCCGAATTCTTTCTTAACTACTTTCCTAACTAAAATAGTAACATTATTAATGAAGTAATATAGCAGCTACCAGTTGATTACCATGTTTTTAACTGCCATGAAATATTCTCTTTTTTGTATTTCAACTTTGATGTACAAATGAACTGAAGACAATGTGCAACCAACCAATACCTCCGGAAGGAAAACGACCCTCACAGGTACTGCACCGGGGAGTGTGCCGCGCACACGAAATGCGGCCCTGTTGTTGTTCCAGAGGAACATCTCCAGGTATTTCACCTTACTCTTGGCAGTACTTCTACACTTGAGATTTTGAATTTGTGAGTGTCATAAAATTTTTACAGATTCAAGTTCAAAGTCTAGTAGCTTCCTTGGTCTACAAAAAGTAATCACAGATGTGCTGATTTTATTCTTTCATTAGCTTTCAAGTGAGTTGAATGGTATTTTCTTTCTTCACTGCTCCCCAGAGACCTCCCTGCCTCTATTTATCTTGGTCTGCTGAATCAGTTTAGCTTAGAACGTTATCTTGTCTTCCAGAATATCTTTTAGCAAGGCATATACCTCAGTTTTTTAAAAGACAGTCTGACATCTCTTAAGATAAAAAATATGTATGCTTCAAGCCAACCTAGAAGTTTATTCCATAAAATACTAATGGCTATGTAATATATGTTTAAAGGTGTTCAAAACTATAAATATGCCTATTTAGGGCATTAGTTTTGCCTGTTAGGGTGTGGTATAACCATGTAGTGGAATACTTTGCAGTTGTTAAAAAGTGAAGGTGATCTCTATGTACTGACTTGGAAAGATATTTAAGCTCTTATGTGAAAAAAAAAAAAGGTCGCAAATCAGTATGCACAGTTAGTCCATTTTATTTGAAAGTATAGAAACACAGACAAAAAATTATCAAACAATCTGGAAGTATACACATGTTAAATCTGGATACATATAAAAATGTTAATCGTTTCTTTAAGAGATTGTTGGGGAAAGTGTTTTTCTTCAATAAGTTCTGGAGATTTTTGTGATGTTCTGATTTCTCATATTGAACATATATTACTTATATCAAAAAAATAAAAAATTTAGGCCGGGCACAGTAACTTACACCTGTAGTCCTAGTACTTTGGGAGGCCGAGGCAGGCAGATTGCTTGACTCCAGGAGTTTAAGACCAGCCTTGGCAACATGGTGAAACCCTGTCTCTACAAAAAATATAAAAAGTTAGCCAGGAGTGGTGGCATGCACCTGTGGTCCCAGCTACTTGGGAGGCTGTGGTGGGAGGATTGCCTGAGTTGGGGATGTGAAGGTTGCAGTGAGCTGTGATCTTCTTACTGTACTCCAACCTGGGTGCAGAGTGAGACCCTGTCTCAAAAATAAATAGATAAATAAGAATATTTCAGACTATGCCTAAGCTAAGCTATTGCTTAAAAAAAAAAAAACTAGAAGGTCGGGCACAATGGCTCACACTTATAATCCCAGCACTTTGAGGGGGCTGAGGTGGGCGGATCACCAGAGGTCAGGAGTTCAAGACCAGCCTGGCCAACATGGCAAAACCCTCTCTCTACTAAAAATACAAAAATTAGCTGGGCATGGTGGCGGGTGCCTGTAAACCCAGTTCCTCAGGAGGCTGAGGCAGGAGAAGCTTGAACCCAGGAGGCAGAGGTTGCAGTGAGCCCAGGTCACACCACTGCACTCCAGCCTAGGCGACAGAGCAAGACTTCGACTCCGGCTCAAAACAAAACAAAACTAAAGTAAACTAAACAAATAAATAAGAATACAGCATATTGTCATTAACCATAGTCACTGTGCTTTACAATAGATCTCTTGAACTTACTCCTTCTAACTATAAACATGTATTCTTTGGCCAGCATTTCCTTAGCTCCCACTCCCTAAAGTAATTGATTTTAAAAATCATAAATGCATGTGTTAGAGAAGGAAGAATAAACAATGTGTATTTTCTATTAAATGAAATGAGAATTTGTTGTTTTTTTCCCTCTCTCTACAAGCATTGCTTACACCTTAAAATAGTAATTTACTGATTTTTCTGTTTCTAATTTGGAGATTATAATTACTTGGGAATTTTGATAGAAGTAGCTTTCAAAAAAGCGACCATTACAGAGACAAATAAGATTTGCTGGGCAGGGCGCCATGACTCATGCCTGTAATCCCTTAATGCCTGCACTTTGGGAGGCCAAGATGGGAGGATTGCTTGAGGCCAGGAGTTCGAGACCAGCCTGGTCAATGTAGTGAGACGCCCGTCTATATATATTTAAAAATTTTTTTAGGCCGGGCACGGTGGCTCACGCCTGTAATCTCAGCACTTTGGGAGGCCGAGACAGGCAGATCACAAGTTCAGGAGTTCGAGACCAGCCTGGCCAACGTGGTGAAACCCTGTCTCTACTAAAAATATAAAAATTAGCTGGGCATGGTGGTGGGTGCCTGTAATCCCAGCTACTTGGAGGCTGAGGCAGGAGCCGAGCCGAGATCACGTCACTGCACTCCAGCCTGGGTGACAGAGTGACTCTGCCTCAAAAAGAAAATGTTTTTAATAATAAAAGATTTGCTTGGAAGATTAGAAACAAGGAGAGATGACTCATACCCTATATTATTTGAATTTTTAACAAGATGTGAATTACATTATAATAGGAAATATATTTCTATTAGATAAATTTTTTTTTTTTTACCATTTAGTTTAGAATTAATTATAGATTCAAAGAAAGTTGCAAAAAAACAAAAAAGTTTCTTTTAGGGAAATCCCTTCATCTAGTTTCAGAGTTTTAAAACCTTTTATATTTCTGTCTTTTCAGCATCCTGTTTGGTTGGCCTTCCTTTGTCAATACCAATTATTTAATTGAAGTTATAGGTTTATGATCATTTTATGTAAAGTGGACATTTCAGTAAAATGAATTCAGAATTAGAGCTAGGTATTGAGTAGACAGGGAGGTACGGATTTTGATAAAAATTTAGGGATAATAAAGATTAAATTGTACTGTGTTTATAGTGTAGATTTTACTATAAGATTAAATGTCACTACAGCTAACTTTGTGTCTGTTCTGGCTTTCTGATGTCCCCCGTGGGTGCAGCAATGCAGGGTCTACCGCGGTGGTAAGTGGCCTCATCGAGCAGTGGGTGTGCCAGACCAAGAAGGCATCTCAGATGCAGACTTTGTTCTTTATGTTGGTGCTCTGGCCACCGAGAGGTGCAGCCAAGAAAACATCATCTCTTATGCAGCCTATTGTCAGCAGGAAGCAAACATGGACAGGTAAATTTTCCTCTGGGACTTAGTTTCCAAGATCGAATATGGGAACTCTTAAAGCAAACTGTATTTTTAGTGTTAAGATTACAGGAATCTTGGATTTGTCAGATTGCCTCTGGTAGACAGGAATAGCATGCCGCCTGGATTTGGAGTGGGGTTAGGAGACCGTGATTAGACTGTTACTAATGTGATAACCCAAGTGTTTAGTCAAAGTGAAAGAAAAGTGAAGCACTTCGTTTGACTTTTCTCCCTGTGGTTCCTCTTCCATTTTGAGCCTGTTGTTTTTGCCAGAATTCCAAAGAAAAAGTCTACTGTCAAGTGGGCCAAGTACGGTGGCTCACACCTGGAATCCCAGCTCTTTGGGAGGCTGAGGTGAGAGGATCACTTCAGCCCAGGAGTTCGAGACCAGCTTGGACAGCATAGTGAGACCTCATCTTGACAAAAAATAAAATTGGCCAGGCATGGAGGCACACACCTGTGGTCCCAGCTATCAGGAGACTGAGGTGGGAGGATTGCTTGAGCCTGAGAGGTTGAGGCTCAGTGAGCTGTGATCATGCCACTGTACTCCAGCCTGGGCAACAGAGTGAAACCTTGTCCCCCACAAAAAAGAAAAAACGAAATGGCTGGGCACAGTGGCTCACACCTGTAATCCCAGCTCTTTGCGAGGCTGAGGCGGGTGGATCACTTGAGCTCAGGAGTTTGAGACCAGCCTGGGCAACATGGTGAAACTCTGTCTCTACAAAACATACAAAAATTAGCCAGGCGTGGTGGCGTGCGCCTGTAGACCCAGCTACTCAGGAGGCTGAGATGGGAGGATTGCGTAAGCCTGGGAGGCGGAGGCTGCAGAGAGCTGTGATTGTGCCACCGCACTCCAGTCTGGGCCACAGAGCCAGACCCTGTGTCCAAAAAACAATAATAATAATAATAAGTCCACTGTCAAGAGAATTTTCTTTGCAGGTGACTACCACTCTAAGGAAACAATTTGAACTTTAATTTTAGGACTTCTGTGCTAAAACTGTTAAGAAAGGTGTTAATAATGACTATTCATCTAATTGTTGTATCATTTGTTATATGTAATTCACTTAGCTAAATATCACTTAGAAATTCAGAGTTCTCTTTATTTACAAAAGATTTCAAAAACTTTCCCGTGAAGCAGCTCAGCTTTGAAATGAAAAGTTATATATGCAGAAGATTGCCTGTCACACGCCAGACAAGTCAATTAAAGGCAGCAGGAATTGCCATATGTCTCAGAATAGATTGTATGTAACATTCTCAAATCTAGGTGAGATTAGATTTGAGATTAGCTGACTTCAAAGGGAGTCAGCTAGTCTTTTTTTTTTTTTTTTTGTGACAGAGTCTTGCTCTGTCACCCAGGCTGGAGTACAGTGGCAGGATCTTGGCTCACTGCAACCTCTGCCTCCTGGGTTCAAGTGATTCTCCTGCCTCAGCTTCCCAAGTAGCTAGGGCTACAAGTGTGTGCCACAGCACCCGACTAATTTTTGCATTTTTAATAGAGACAGGGGTTTCACTAACTTGGCCAGGCTGGTCTTGAACCCCTGACCTCAGGTGATCTGCCTGCCTCGGCCTCCCAGAGTGTTAGGATTACAGGTGTGAGCCACTGTGCCTGGCCTCAGCTTGTGTTTTGACTGATAGATGGATGTTTAACACCTCAGCAATGGTCCTTTTATACATATGAATTAGTTATACTAACTTCTCCTAGATCTGTTAGAAGAAAAAGCAATTATCTTCAGGTTTTTTTTTTTTTTTTTTTTTTTTTTTTTTTGAGACGATATCTTGCGCTGTTGCCCAGGCTGGTGTGCAGTGGTGTAATCTCGGCTCACTGCAAGCTCTGCCTCCTGAGTTCAAGTGATTCTTCTGCCTCAGCCCCCTGAGTAGCTGAGACTACAGGTGTGCGCCACCACGCCTGGCTAATTTTCGTAGTTTTAGTAGAGACAAGGTTTCGCCATGTTGGTCAGGCTGGTCTTGAACTCCTGACCTCTGGTGATCCACCTGCCTTGGCCTCCCAAAGTGCTGGAATGACAGTCATGAGCCACTGCGCCTGGCCTTAAGTTCTTCTTTTTCAAGAAAGTGAAACCTTCCTTCACAATTGCTATATTGCATTAATTCATTTTGTGAATATTTGAGTGGCCAACAGACGAGGCAAACAAAATACAGATGTGTACCTGCCTCATGGAACTTATGGATTGCAGAAGGAGACAGGTATTAAATGCTCCTGCAAATAAATATGTGATTTCAAAGTATGATAAATACTCCGTAGAAAATAAATAGAGTGTTGTGTTATAACGTAGAGGAGAATAAAAGAGAAACACCTTGTAGATCTGTTGAGCAAGGGAGACCTCTTTGAAAAAGTGAGACGTTAGCTGCAACCTGAACATTGAGAGGCTGTCGCCAAGTAAAGAGATGTGGGGAGAGCTCATGAAGGCAGAAGCCATGTGCGCCTGTTGCTTCAGGAGCCCCCTCAGTGGACACTGTTGGGGGACAGGTGCTTGGACAGGCAGACAGGATTGTTTTCTTCTAAGTGCTGTAGGAAGCCCCTGAAGGGTTTTAAGCCTGGAAGTGAAATCCATTTTATATTTTAGAGGTCACTGTGGCAATTTTTAAATAAATGAATTGTATTAATACTTTTTCTAAGTCTGTTGCTATTTCCTATGAAGAAGATATACAATATTTAACAATTTAAATAAGATAAACGTACTTTGTAAATAGGCAATTATACTTTGATGAGCTTTGTGGTATTTCTATGTAAAATGTTAAGATAGTGGTAGGAGAACTGAGCTTGGGGTTCATCAGCATTGTTCATTGGCCACAGCTTTTGAAAGACAGGGAGGCGCATGGTGGAACTGAATTACTCTGGACTCTTGAGTCCTAGTCTGCCTTTGGACTTTCAGGTTCTAGGCACAGAGAGAGATGCAGAAGTGTGTAGATTCTAAAGGGTGTAGAATTTGGAAGAAGATGATGAGCAGGTAGAAGTATTTATGTGAATGCAGGCAGTGTTGGAGCAGGAGAAAGGGAATAGCAAACAGATAAGAAGGGTCAGCGACTTTCAGCAACCTGAACCATTCACTTACTGCCCCATTTGATAACTGTTTTCCTCTCTACCTGCTTGTCTCTGTGCCCATAGATATACTGAAATGCTGAAGTCCAATATGGATTTTGCAAGTAAAATAGTGTTGGAATTTGACCCTTTCAGTTCATTCTTTTTTCGGTATTATATTGATATGTTTCAAAAATTCGCATTAAAGTATAATCAACTGTGTCCTTTTGTGGAAACAGGTATTGATTTGCCATGCCATAGATAGGCAGAGGATACATGTCTTAAAAGTAAAAGATAGTGATGGTACAAAATTACATTTGATATTTTGCGAAGATTTTTCTGTCCTTGAGCAGTATTTGATGGAGAAGTAAATGTTAATAAATATTGTTCTGGAATATAATTTAAAAATTCAATGTCTTTTTTGACAGGCCAATAGCAGGATATGCTAACCTGTGTCCAAATATGATCTCTACCCAGCCTCAGGAGTTTATTGGGATGCTGTCCACAGTGAAACATGAGGTTATTCATGCCCTGGTAAATTCTACCGTTACTGTTCTTTCCTTTGTGCCCTGATTTTCTGCTTAGTATGTTCTCATTTTTATACATATATTCCATTTTAAGATGATGTGGATTCCTAGGTTCATGTTCAATAAAAATACAAAAGTTAGCAGGGCATGGTGGTGTGCACCTGTGGTACCAGCTACTTGGGAGGCTGAGGTGGGAGGATGGCTTGAGCCCAGGGAGCTTGAGGTTGCAATGAGCCAAGATTGTGCCACTGCACTCCAGCCTGGTGATAGAGGCAGACCTTGTATCAAACAAACAAACAGAAAGATTTATAAAGCTTTTTCCTCTTTTAAAATTCTAAGATTGAAGAATTAACAATACTGAAAGGCCTATGAAAGTGTATAGATACAGCAGAGCCCTGGGCTGCTGCCACCCTTTTTTGTTTGTTTTTTAAGACCCCATCATGGCCCACTGCAGCCTCAACCTTCTGGGCTCAAGTGATCCCACGTCAGCCTCCCAAGTAGCGAAGACTGCAGACGTGCGCTACACTTGGCTAATTTTTTTTTTCTTGTGGTAGAGATAAGGTCTCACTATGTTGCCCAGGCTGGTCTCAAACTCCTAGGCTTAAGTGATCCTCCCATCTCAGCCTCCTAAAGTGTTGAGATGAGAGGGCTGAGCCACTGTGTCCAGCCCTCTGCTGCTGCAACCTCCTGTGCTCAAATGATCTTCCCACCTCAGCCTCCAGAGTAGCTGGGACCACAGGCACACGCCACCATGCCCTGCTAATTTTTGTATTTTTAGTAGAGATGGGGTCTCGCCATGTTGCCCAGGCAGGTCTTGAACTCCTGGGCTCAAGTGATCCCCCCGCCTCAGCCTCCCAAAGTGCTGAGATTACAGGCGTGACCCACCGTGCCTGGCCCTTCGGCTGCTGCTTCTGATAACCATGTGAAAATCCTTATAGGGAGGCAGTAGTAATGACTTACCACTGCTCAAATTAAAGGAAAGGAAATAGTCAGCTAAATACTTTCTTACATGTATATTTGAACACATACGAATGTTTATCTTCCCAGTAATTTTTAATTAAATTTATCTGTTGTAGGCAAGTGTCAGTCTTGGCCATGCATCTCAGTGTACTGCTTCCATCTTTTCAGCTCTGGTCCAGCTCTTGTTCAGAAGTGACACCTGATAGCTGATACCTTCTCAAAAAAGGAAGAAGGGCTGGGTGCAGTGGCTCTCGCCTGTAATCCTAGCGCTTTGGGAGGATTCTTCTATATATATAAGAAGGCCAAAATAACTTTAAAATGCAGACTGACTTTGAGAACCGTTTCATAATGTACGCGCACACACACCCACACAGCAGACAGGAATTAAAAACACAGCAGTTGCTGCTCTTTATGGTTTTAAAACTCTAATGGTGCCTGGAAATATAATTATAGGACAGTAATTGATGTTTATAGTATTTATACTGAATATAAATGTAAAATATATAATGTGTTTTAGAAAATTTCTCATTAGAAATATTTACCTCAAGTAATTAGAATTTAAAATTTATAAATATGGAACACTTAATTGTTGTTCAATTCCAACATATGAGAAATTCCTACAGAAGCACCAGCGTGGGGCTTCTTTGAACCAGTTAGTATCAGTGCTCTCCTTTGATCGCAGGCCTGTAATCAGCCTTGACATTTTTCACTTGAAGACATTTTGAACTTTTTCTTATAGGGTTTCTCTGCTGGGCTGTTTGCATTCTACCATGACAAAGATGGAAATCCTCTCACTTCAAGATTTGCGGACGGCCTCCCACCTTTTAATTATAGGTATTTTTGTTGTTGTTCTTGCTTTCCTCTTTTAGGAGGGTGCTAAGACTAGAATCTGAGAATCACAGCATATTAGACGCCATAAATAATAATGTCTTCATGGCAAACCTAAGGAAATTGTAGATATTAAAACAAAATAGGATATAAGAGGCCATTTTATGGAAAACATAACTTGTGAGACGGGCAATATTACATAATGATGTAAGTAAGGAGGAGAGAGAGACCCACACACAAGGACCATTCTTAAGCTGATAATTTGCAGTGCCTGCTTGCATGGAGGATACTCCTCAAAAGCAACATGCCTTCCAGCCAGGCACAATGGCTCATGGCTGCAATCCCAGCACTTTGGGAGGCCAAGGTGGGCTGATTGCTTGAGCCCATGAGTTCAAAACCTGCTGGGCAGCATGGCAACACCCTGTCTCTATAAAAAAAAACAAAAATTAGCCGGGCATGGTTGCATGCGCCTGTAGTCCCAGCTACTTGGGGTGCTGAAATAGAAGGATCAGTTGAGCTCAGGAGGTTGAGGCTGCCGTGAGCTGTGATCACGCATCTGTACTCCAGCCTAGGTGACAGAGCAAGACTGTGTCAAGGAAAAAAAAGAGAAGCCTTCCAGTAAAAATGAAGATAATGGAGTAATACATTCAGTTGTTACAGATGTAAAGAATTGGATTTGGCTTTAACTGTATTTGGGGAAACTGTTAGTCTTGAAGTATGAATGGTAAAGAGAGATTGGAGTGATTAATAAGGTAAAAGCTGTTTATTTTCTGGCTGGCTTTGTTCACTGCTTATGTGCAAACATTGCCTTGCCATGGAAAAACAGGAATTAAAAATAACCTCTCTAAGGCGTGGGTACATGAACAGGTACGTGATAACAAATACAACAAAATGTTAATTACGGAATCTAGGTGAGCTGGTTATTGATTATAAGGGTGTTTATTAAACAATTCTTTTAATGTTTTGCATGTCTGAATTTCTTTTTTTTTGAGATGGAGTCTTGCTCTGTCTCCCAGGCTGGAGTGCTGTGGCATGATCTCCGCTCACTGCAAGCTCCGCCTCCTGGGTACATGCCATTCTCCTGCCTCAGCCTCCCCAGTAGCTCGGATTACAGGCGCCTACCACCTCGCCTGGCTAACTTTTGTATTTTTAGTAGAAACAGGGTTTCACCATGATAGCCAGGCTGGTCTCGAACTCCTGACCTCAGGTGATCCGCTGACCTCAGGTGATTCACCTGCCTCAGCCTCCCAAAGTGCTGGGATTACAGGCATGAGCCACTGCACCTGGCCTATGTTTGAAATTTTTATGAAACAGTATTGGAAAAGAAAACCATCTTGATGTTTTCTGTTCTTTTGCGGAGAATGAGAAATTTATAGGGAAAATGGTAGAAGTAGTCTAGGGAATAAGCCAGAAAAAAAAAAATGACTTAGGTACAGGGAAAAATAAAAATTGATGTCCATCGTAATTTTCTATAATAGATAAATATGTTACTTTTGTAGCAGTGCTTTTATTTATGCAGGATAGATTTCCCAAACTGAGATTGCTGATTTAAAATCTGTTTACACTATAAATTTTAATAGAAACTGCCATGTTACTTTTTTTTTTAAAAGGTATAGCAAAGCACATTCCCACCAGGCGTGTATGAGTGCTCTTATTTCCACTTTATCAGAATTGGATAGTATAGAGCTTTATTTTTTAAGCCCAATTTGATGGATTAAAAGATGGTATCTCATTGTTGTATTTCCAGGATTAAAGTGTGGTTTTAGCCATTGGCATTTTCTCTTTGTACACTGCATATTTATTTTCCTTGTCCAGTCTTTTAGGTTAATTTTCCCTTTCTAATCACGTTGTAGGAGTTCTTTATAAATTAGAGATATTACTCCTTTTTCATGCTTATTATAAATATTTCTCCTGGTTTATTTTTTTACTTCATTTATCATACTTTTGCCATGTATAGAAAAGTTTTTAAGTTTTTTATCATTAAATTCATTTATTTACTTTTTTTTTTTTGAGATGGAGTCTCACTCTATTGCTCAGGCTGGTCTTGAACTCCTGGGCTCAGGCAAGCTTCCTGCCTCAGTCTCTCAAGCAGCTTGGACTATGGTCACATGCCACTGTACCCAGCTGTTTTTTTCTTTGTTGCTTAAGGCCTCAAAAGATTATAAAAATATTCTCCTAAATTTATTCCAATACATTATTATTTGATTTATTTACATTTATAGCTTCAATGCATTTGAAATTTTTTTTGATTTATGTATTTTGGGATTCTTTGGTAAGGTGCATATATGTTTATAATTGTTATATCTATATGTTGGATTTAACCTTTTTTTTTTTTTTTTTTGAGACAGGGAGGGTCTCACTCTGTTGCCCCGGCTCAGTGCAGTGGCACAGTCACGATCATGGCTTACTGCAGTGTTGATCTTCCCAGGCTCAGGTGATCTTCCCACCTCAGCCTCCTGAGTAGCTGGGACTACAGGAGTGTGCCACCATGCTCATCTAGTTTTTTATTTTTATTTTAAAATTATTTTATTATTATTTTTTGAGATGGAGTCTCACTCTGTTACCCAGGCTGGAGTGCAGTGGCGTGATCTCGGCTCACTGTAACCTCCACTTCCCAGGTTCAAGCAATTCTCCTGCCTCAGCCTCCTGAGTAGCTGGGATTATAGGCATGTGCCACCACACCTGGCTAATTTTTGTGTTTTTAGTAGAGACGGAATTTCACCATGTTTGCCAGGTTTGGTCTCATACTCCTGACCTCTAGCAATTTGCCCATCTTGGCCTCCCAAAGTGCTGGGATTACAGGTGTGAGCCACTGCGCCTGGCCTATGTAGTATATCTTTTTATCCTTTTACTTTCTAGCTATTTGTGTTCTTTAGTCTAAACTATATCTCTTGTAGATGTATAGTTAGAGCATGTTTTTAAATTCATTTTCCCAATTAACCCTGTTCTGCCTGCTACAGTGGCTGTCAGGTTACTTGTTTTCACCATGAGTGTGGGCTGTCGGTTTTCAAGGCTGCCCCAAAGCTGGAGAGAGGGCATGGAAACGCACCGCACTGCTCCTGTTTCTACAGCGATTCATCCATTTTTCATGAATAAATGCTTTCTGCATTGCTATAAATCTTTGATTAATTTCCAAAGTTTAAAAAGTTGATTTCACCAATTTGGGTAGTTTTCTTATTGCTTTCATAGAGGAGAGAAATTTGAGAGATTTTTACTCTGTCATTTTTGCTTGTATCTTTCTGGAATTTATTTTTGTATGTGGTGAAAAAGGGATTTAACCTTTTTTTTCTACATGAATAATCAGCTTCACAGCACAGTTATTAGATACATTCTACTTTCCCACTAAATTAATATGGCGTTTTGTTGGTTATGTTTCCTTATATCCTTGGATATCTGTGAACTTGCTTTCATGTTATCCTGTACGCTTGTCAAAAGGAAGTAATTCGTTGTCATCCTAGCCAAGTGCTAGCTATGTGAGCTTGAACAAGTTACTTCATCTCCCTGAACTTTTGTCTCGTTATCTGCAGAATAGTGATGAAAATCTCATAGGGTTGTTGAAAAGATGAAATTTGAAAATACTTATCAAGGCTAGGCCCAGTGGTTCACACCTGTAATCCCAGAGCTTTGAATGGCTGAGGTGGAAAGATGGCTTGAGGCCAGGAATTCGAGGCCAGCTTTGGCAACATAGCAGACCTTGTCTCAACAAAAAATAAAAAATAAATTAAAAAAAATGTTTTGGACTGGATTTCATTCTGTCACCCAGGCTGGAGTGTGGCCATATGAACATAGCTCACTGCAGCCTTGAACTCCTGAGCTCAAGTGATCCTCTTGCCTCAGCCTTGTGAGTACCTGGGACTACAGGCATACTCTACCATGCCTGGATAATTTTATTTTATTTTATTTATTTTGTTTTTGAGACAGGGTCTTGCTCTGTCACCCCATCTGGAGTGCAGTGGCATGAACATGGCTCACTACAGCGTCAACCTCCTGGGCTCAAGTGATTCTCCGGCCTCAGCCTCCTGTGTAGCTGGGACAACAGGCCTGCACTACTGCGCCCAGCTAATTTTTAAATTTTTTGTAGAGACAAGGTCTTCCTGTGTTGCCTAGGCTGGTATCAAACTCCTGGGCTCAAGTAATCTTCCCACCTCGGCCTGCTGAGGTACTGGTGTGAGCCACTGCACCCAACCAAAAAATTAAATTTAAAAAAATGTAGAAAGGAAAATACTTATCAAGTACTTTGTTTGGACTTGGTACATAGGAGGTTCTCAAATATTTTAATTTCATATTGATATTTATAAAGACTTTTTACAGTAAATGTAAATATTTTTACATTTAAAATGGTGAATTTTCAATAATAATTGTATTTTAATTCTATAATTACAGTCTTGGATTATATCAATGGAGTGATAAAGTAGTTCGGAAAGTGGAGAGATTATGGGATATTCGAGATAATAAGATAGTTCGTCACACTGTGTATCTCCTGGTAACACCTCGTGTCGTTGTAAGTATTACCAAACTTCACGTCTCATGAGCCATCTGTTCTTTTCCTTTACTGTGGTCCTTCCTTTACTCATCATTATTGTTTAAGAACTTATAATATTTTAGAGCCTATAGTAGGCAAAGTCATATAAAGGCTGTGCAATAAAGCTACGGGCCACGAGAAATCTGAGGAAATGGAAACTTGTCAATGGTTCTCATGGCTCCTATCCCACCCAGTGCTTTAGGCCAGTGCCTCCTCTGTTGTGATGCCTCTTAGGATCACTGGTACTATTTCTATAATGACTGATCATTTTCTTTGGTGTCTGTATTAGTCAAGGTTCTCCAGAGAAACAGAACCAATAGGATGTTTGTATATATCATATATGTATACACAGAGAAAGAATATGAGAGAGGAGGGGAGGAAGAGATTTCTTTTTTTCTTTTTTTTTTTTTGAGACAGGGTCTCACTCTGTCACCCAGGCTGGAGTGTAGTGGTTTCGGCTCACTGCAACCTCTGTCTCCTGTGCCAAAGTGATCCTCCAACTTCTGCCTCCCGAGTGGTTGAGACTACAGGCACGCACCACCATGCGCAGCTAATTTTGTTTATTTTTTTTGTAGTGATGAGGTCTCACTATGTTGCCCAGGCTGGTCTCGATCTCCTGGGCTCAAGTAGTCCTCCTGCCTCAGCCTCCCAAAGTGCTGGGATTATAGGCATGAGTCACCACACTTGGCCAAGAGATGACTTTCAAGGATTTGGCTCACATGACTGTGGAAGCTTGGTGAGTTCAAATCTGATGGGATAGGCCAGCAGGCTGGAGACTCAGGGGAGAGTTGCCCTTGGAGTCCAAAGGCACAATGACTTCTTGTTCAGGGGAGGTGGGTCTTTGTTCTCCTCCGACCTTCGCCTGGTTGGATGAGGCCTACCCACATTATGGAAGGTGATGTTTTCTTCAGATTCCACTGATTGCAATGTTACTCTCATTCAAGAAAACACCTTCACAGAAACATCCAGAATATCTGGGCCAAATATTTGGGTACCATGGCTATTCTCCTTTCCCCTTTTCCTTGACTTTGTACAGCTCTGTGACTTACAAAGTTTTGCACTACTCTTGGGCTATTTCCCATCTCTGGAAATCTCTAACTAAAGGACAGATAGAACCCAGTGAGCAAGGTTTTATTCTACTGAGCAACTTTTTTTTTTTTTTTTGAGACAGTTTCCCTCTTGTCACCCAGGCTGGAGTGCAGTGGCACGAGCTCAGCTCACTGCAACCTCTGCCTCCTGGGTTCAAGTGATTCTCCTGCCTCAGCCTCCTGAGTAGCTGGAATTACAGGCGCCTGCCACTATGCCTGGCTAATTTTTGTATTTTTAGTAGAGACGGGGTTTTACCATGTTGGTCAGGGTGAGACCCTGTCTCAAAAAAAAAAAAAAAAAAAAAAGGAAATTTCGTCCTCCCCTCATCTCATATTCATTCTTTCTCTGCATTCTATTGATTCTGTTTCTCTGGAGAACCTTGACTAATACAGACTCCAAATGATCAGTCATTATAGAAATAGTACCACTAATCCTAAGATGTATCACAACAGAGGGAGCACTGATGACCTCAGGTGATCTGTCCGCCTCAGCCTCCTGAAGTGCTGGGATTACAGGCGTGAGTCACTGTGCCTGGCCAGAATAGATTTTTTGAACAGTTAGAAGTGACAAACCTTTAGTTAGACTAAGAAGATGCAAATAACATAAGAAGTGGAAGAAGAGACGTTACAGCTGAAACCACAGAAACACAAAGGATCATGAGAGACTATTATAAACAATTATATACCAACAAACTGTATAACCTAGAATAAATGAACAAATTCCTAGACAAATACAACTTACGAAGACTGAATCATGAAGAAATAAAAAATCTGAACAGACCAATAATGAGTAATGAGATTGAATCAGTAATAAAAGTCTGCCATCAAAGAGAAGCCCAGGACCAAGTTCACTGCTGAATTTCACCAAATGTTTAAAGAAGAACTAATAATCAAGTCCTTCTCAAACTTTTCCAAAAAATTGAGAAGGAGGGATTACTTCCAGACTCTTTTTACCGGGACAGCAATACTCTAATAACAAATTTAGACAAGGCCGTAAGAAAAGAAAATTACAGGCTAATATTCTTGATGAGCATAAGTACAAAAATTTTGCAACAAGATACTAACAAGCTGAATTCTACAACACGTTAAATAGGTCGTCCATCATGATCGAGTGAAATTTATCCCCAGCATGCAAGGATGGCTGAACATAGCAAATCAGTAACTGACAGAATGAAGGACAAAAACCATATGATCATCTCAATAGATGCAAAAAAATCATTTCACAAAATTCAGCATCTTTTTATGATTAAAAACTAACCAAAGTAGCTCCAAAAGGAAGGTACCTCAGCACAATAAAGGCCATATAAGAGACACCCACAACAAACCTTATACTTATTAGTGAAAAATGGAAAGCCTTTCCTCCAAGATCTGGAACACTCTTACCACTTCTACATAGTATTGGAAGTCATTGCAAGAGCAGTCAGGCCATAGAAATAAATAAAAGGCATCCAAATAGGACTGGAAGAAGTGAAATAGTTGCTGTTTGCTGATGATGTGATCTTATATATAGAAGACCCTAGAGACTCCATCAAAAAATTGTGAGGATTAATAAATACAGTTAAAGTTGCAGGATACAAAATGAACACACAAAAATTAGTAGTTTTCTATATACTAACAGAAAACTACCTGAAAAAGAAATCAAGAAAACAATCTCATTTACCATAGCTACCCCCCCCCCAAAAAAAACCAGAATTCTTAGGAATAAATTTAACCAGGGAAGTAAAAGACTTGTACACTGAAAACTAGATGAAATAAATTGACACAATAAATATAAAGGTATCCTGTGTTCATGGAGTAGAAGAATTAGTATTGTTAAAATGTCCATGCTACCCAAAACAGTCTACAGGTTCAGCGCTATCCCTATCAAAATTCCAATGTCATTTTTCACAGAAGTAGAAAAAAACTCCTCAAATTCATATGGAACCACAAAAACACCAAAAAGAAAAAAAAAAAAAATAACCAAAGCAATCGTGAGCAAAAAGAACAAAGCTGTTCAGGCAGTGTGATGCCTCCAGCTTTGCAGTATTTCAGACTGTACTGCAAAGGAATGGCAATTAAAATGTTATGGTTCTGGCATAAAAATAGGCACATTGATGAATGGAACAGAATACGTTATGATTATTGACTTGATTATGATTAACCAATTATAGTTAATTGATGTTTAATAAAGGTGCTAAGAATATACAATGGGAAAAAGTCTCTTCAATAAATGGTGTAGGGAAAACTGGATATCCATATGCAGAAAAATGAAATTTGACCTTTATCTCACACCATATACAAAAAACAACTCCAAATGTATTAAATAAACTTAAGACCAGAAACTGTAAAACTAGTGGAAGAAAACATAAGGGGACGACTACATGACATTGGTTTGGGCAATGAGTTTTTGGATTGGACTCTAAAAGTACAGGCAACAAAAATAAAAGTGGACAAATGGAATTACATCAAACCAAGAAGCGTCTGCACGGCAAAGGAAACAGAAGTGTGAAGAGACAACCTAGAAATGGAGAGAAAATATTTGCAAGCCATACATTAGAAAAGGCGTTCATATATAAGAAATGCAAACAACTGTGTAAGAATAGCCCATTTAAACAATGGGCCAAGGATGTGAATAGACATTTCTCAAAAGAAGACATGCAAATTGTGAGCAGGTACATGAAAAAATGCCCAACATTACTAATCCTTAGGGAAATGAAAGTTAAAAGCACAATGAGATGTCATTTTATGCCTGTCAAATGACTGTTATCAAAAAGACAAAAGAGGACTCGCTTTGGCAGCACAAAAACTAAAATTGGAATGATACAGAGAAGATTAGCATGGCCACAGTGCAAGGATGACATGCAAATTCATGAAGTATTCCATGTTTTAAAAAGAAAAGAAAAGAAACAAAAGATAAGAAGTGTTGGTGAGAATGTGGAGATAGTATAAATTAGTACAGCCATTACGGAAAACTGGAAGTTCTTCAAAAAGCTAAAAATAGAATTACCATATGATCCAACAATCCTTGTTCCATATTTATACAAAAGATTTGAAACCAGTTTGTCGAAGAGATGTTTGCACTCCTGTGTTCAGTGCAGCACTATTTACAGTAGCCCCATTACGGAATCAGCCTAAGTGTCCATCAGCAGATGAATGGCTAAAGAAAGTGTGTTATATACAATTGACCCTTGAACAACATAGGTTGGAACTGCTGAGGTCCACTTATTTGTGGACTTTCTGCCACCTCTGCCACCCCTTAGACAGCAGGACCAACCCCTCCTCTTCATCCTCCTCAACGTGAAGACGAGGATGAAAACCTTTATGAGGACCGACTCCACTTAATGAATAGTGAATATGTTCATTTTATTTTCTCTAGCTTTATTGTAAGAATACAGTACATAATACATAAAATATACAATATATGTGTGAATTGACTGTGCAGTTATTGGTGAGGCTTCTAGTCCACAGAAGGCTATTAATAGTTAAGTTATGGAGAAATCAAGTTATACAGATATCGGCAGACTGCACAGGAAGTTGACACCACTAACACAATGTATTCAGCCTTAAAAAGGCGGGAAATTTTGTCATTTGTAACAACATGGGTGAAACTGAAGAACATGGTGCTAAAAAAGGAACAGAAAGACAAATACCTAATGTTTTCACATTTCACATGTGACATCTAAAACTATTGAACTCCGAAGCAGAGGGTAGTGGTTATGGAGGCTGGGGTGGGGAAAGTGGTGATGGCCAAAGGGTGCAAAATCACAGACGGGAGTAACACTTTTTTTTTTCTTTTTTTTTGAGATCTATTGCACAGCGTAGTGAATATGGTTAATAATAGTGTATTGCACAGTTTTAAATTACTGAGAGTAAATTTAAAATGTTCTCACAAAAAATAAGTATTTGAAATGATGGCTGTATTAGCTCGATGTAATTATTTCAATTGTATTCATAAATCATAACATCACTCTGTACTCCATAAATATATAGTTATAACTTGTCAATTTAAAATAAAATAAAAAATTTTAAATTGTTATTGACATGAGTTACAACTGTCAATCATCCTAGTCTATAACATTTTTTAACTATATGGTACAAAAGTGAAAATCTTCAGAGAGAAGAAAAGATGCTAAAAGAAGTAGTAATTTCCTAGCAAAGAAGAGTGTGACTGCATCAAAATATTTAATTATATTAAAAACCATATTTTAAAAAGAAATTCTCTTTTCTCAATGAAGTAAGTCTTTAATGTTAACTTATTATATTCATGTGATGAAAAGGTTGCCACTATCTTACAGTGCTTTTGTACCATATTTGTTTCTGATTTTTTTCTGGGTCTTAGGAGGAAGCACGAAAACATTTTGATTGTCCAGTTCTGGAAGGAATGGAGCTTGAAAATCAAGGTGGTATGGGTACTGAGCTCAACCATTGGGAAAAAAGGTTATTAGAGGTCAGTTTGTTTTTAAATTTTACTAGACTTTATTTAATGAAAATAATTCATAATTATGGTAAAAGTTATTCAAACAGGTTATAAACTGAAAAATGTTTAGGTCCCTTTACCCCTTCAGCTCTCCAGATGCACTTTCCAGATATAATCACTCTTTACATTTTTTGTATATACTTTCATAAATGTTATGTATGTATGTGCAAACACACGCAGAATTGTTTATTTTTTAATGGGTTCATTAAAAGTTCATTTAATGCAACTTTTTCACTTTTTCCAAGGCACTATAGGTGCTTCTGCTATAATGCGATGTATGCTTTCCTGAAAAACCTTTTTCTTCAAAATTGGACATGAAAAATAACAAGACTTGTAGGAAAAACAAGTAAACAGATCAATAACAGCAACAAATAAGTCATGTAGAACTCTGAGCTCAGTTTTAAAAAGACATTAGATTTTCAATAAATGAAGTCCTGTATCTACTCTAGTATTTTTTTTATTAAAATTTTTATATTTTTTAGAGACAGGGCCTCACTGTGTCATCCAGACTGGAGTGCTGCAGCTGTTCACATGCATGATCATAGCACACTACAGCCTCGAACTCTTTTGGGTTCAAGCCGTCCTCCTGCCTCAGCCTCCCAAGTAGCCGGGACCACAGGCACACACCACTGCACCCAGCCTGCTCTAGTCTGTGTCTCTCTCTCTCTTTCTCTCTTCCTTCCTTCCTTCCCTCCCTCCCTCCCTCCCTCCCTCCCTCCCTCCCTCCCTCCCTCCCTCCTTCCTTCCTTCCTTCCTTCCTTCCTTCCTTCTCCTTTCTTTCCTTTTCCTTTTCTTTTTCCTTTCTTTCCTTTCTTCTCTTTCTTTCTGTCTTACTTCACTTGCCCAGGCTAGAGTACAGTGGCATGATTTCAGTTGACTGCAGCCTCAACCTCCTGGGCTCAAATGGTTCTCCCACCTCAGCCTCCTGGATAGCTAGAAATACAGGCATGTGCCACCACACCCAGCTGATTTTCTTTTTGTACTTTCAGTAGAGATGCTTTCACCATGTTGCCCAGGCTTAACTCAAACTCATGGACTCAAGCAGTTCACCCGCCTCAGCGGCCCGAAGTGTGGGGTTACAGGCGTGCACCTCCGCGCCTGGCTACTCTAGCATTTCTTTACCTTCAGCATCAGCAGTAATAATAACCCATGGTAGCTGCATGGGGGATTGTAAATCTGAGTATTGAGGACGGGGTAAAATGTACATAGACTTGTGAGAACCATACAGTAAACATTTGCATGCAGAGTCGCTGGCTACACCGAGCAACACATTGTACACAGTACAGCATTTTTGTATTGCTGTGTTTGGCTCTCTTAGTATACTTTGTATTTAGGCTTCATCACAAAATAGTCACATGCAGGTAAAATCAATGAACCAACGTGATTCCATGTTATACTGATGCCATTCCCTTATTTACTAATTTCACATGAGCTCATTCACACTGCGGAAACACATACTTTCACAGAATAAACTGTATTCTTGGATCTACTCATTTTTTCTATCTGAATGTAGCATAACGGTTCTGTGTTAATGAACAACTATGGTTTAAATTTTGTATTTTAGAAAATGTAATGAGCAACTTATTTATATCTGTGATACTCAGGATGGGGTTTCAGTTGGTGTTTTTAGATTCAACTAAGCAGTCAAACCCACAGGACCTAATCAAGCCGTGTTGAGAAAAGATTCCCTTAGAGAAGGATATTGGAAGGAACACACGGCCCGCCAGCACGGCAGAGCCAGGCGTTCCTCTTGTGTTCCACATGGCAGTGGAGGGGCTGTCATCTGTGCCTCTCCCCGTCCCCGTGCAGCTCCAGACCACAATAGACAGATGGGAGGACCAGCCTGGCTGAGAAAGATCATGTCCAAATAAGAACCAGTATCTTTTTATTTTTAGAGATCTGCTTAAATAGATAGTTGCAGCTTATATACATCATGCCTAAAGTTAATAAAATTATGGAAGGAATGAAATGAATGCTTGTCATTACTGTCAAAGTAACAATGATGGAAACTTATGGAAGACACATATATTTATTCCTTCCATGGGAAGTTTGGCTTTTTTTTTTCCTTAAGAAATTTTCTCAAGTGACTCCCTTAAGAAAGCTGTAGATTGGCCAGAAATGAAAGTTTGTGCCTTTCAGCAGAAGCTCTGAGAGTAGTAATTACATTAACTTCTCTCAAACCAATTTTGTGTCCTTGAACTATTTTTTTTTTTTTTGAAGCATGGTATCACAGTACTTGAGATGGCCATCTGGTGTGCAATGGAAAGATTTAAAGAATACTCAGAAGTGTCCAAAGATGAAATAAGCTCCGTCAGAGGCAGTGAAGTCCTCATCATTAGGTGACCTCCTGATAGGAATTGTATGATATGAATTAAAATATTGGGTAGATGGTAGAGCTTGATGATGTTTTAGACCTTTCAGGGAAGTCCGTTTACCCCGTGACTCTGTCACACTTGCTTTCATGTTAGCACATGTTTCTGTGATCACAGAGTTGAAGGTTATGAAAACATTTTCAGTGTAATTCAGACAGCTGTTCTCCCTGACCCCAAATTATCTGTGCATTTGCCTCATTCACCCACTTTGCTTTACCTGGAGAGTGTACTATTTCTGTAGTATTTCTGTTTCCATATAGATTTATCTTCATTCATCACAGAGTTTTTTTTTTTTTTTTTTTTTTTTTGAGAAGGAGTCTCGCTCTGTCGTCCGGGCTGGAGTGCAGTGGCCGGATCTCAGCTCACTGCAAGCTCCGCCTCCCGGGTTTACACCATTCTCCTGCCTCAGCCTCCCGAGTAGCTGGGACTACAGGCGCCCGCCACCTCGCCCGGCTAATTTTTTGTATTTTTTAGTAGAGACGGGGTTTCACCGTGTTAGCCAGGATGGTCTCGATCTCCTGACCTCGTGATCCGCCCGTCTCGGCCTCCCAAAGTGCTGGGATTACAGGCTTGAGCCACCGCTCCCGGCCCAGAAAGTAGATTTCACTTCGAGGTTCAGTCTAGTCATTTTAAAGGTTTATGTATTTCACCACTTTTAAATGAATGTCTTGTCAGCCTCTCACAGCTGAAACATTTTAAATATATATGTCAGAGGAATTACAGAAAGTATTAGGAGTTGCAGAGAATCTCATTTTCCAGTTAAACTCTGTTGGTGATTTTCAGAATGAAGCGATGACTGGTTCTCACACTCAGAATCGAGTACTCTCTCGGATCACTCTGGCATTAATGGAGGACACTGGGTAAGACAGCTGTGACAATAGGATATGAATTGTTTATTAAAATGAAATTAATACTGAGCTCATAGCTTAAGAAAATGCTGACATTTTATGCTGAAGCAAAATATACTTATTAATTATTTGAATCTTGTACAGTTAGCTGTCCGTTATTCATACCAACTCCATTCATTCATTCAATAAATACTTCTGTTGGTTGTTTTAAAATAGGGTCTCACTCCTGTTGCGCAGGGTGGAGTGCAGTGGCAGTCTGGACTCACTAAACCTGTACTTCCCGGGCTCAAGCACTCCTCCCACCTCAGCTTCCTGAGTAGCTGGGACTACAGGCACGTGCCACTGTGCCTGGCTAATTTTTTGTATTTTAAATAGAGATGGGGCTTTGTCATGTTGCCCAGGTTGTTCACAAACTTCTGGGCTCAAATGATCCACCCACCTTGACTTCTCCCAAAGTGCTGGGATTATAGGCCTGAGCCACCTCACCTGGCCACAATAAATGTTTGAGGCTCCGAGACATAGTAATAATTAGGACAAAATCCGTGATATTATTTGTTTTCGAATAAGCAGAGGCTGAGCCAATATCAAGGAAAGACTAAATAATTTTTAAATTACTTTTTTTTTTTTTTTTTAATAAAACAGTAGAACTTTCAGGTGAAGCCATGAAATACTGTTTAGTTTATTTTTTTAAGTAGAGACAAGGTCTCACTATATTGCCCAGGCTGGTCCCAAACTCCTGGGCTCAAGCAAGCCTCCTGCCTTGGCCTCCCAAAGTGCTGGGATTACAGGAATGAGCCACCATGCCTGGCAGAAATACTGTTTTTAAATGAAATCTTTTATACAAGCCCTACATATCAAAAAAAATTAAAGCTGCTGTAGTAGAAGCGTTGTTACCTCTTACTCTTTCTAAGACAGTCTGAGAGAAAATTAGAAAATTGAATCAAATTTGAACATTAATGGCAGAGGTGCCATTAAAACCATGAAAATTGTTGACACTATCTTCACTGTTGAGAGGTCAAAGAGGTGTAAGGATTTAAACATATAGAGGTTTTTTTTTTTTTTGAGACGGAGTCTTGCTCTGTCACCCAGGCTGGAGTGCAGTGATGTGATCTTGGCTCACTACAACCTCCACCTCTCAGGGTCAAGTGGTTCTCCTGCCTCAGCCTCCTGAGTAGCTGGGACTACAGGTGTGCATTACCACACCCGGCTAATTTTTATATTTTTAATATAGATGGGGTTTCACCATGTTGGCCAGGCTGGTCTGGAACTCCTGACCTCGGGTGATCCACCCACAGTGCTGGGATTATAGGCATGAGCCGCCGTGCCCAGTATATCTCATTGAGTTTTATGAGACTTAAATGAGTTAATATTGTAAAGCCCTTTTGTACAGTGCTTGGCACACTGTAAGTGCCAACTAAGTATGAGCATTATATAAAAAACCGAGCTAAAGACTCATGAAACAAGACTTACTCTTGCTACCTCAGTGCAGTCCTTTATCGTATTGAGTTTTTAAAGAGAGAGAAAGAAATGTTAATCAAGATCTGCTAAGTGGATTTCACAACTCACTAATATTACTCAGAAACCCCTGTTTCTAAAGCCCCCTCTACTGCCTCACTAGTGCTCATTCTTCTGAGTTTAGCTAAAGTTGCTTCCTCAGAAAACCTTTCCAAATTCTTCATACTAACTTAGGTTTTTCTGTTCCCTGTTAGCATCATATACTTCTCCTTTGGAATACTTATCACACTTCAAATGTTTTGTTTTAATATCTGTCTTCCCTACTAGATCATGATCTTCATGAAAGCAGTTTCTGTTTATGTGTTTACTACTGTAGCCTTCATTTAACAAAGTGCCTACCATGTGACAAATGCTTAATAACTGTTGACTGTTAATACGGAAAGAGCTGCAAAGAAACGGTTATCAAGAGGGTCTCATGGTGTGTAGCTGGAGTGCCCACCTGGTGATGGAATAACAGCGCTGATAGGATATTCTGCACTCACCAACATGCACCTTCATAAAGGAGTCTACTTACTCTACACTTTATTCATAGGGCTAAGGGCTTCTGAGCCTGAGCACCTGCTAAATTAGTGGACAGCACTAGGGGCACTGTCACTGTCCAGACAGTTTGACCCTGCTGTGACACCAAGGTAGCTGGGAATGTAACTCACATTGTAGTTGCAGAAGTTGCAGGCATTTTGGCGTTGGAGCGCTGCGACTCCTTCAGTTTCTGAGTGAGAGCTTTGTTCTTTGACAGGAGAGAAGTTTTGGAAGATGCTACATTACATATTTGTTTGATTTTGTATTAAGGTGATATAAATGGAGAGGATAATTCTTATCTCCCCAACTTTTGAGCCTATTTTTTAAAATATTATTGTTTTTTATTACATTTTTTATTATAGAGATGGGGTTTCACCACGTTGCCCAGGCTGGTCTCAAACTCCTGAGCTAAAGTGATCCGCCCACCTTGGCCTCACTAAGTGCTGGGATTACAGGTGTGAGCCACTGCACCCAGCCCTGAGCCTATGTTTTTATTTACTGTTTTGATAATGCTAAAGGAACAAAATATAATACATACAGGTAAGAGACTATTTTGTATAATTTTATAATTTTTGCAAGCTAATCTTATCTCTAAAAATAAATACAAACTAAAACAAACTGATTGCCTTCAATTAAATTTGTCTGGAAACTCAGTCAGTACTTTCTTTTTTCTGTTGTTAGAACTTTTTCTTTTGAGACAAGGTCTCACTCAATTTCCCGGGCTGGAGTGCCGTGGCATGATCCTGGGTGGAGGCGATCCTGCCACCTCAGCCTCCCAGGTAGCTGAGACTGTAAGTACACACCACCGCACACCTGGCTAACTTTTTGTATTTTTAGTAGAGACAGGGTCTCACCATGTTGGCCAGGCTGGTCTCGAACTCCCAACCTGAAATGATCCAACCACCTCAGCCTCCCAAAGTCCTGGAGTTACAAGTGTGAGTCACCGCGCCCAGCTAGGACATTTAAAAAGTATTGGACGTAGGCTGGGCACAGTGGCTCACACCTGTAATCCCAGCACTTTGGGAGGCCGAGGTGGGTGGATCACCTGAGGTCAGGAGTTCAAGACCAGTGTGGCAAACATGGTGAAACCCTGTCTTTACTAAAAATGCAAAAATTAGCCAGACATGGTGGCGGGCGCCTGTAGTCCCAGCTACTCAGGAGGCGGAGGCAGGAGAATCACCTGAACCCAAGAGGCAGAGCTTCCGGCAAGCCGGGATCGTGCCACTGCACTCCAGCCTGGGTGACAGAGCAAGACCGTGTCTCAAAGTAAAATAAAGTGAAACTTACAATAGAAACGTGTTTAGTTTTGTTATGTAAACATGTAAAAGTGTTTAATACCTCATCATAAGCCTGGTTATTGGATCCCTGTGTAGCAGTCCCTGCTCTGTAAGAACCATCACTTATAGTGATGGCCTCCAGAATCTTTCTCAAGGTCCGAAGGTGCTCGCTGTTGAGATTCTCAGTTGTTGTGCTAGAGTTGGTTTTTAAAAGGACAGCAATAAAAGTTGCTTTGTTTTTTATTCCACAGCTGGTATAAAGCAAATTACAGCATGGCTGAGAAGTTAGACTGGGGCCGAGGAATGGGCTGTGACTTTGTCAGGAAGAGCTGTAAATTCTGGATTGATCAGCAGAGACAAAAGTAAGAATGCATTTCCTCACAGTGTCATTGATTACACAGTTCCTTTCTGATTTTATGCTTTATCCCAAGCCTAAAATGCTGTTTTCAAAATGTAGTCTGAGCAGTTCAGTTTTACAATATATAGAAAACCACCTGTAGATGGTTGGTAATAAGATTGTAAGAAGTAGCTAAGTATTGTTTTTAATCATATACTAAGGAGATCCACAGTGAGGGGCCCAGAGCCATGAACATTTCTGTTCAGCTTATTATAACTCATAAATATATATATTTTACAAACCTTTTGTTTCCTCTGTCATTTGTGGTGTTTTCTTCAGAGAATGCACCTGTAAGTATAGATGCAAATATTGATTCAGTATCAAAAAAAGGCACTTTTGAATAGGAATTTCCAAATCCAGATGTGTATCATAATCACCTAGCAAGCTTTTAAAAAATACAGAGTAAGTTTGACATCTATCTGTATATCATCTGTACATATATCATACATACATACAATACAGATATATATCAGACATATATACAATACAGACATATATCAGACATATATACAATACAGACATATATACAATACAGACATATACATATATACAATACATACACATATATTCAATAAGACATATATCAGACATATATACAATACAGACATATACATATATACAATACAGACATATACATATATACAATACAGACATATACATATATTCAATAAGACATATATCAGACATATATACAATACAGACATGTATCAGACATATACAATACAGACATATACATATATACAATACAGACATATACATATATACAATACAGACATATACGTATATTCAATAAGACATATATCAGACATATATACAATACAGACATATACATATATACAATACAGACATATACATATATACAATACAGACATATACATATATTCAATAAGACATATATCAGACATATATACAATACAGACATGTATCAGACATATATACAATACAGACATATAATATATACAATACAGACATATACATATATTCAATAAGACATATATCAGACATATATACAATACACACATGTATCAGACATATATACAATACAGTTGTTCTTTGGTAACCATGGAGGATTGCTTCCAGGACTCCACAGATAACAAAATCCATGGATGCTTACATAAAAGTTCCTTATATAAAATGGAATAGTATTTGCATATAACCTGCGTATGTCCTCATGTATACTTTAAATTACCTCTAGGTTATTTATAATACATAATACAATATAAATGCTATGGGAACAGTTGTTATACTGTATTGTTTAGGGAAAAATGACAAGGAAAAAAGTGCCCATGTTCAGTATAGGTGCAAGCACCCTTTTTTCCCTGAATTTTTCTTTTCTTTTTTTTTCTTTTGAGACAAGAGTCTCACTCTGTTGCCCAGGCTGGAGTGCAGTGGCGCAATCTCAGCTCACTGCCACCTCTGCCTACCAGGTTCAAGCGATTCTCGTGCCTCAGCCTCCTGAGTAGCTGGGGTTACAGGCGACTGCCACCACTCCTGGCTAATTTTTGTATTTTTAGTAGAGACAGGATTTTGTCGTGTTGGCCAGGCTGGCTCACGCCTGTAATCCCAGCGCTTTGGGTGGCCGAGCCGGGTGGGTCACTTGAGGTCAGGAGTTCAAGACCAGCCTGGCCAACATGGTGAAACCGCATCTCTACTAAAAATATAAAAATTAGCCAGGCGTGGTGGCGGTCGCCTGTAACCCCAGCTACTCAGGAGGCTGAGGCAGGGAACAGCTTGAGGCAGAGGTTGCAGTAAGCCGAGATCGCACCATTGTACTCCAGCCTAAGTGACAAAGTGAGGCTCTGTCTCAAAAAAGACAAAACAATAACAACAACCAAAATGCTATGTGAATGAATTCATAGTGTATGTGAACTTCTGAGCATGGCTTTTTTTACTCAGCATAATCCTCTGGAAATTCATCCAGGTCGTTGTAGATATCAATAATTTGACTTTTTGTGGCTGGTGAATATTTCACAGTGTGATATACCACAGTTGGTTTAAACATTCACACTTTGAAGGACATCTGGATTGTTTCCAGTTTTGGGCTATTATGAATGAAGTTGCTGTGAACATCTATGTACAGGTTTGTGTGTGAACATACATCTTTATTTTTCCAGAAAAAGTGCCAGGAATGCAGTTGCTGGCTCATTAAGTAATTGCAGGTTTAGTTTTGTAAGAAACTGCTAAACTTTTAAATTCCTAGCAGTGACGTGTAAGTTTCTCCACATGTTTGCCAGCATTTGGCGTTGTCACAATTTTTTGTTTAATCGATTCTGATAGGAGTGTAGTGATATTTTATTTTGGTTTTAATTTGTGTTTCCCTAATGTCTAATGATGTTGAACCTCTTTTCATGTGCTTACTCGCTAATTATATATCCTCTTTGGCAAACTGTCTCATCTTTTTTTTTTTTTTTTGAGGCGGAGTTTCGCTCTGTTGCCCAGGCTGGAGTGCAGTGGCACGATCTTGGCTCACTGTAACCTCTGCCTCCCGGGTTCAAGCGATTCTTCTGCCTCAGCCTCCAGAGTAACTGGGACTACAGGCACATGCCACTATGTCCGGCTAATTTTTGTATTTTTAGTAGAGATGGGGTTTTACCATGTTGGCCAGGCTGGTCTCGAACTCCTGACCTCGTGATCCACCCGCCTCAGCCTCTGAAAGTGCTAGGATTACAGGCGTGAGCCACCACACCCAGCCTCTTCATCTCTTAAGCCAATTTTCTGATTGGATTGTTTTTTACTGTTGAGTTTTGAGAGTTCTTCATGTATTCTGGGTAGTAGTCCTTTGTCAGATATGTGGTTTGCAAATATTTTCTCCCAGTTCATAGCTTGTCTTTTTATCCTTTTAACAGGGGCTTTTGTAGGGCAAATGGTTTTAGTTTTGACGAAGTCCAGAATATCAGTTTGTCCTCTTATTGTGTCTTTGACGTCAAGTCTAAGATGTCTTTGCCAAGCTCTAGATCTCGAAAGTTTTCTTATGTTTTTTTTCAAAAGTTTTATAGTTTTACACTTTACATTTAAGTCCATGATTCATTTGAGTTAAGTTTTGTATAAGGTGGGAGACTTAGATCAAGGTTTGTTTCTTTGTGTACAGATGGGCAATTGCTTTAGCACCATTTGTTGGAAAGGCTGTCTTTCCTTCATGGAATTGCTTTCGTGCCTTTGGCAGAAACAATCAGTTGGGTGTATTTGTGGTGATCTGTTTGTGTTTCTGGGTTTTCCGTTCTGTTCCAGTGATCCCCGTGTCTGTGCCTCCACCAGTAACACACAGCCCTTAATTACTGTAATTATTTAGTAAGTCTTGAAATTGGGTAGACTGATTCTTTCCACTTTATTTTAAAATTGTTCTGGCTGTTTTGGTTCCTTTGCATTTCCATATACATTTTACAATAATCTTGTCTGTATCTGCCAAAAAACTTGCAGGGATTTTGCTAGGAGCTGCATTAACCCTGTGTGTCAATTTGAGGAGAATTGACATTTTTACTGTGTTGAGTTTTCCAATCCATAAACATGCGAGAAAACATTCAGTCTTTCATTATTAAATATAATGTTAGCTGCAGATTTTTATGCATGTTCTTTATACGTGTTTTTATACATGTTCTTTATCTTTTATACATGTTTTATACATGTTGAGAAAGTAGCTCTCTATTCCTATGTGTCTGAGAGCTTTAATCATGAATGGATATTGCCTTCTGTCAAATCCTTTTTCTGCTTTAGTTGATATGCATAATCATGTGATTTTTTTCGCCTGTTAATATGGTGGATTTCATTGGTTGATTTTCAAATATTAAATCACCTTTGCATTCCTGGAGTAAACCCCACTTGGTCATGGCATATAGTTATTTCTATATGTTGCTGAATTCTATGGACTATTATTTTGTTGTGGATTTTTGTTTCTGTATTTGTGATGTATACAGATCTGGAGTTTTCTCTTTTTTCCCCAATTATTTTACCTTTAATTAATCAGTATGGCTCTCAGAACAATTATATTGTGTCAGTTAAGCTTGATCTTTTTCAAATCTGACACATTTTGAAAAACAGATATATCCTTCCAGTAAGAGAGATTTAAAAAATAATAGAAGAAGAAAAGTTATGAAATACATAATAATTATTACTAAATGAGCAAATAATGGGCTCCCCTGTCATACTTAATATTGGCTTAATTTAAATTATTATTTATGGCCAGACATGGTGGCTCACGCTTATAATCCTAGCACTTTAGGAGGCTGAGGCAGGCTGATTGCTTGAGCCCAGGAGTTCAAGACTAGCCTGGACAATATGGCGAAAGCCCATCTCTACAAAAATGTACAAAAATGAGGTGGGTGTGGTGGCACATGCCTGTAGTCCCAGCTACTCAGGAGGCTGAAGCAGGAGGATCACTTGAGCCTGGAAGCTCGAGGCTGCAGTGAGCTATGACTACACCACAGCATTTCATCCTGGGCAGCAGAGTAAGACCCCATCTCTAAATAAATAAATACGTGATTTATGTAATACTCTGAAGTAATAAATCCTAGGATATAATGAGGTGTTTATCATGCTTTATTTTTATTTTGATTTAGTTCAAAATATTTTTCTCTTTCTTTTAATTCAAAACTCTTGTGTCACTTCAAGTTCAACATATTTTTAACTTTCTCTTAAGATTTCTTCTTTGACCACTGTATTATTTAAAAGTGCTTTAATTTCCAGCTATTTTGAGATGTTCCAGCTATCTTTCTGTTATTGATTTCTAGTTTAATTCCATTATTGTAAGAAAGCAAACCTTTTTCCTCAGCCTTTCGAGTAACTGGGACTACAGGCGCACACCACCACACCTAGCTAAATTTTTATATTTTTGTAGAGACAGGGTTTCACTGTATTGCTCAGGCGAGTCGTGAACTCCTGGGCTCTAGCAATCTGCCCACCTCGGCCTCCCAAAGTGCTGGGATTACAGTTGTGAGCCACTGTGCCTGGCCTATTTTTCTGTTCTTAATCTCGATTTTTGAGCTTATTGATTGGAGATATTTCCTGTTTCTAATGTAGCTGTTTGTTGCTATACATTTTCCTCTCAGCATGTCTTTAGCTTTGTCTCACAAATTTCAATGTATTTTTATTTTCATTCAGTTCAATGTATTTTTAAAAATTTTTCTTTGAGATTCTTCGTTGACCCATGGATTATTTAGAAGTGTTGTTTAGTATACAAGTATTTGGAAATTTTTCTGTTATTTTTTGTTGTTGAATTGTAGTTGGAGAATATATGCTGCATGATTTGAGTTATTTTAAATTTGTTCAGGTTTGTTTTATGGCCCAAGATATGGTCTTATCTTGTTATTATTTTTTTATTTTTTTAATTTTTTGGAGATGGAGTTTCACTCTGCCACCCAGGCTGGAGTGCAGTGGTACGATCTTGGCTCACTGCAGCCTCTGGTGCTGAGTTCAAGTTCTTCTCCTGCCTCAGCCTTCCAAGTAGCTGGGACTACCAGCGGCCGCCACCACGCCTGGCTAATTTTTTGTATTTTTAGTAGAGACGGGGTTTCATCCTGTTTACCAGGCAGGTCTTAAACTCCTGACCTCAGCTGATCCACCTGCCTTGGCTTCTTCCCAAAGTGTTGGGATTACAGGCGTGAGCCACCATGCCCGGCCAATCTTATACACGTTTCATGGGCACTTGAAAAGAATGTACATTCTGACACTGGGTGGAGTGTCGTGTAAATGTCAGTTACATCCTGTTGGTTGATGGTGTTAAGTCCTTCTTGACGTTGGGTGGAGTGTCGTGTAAATGTCAGTTACATCCTGTTGGTTGATGGTGTTAAGTCCTTCTTGACGTTGGGTGGAGTGTCGTGTAAATGTCAGTTACATCCTGTTGGTTGATGGTGTTAAGTCCTTCTTGACGTTGGGTGGAGTGTCGTGTAAATGTCAGTTACATCCTGTTGGTTGATGGTGTTAAGTCCTTCTTGACGTTGGGTGGAGTGTCGTGTCAGTTACATCCTGTTGGTTGATGGTGTTAAGTCCTTCTTGACGTTGGGTGGAGTGTCGTGTAAATGTCAGTTACATCCTGTTGGTTGATGGTGTTAAGTCCTTCTATATCCTTGCTGATTTCCTGCCTAGTTGGTCTATCAGTTGTTGAGAGAATTCACCACCACGTCAGTCTTTGAGTCCTGAAGTCCTTGACTAGTGTGACTTCTCTCTACCCTTCAGAGTCATCTTTTATTTCTTTAATTTACAGTGACTGGGTTTTTAGTTGTACTTAGAGGGAGGAATAGGGAAAAGCCTATCTAGTCCATCTTCCAGGAATTAGAAGTGGTACTTATATTTCTCTTTTTATATTTAAAAAAATTTCCCCTGGTGGGTCAGGTATGGTGTGGTGGCTCACACCTGTAATCCCAGCACTTTGGGAAGAGGGAAGATTGCTTGAGCCCCGGAGTTTGAGACCAGCCTAGGCGACATGACCCTATCTCTACAAAGTAAAAAAATTAGCCTGGCATGGTGGCATGGCCCTGTAGTCCCAGCTCCTTGGGGGCTGTGGTGTGAGGATCCCTTGAGCCCAGGAGGTCACAACTGTGGTGAGCTGTGATCATGCCACTGCAATCCAGTGTGGGTGACAGCAAGACCTTGTTACAAAAAAAAAAAAAAGAAAAGAAAATGTATTCTCATCTTTTCTTACCTGTGTTAGGTCATAAAGCAATTTAAATCACTTGTAGTTTCTACTAAGGAGCCTGACCTCTGGGTTGTAACCCTAATGTGAAGATAATAGGCAGTAGCCGGAAGCACCGGCAGCCACTCTGAGGACAGCTTGTTAACCCTGCACTACAGCCTGATCTGCCAGTTAGGGGTTCTCAAATTTTGCTGCTTATGAAAATCATCTAGAGAACTTGAAAATCTCTGCATACCCAGGTTACAAATTAAATCATGACTGTGCTAAGAGCCAGGCACTAGCATTGTGTGAGTTTGTTTTACTAAATTGCCGAGTGATCTTACTGTGTAATGGAGTTTGGGAACCACTGTCCCGGTGTGTTGGGGAAGTCTGTAATTCACACTGCAGCGGCAGGAGCTCAGGGAGGTTTTTGTTTATTTTTCTGTTAACAGTTGCAACTCTGTTTATTCCCCTTTTGATCCCAATTATAGCATCACCTAAGACCAGAAACAGAAGGGACTTCTACTTCTTTATTCTTAAAAACCAAAGCCGTGGGGCCCCTGAATTCTCTTCTATCCTTTGATTCATAAGCCAGTGCCAGCAAGGCTTTTTTTTTAAAGTCCAAATAGTAAATGTTTTAGGTTGTGAGGGTTGTTACGATCTGTGTCACAACCACTTACTGTTATGCCCAGACCTTTTATTCCCCAAAGAAGACCACCAGAGACCAGAGTCAAAGCCAAGCGGCAAGGATCTTTAATGCAAGTTCAAATTTGGTCCCTCCGTTTTACAACATACAAGAGGGCCCTGAACAATGCGTGTGCTTGCCTTTTATAGCCTAATGTAAACAGGACTTGTAAAGTTGCAGAGGAACAGGGGAATTCTCTAGGTTACAGCATTACAATTGGTTAACATTTTAAGTCTATACATTTAGCAGTTTTCTATTGGTTCCCACACTCTCACAAATGATTGTGCTCTTATCGGGGTCAACTTGTTAACTAGGCTCAAGGCGCCGCCTGGGCTGTCTGCCCTTGGGGTCAACTTTTAACTAGGCTCAAGGCGCCGCCCGGGCTGTCTGCCTGTGGATTTCATTATTTCATTTGATCTCTCTCATTCCTCCCTTTCTCAAGTACCTCTGGAGCCAATCTTGGGTCTTATAAGTCTGATTCTGTTTCAGCGTCTACAGGTTGGTATTGGGCTCTGAGGTCCATGAGCTGTATGGTGTCAAACCTTTCCCTGACAAATTGCAAAATTCTGTTAACAACACAAGGTCCTACGGTAAACAGAAATAGCAGACTTAGTAGGGGTCCAAGGAAGGGGGCCAGCAGAGAAAACATATAGGAATTCCACCATTGATTTGCAGCTGAGGCAAACTGCTGTTTTCTCATTTCTGTGCTTAACTTGCGTAGCTGTTGGACCCGGTTTTCTACAAGCCCTGATTCATTTACATAGAAGCAACAGTCCTCTTTCAGGAACATACATGTACCACCTTTTTCAGCAGTGAGTAGGTCTAGGGCCCTTCGGTTCTGCAAGGTCACCTGAGCTAGGGATGTGAGCTGTCATTGAAGGGAGGCAAGGGACTCAGCTGACTCCTCCATAGCTACGGCAAATTGTTGGTACAATTTGTTACTTTCTATGAGGGTGTGACTTAGGGCTCCCCCTGCCAGTCCGGCCGCAATAAGGGATGATGTGAGGGAAATTCCCGCAATGAGGAGGAGAAATATTGCTCGTGTAAGTCTCGGTCTAGGGGCTGGGTGACTGGCAGACACAGTAGGTTGGTAACAGGGGCCAGGTAAATGCTTAGATAATGTTCCATTGCACCAAAAGAATATGCCCGGCGGGGCTCTTAGGGAGGTACTAGGGGGCGTTACAGTGATGCTACAGAGGCTGGAGTTAGTGCCTGAAAAACAGTAGGGAAACTTTTCCTGACTAGGGTTCAGGTACAGTGGCACATTAAGAATGGGGGCGTCCGTGAGATTCTGAAAGTCCCTAGTTTGGGTGGAGGATTTCCAGGGCAGAGGGACAGCGGTTAGTGGTGGATGCCCTAGGGTGGCACACAGAAAGCAGCCAGACAAGCTGTGAAGTCCTGTAAGGTTGGCAAGTTCTAATCCTTCTTGTAATACTTCTAGCCAGGAGAAAGGGCGTAATTCTTGTGCTAGTCTGTCTTCCTGTCGCTGGATATCCCCATGGACCAGGGGCAGTACTTGAACTAGGCCACGCCACAGATAGAGGTGACTACTAGGCCACGTGGAGGAAGAGGAATAGTATACAGCCCCATGTTGAGGTGTGGTCCAGCGGGGGTCCCAAGGGTCCTTAACTATCCAAGTATAGATACCGCCTCTACCCTGCTGGTAGAAGTTCCACCCGGATTGCTCGTTCCACCCTCTGACTGAGTGCATTTTACAGTAATTGTAGGGGCAGCCTGCGTTTTGGTGCCACCAATAGTGTTTACAATTGTACTTAGTCTGATCAAACTCAAAACATATCATTGGTGCCACTGGTTTGGCTATCTGAAAACCAGTAAAATTCAGCAAAATTGGGGCGCTGCACCCTGAGGAGGGACAATCAGCACTGGCCAATAATTTCCCAGGCTTATGAGGTTGCCCAGGGTGGGTTCGGTTTTCATAAAGCCAGAATCTCCAGACAAAGGGATTAGAAACTGGTTTTGTGTTTGCCCTCAAGGCCACTAGGGCGACTAACATTAGGGTTAGACTACCTAGCTGCATGTTTGCAGTGAGCTAGGCTGCCAGGGCAGGGTGAGTTTTAAGGGGTTGTTCTTAGCTTTGTCCACAGTCCACGTGGTCGGTGCTTCAGTCGCTATCGTGACGGGTCCGAGAAGGTCGGAGGCTGGGCCCACTGGCTTGACGTGGGTGTAGTGGATCCACGAAGCGATGCCTTCTACCTTCAGGGCGGTGGGTGTGGTTAGGAGTACTTGGAGTGGTCCCTTCCACCTGGGTTCCAAGGTCTCTTGCCGGTGTCGCTTAACCAGGACCCAGTCTCCTGGCTGGTATGGATGGGGTGTTGGTGGAGGACCGGTCTCATACAGTTCCTTCAGCTTGGGCCAGACTTCCTGATGAATTTTCTGCAAGGCTTGTAGGGAAAACAATAGTTCAGAGACATTTTCTGTTTCAGATTTGAGCAGATCATCTTTTAGGCTGGGAACCAGGGGTGGGGGTCTGCCATACATGATTTCATAAGGGGTAAGGCCCAGTCTGTAAGGGGTATTACGGGCCCGGAACAGAGCGTAGGGGAGAAGGACCACCCAATTAGCACCAGTCTCCATAGTTAATTTAGTTAAGGTCTCCTTTAAGGTCCGATTCATCCTCTCTACCTGTCCTGAACTCTGGGGCCTGTAAGCGTAATGTAATTTCCAATTAGCCCCAAGAATGGAAGCCAAATCCTGACTCACCTTAGCAACGAAGGCCGGCCCATTATCTGACCCTATCTGGATGGGAAAGCCATACCTGGGGAGGATGTCTTCCAGAATTTTCTTTGCTACAACCTGAGCGGTTTCTCTTTTGGTTGGAAATGCTTCAGTCCACCCTGAAAAGGTATCTACAAAGACAAGTAAGTACCGATATCCGTATTTTCCTGGCTTTACCTCAGTGAAATCTACTTCCCAGTAGATACCGGGCCTGGTTCCCCTGGGCCTTGTTCCCGCAGCAGCCTGGGGTTGGGGATAGGCGTTGCTAAGCTGGCAGACTTTGCAACTCGTCACGATGTTGCTGGCCGTCTCCGCTATGCGTCTGATCTTGAGCTTGGAGCGTCTGATCAGGTCTATCATCCGCCGGGCACCCAGATGGGTGGATCGGTGGATGTGTTCTAACACTTGCTGTCCTAATTTTTCTGGTAGAATAATTTGGTCATTAGTATCAGTCCACCACCCATTCTGGATCTGTTTCAGGGGAAGTTTGTCAATCCACTGGAGATCTTGTTCTGAATAATCAGGGTGATACGGCAAGTCCCGGGGGCCCGGATCAGGGAGCTGGAGTGCAAGGAGTTGACTGGGAGCCTTTGCCACACTCCTTGCAGTTTGGTCTGCCAGAAAGTTGCCTTGAGCAGTTGGAGTGGTTGGCTTCTGGTGCCCTGGGCAATGTACAATAGCCAACTTTTCTGGTTTCCACAGGGCTGTTAGCAGGGCTAGGATCTCTTGCTTATTTTTTATTTCTTTTCCTTCAGCCGTTAGCAACCCTCGCTCCCTGTAAATGGCCCCATGTATGTGTGCCGTAGCAAAAGCGTATCAGCTGTCTGTGTATACTGTCAGTTTCCTCCCTGCCCCCAAGGTAAGAGCTTGGGTGAGTGCTGTCAGTTCGGCCCTCTGGGCCGATGTCCCCGGGGGCAGGGGTTCCGCCCAGATTACCTCAGTCTCTGAAGTCACCGCTGCTCCAGCATATCTCTGGCCTTGGTGTACGAAGCTGCTCCCATCGGTGAACCAAACGAGGTCGGCGTCAGGAAGTGGGCGGTCCTGCAGGTCCTCTCGAACTCCGTGCACCTGAGCTAATATCTCGGTGCAATTATGGAGCGGCACGTCCAGGTCCGGGTTGGGCAACAGCGAGGCAGGGTTTAAGGTTGTTGGGGGCAGGAAAGTTATTCTAAGGGAATTTAATAGTAGTCCTTGGTAGTGGGTAAGCCGGGCGTTGCTTATCCATCGGTTAGGCGGCTGTTTGAGTACACCTTCGATGGCGTGTGAGGTAACAACCCGTAATTCTTGTCCCAAGACAAGTTTATCAGCATCTTGTACCATTAGGGCCATGGCTGCAATCACTCGGAGGCAGGGGGGCCACCCGGCAGCCACTGGATCTAACTTTTTTGACAGGTAGGCGACAGGCCTCCGCCAGGGGCCTAAGTTCTGAGTTAGCACCGCCTTGGCGACGCCCTTACTCTCGTCCACGTATAAGTGGAAGGGCTTAGTGACGTCAGGCAGTCCCAGTGCAGGCGCAGAGAGTAGGGCAGTTTTAATCTGTTGGAAAGCCGACTCGGCTTCTTCTGTCCAATTAAATGGCTGCTGTCCCCGTGTTGCCTGATATAGGGGCTTAGCCAGCTCTGCAAACCCAGGTATCCATAGTCTACAAAATCCTGCCGACCCCAGGAATTCCCTTACTTGTCGGGTGGATTGTGGCCTGGGGATCTGCAGAACTGTCTGCTTCCGGGCGTCGGTTAGCCAGCGCTGCCCTCCTTTTAGCAGGTATCCCAAATATGTTACTTCTGGTTTACAGATTTGAGCTTTCTTTGCCGAGGCTCGATAGCCTAGACTCCCTAGAGCTTGTAAGAGACTCTTGGTCCCTTGGATGCAAGCTTCTCGGGTCTCGGCAGCAATCAGGAGGTCATCAACATATTGTAGTAAGGTTATGTCAGGGTGTTTGCGTCGGTACTCACCCAGGTCTTCATGGAGGGCCTCATCGAACAGGGTAGGAGAGTTTTTGAATCCCTGCGGCAGTCTGGTCCATGTCAGTTGGCCGCTTATGCCCCTTTCAGGGTCAGTCCACTCAAAGGCGAAAAGCTTTTGGCTCTGAGGGGCTAAAGGCAGACTGAAGAAGGCATCCTTCAAATCTAAAACAGTGTACCATTGGTGTTTAGGGTTTAGAGTACTCAGGAGGGTATACGGGTTAGGCACAGTTGGATGTATGTCCATAACCCTCTTATTGACTTCTCTTAAGTCTTGTACAGGTCTGTACTCCCCGCTATTAGGTTTCCGTATCGGCAACAGGGGAGTGTTCCAGGGTGAGTGGCAGGGCCGAAGGACCCCTTGGTCGAGGAGCCGACGGATGTGGGGCGTAATTCCTTCCTTGGCCTCTAGGGGCATTGGGTATTGACGCACCTGAACAGGGTCTGCCCCAGGCTTAAGTTCGACAAACAAGGCAGGACGGTGCTTTGCTAGTCCTAAACCTCCCGTTTCTGCCCAGGCTCCTGGATATTGTTGAAGCCAGGTTGCTATGTCCTGGTCAGGGGCCGCCTGCTCCTGGTGGAGCTGGTACTCATCTTCTAAGGTTATGGTCAGGACGGGCACGGGCTGATTTTGGGAATCGGTCACGATGGGCCCCTCAGGGAGGAAATGGATCTGTGCTCCCATTTTAGTCAGCAGGTCTCTCCCCAGTAGAGGACAGGGGCTCTCAGGGATAACCAAGAAGGAGTGGGTTACATTCTTGGCTCCGAGATTTACTGTTCTTTGTGTCGTCCAGGGGTACTTTTTAATTCCTGTGGCCCCTTGTACCCACGAGGACTTGGAGGATAATTTCCCCTCAGTTTCAACTAGGACTGAGTGCTGTGCTCCCGTATCGACCAAGAACTGAACTGGGGACCCCTCCACTTGCAAAGTTACCCTGGGTTCGGGGAGGGGGACCGAACCCCGTCTTCCCTAGTCCTCGTTTTGAGTGACTAGTACGGGTGTAGACCTCGGGGGGGTCCCCGTCCTTGTTGTTTCTTTTTGGGGCAGTCTCTCGCCCAGTGGCCAGCTTTTTTACAGTAGGCGCATTGGTCTTTGCTCAGGTTGTTATATCTGGGGGACCGCTTAGGTTGGGTGTTCTCTGGCTGTAGATGCTCTTTTTGTACAACCGCTGCCAGGACCTTGGTCATTTTTTCCTCTGGAGTATCTCTATTATTATAAACCCGCTGGGCTATCTGAAGAAGGTCCTGAAGCTGTTTTCCCTCTAAGTCCTCTAATTTCTGGAGCTTCTTTCTAATGTCTGGGGTTGCCTGATTTACAAAAGACATCACAACGGCTGCTTGGCTTCCCGGGGCCTCTGGGTCTATAGGAGTATACTGCCTAAAGGCCTCCATTAATCTTTCTAGGTAGCTAGCCGGGCTTTCTGTCTTTCCCTGCAGAACAGAGTATACTTTAGCCAAATTGGTGGGCTTGCGAGCATCTGCCCGGAGACCTGCCATTAGAGTCTGGCGATAAAGGTGTAGCCGTCCCCTACCTTCTGCCATGTTGTAGTCCCACGCCGATCTGGACAGAGGAAAAGTCGCATTTATAAGGTCGGGGTTGGCAGTTGGTTGACCGTCGTCCCCCGGGACCAGCTTTCTTGCTTCTAGCTGTATTCTCTCTCGCTCCTCCGTTGTGAACAAGATTCGGAGGAGCTGCTGACAATCATCCCAAGTGGGCTGGTGGGTGAACATAACACTATCCAGTAAAGCCATTAAATCCTTGGGATTGTCTGAAAACCGAGCACTCTGAGTCTTCCAATTATATAGATCACTGGTGGAGAATGGCCAGTACTGGAGCCTAGGACTTCCTGTGTCATCTGGGGGCCCTAGCTCCCGAAGGGGTAACGCCACTGTGGAGTCGGGCGGCTGGGGAGGGGGAAACCGCAAAGTACGCCCTCGCGTCCGCCCCGCCGGCCCTTCGGAGTTGCTTTCACTTTCAGCGGGTCCGGGCGCGCCGGCCGCTTCCCGTTCGCCTGCTCCCTCCTGCGGTTCCTCCCGGGGGGCTGGGACCCGAGGACCGGAGGGGTACGGAGGGGGTTCTATGGACAGAAGGTCCTCGCTATCAGGTAGAACAGGATTGGGGGGGCAGTCGGTTGCTTGGATTTCAGTGGCCGAGCAACCAGTGCCTTACAGGGTTCTTCAGAGGCTGATTGGAAAGGGGACAGCAAAGGGGGCGGGTTCCCAGCTATATCCTGCCATATGAGGATATATGGGATATGATCCGGGTGGTTAGCACGCCCAGGCTGGAAAACCTTGGACTTTACTTTAGTGATGACAGGGAGACAGAATGTCCCTTCAGGTGGCCACCCTACGTTAAGGGCGGGCCACCCGGAGCGGCACAGAGTAATTAGCTTTCCCTTCCTGATGTCCATACCAAGATCATGGCCCCTTGCCCTAACATCCTTGAAATTACTTGTAAGGAGAGATAGGGGAGTGCTCTGGGTATTACCCATCTTGAACAGTAGCGCCCAGAGTGGCACCTGGAACAGGTCCTGGAAGGGAAAAGTGAGTTGCTGGAACAGGTCCTGCAAGGGAAAAGTGAGTTGCTGGAATATCAACAACAAGTTTACGTCAGTCGCAGGTGTGCACCAGAAATCTGGGTCAGAGTTCAGGCAAGAACCAGATGAGAGCCGGGGGACGTCTCCCACCGGTCTCCGCTGGCTGTCCTATAGCGCGTCCGCCAGGACCTATGCCAGCTTTCAGCTTCAGACCTCGCGAGTCACAGATTGATTCAGAGCAGACTTAGAGAGCTGCGAATTCAGACAGGCTAACAGCCTAAGGCGGACTTAGAGAGCCGCGAATTCAAACAGGACACAGACAGACAAACATAGACAAGCCGGCTCACCTATTAGCAGATCGATCCTAGTAGATCCGTTGACCGGGGGTCTGGTGGGCTTGGGGGAATCCCGGACGAGCCCCCAGATGTTATGCCCAGACCTTTTATTCCCCAAAGAAGACCACCAGAGACCAGAGTCAAAGCCAAGCGGCAAGGATCTTTAATGCAGGTTTGAACTTGGTCCCTCCATTTTACAACATACAAGAGGGCCCTGAACAATGCGTGTGCTTGCCTTTTATAGCCTAATGTAAACAGGACTTGTAAAGTTGCAGAGGAACGAGGGAATTCTCTAGGTTACAGCATTACAATTGGTTAACATTTTAAGTCTATACATTTAGCAGTTTTTTATTGGTTCCCGCGCTCTCACAAATGATTGTGCTCTTATCGGGGTCAACTTGTTAACTAGGCTCAAGGCGCCGCCTGGGCTGTCTGCCCTTGGGGTCAACTTTTAACTAGGCTCAAGGCGCCGCCCGGGCTGTCTGCCTGTGGATTTCATTATTTCATTTGATCTCTTTCATTACCTCTGCTGTTATACAGCAAGAGGCAAAACAAATGGGCATGGCCATGTTCCTGTCATCTTCCCCATCTCTACAAAAAGTAAGTGAACATGATGGCACGTGCTTGTAGTCCCACTTGCTTGGGAGGCTGAGGTGGGAGGATTGCTTGAGCCCAGAAGATCAAGGCTGCAGTGAGCTATGGTTGTGCGGTTGTGCCACTGCACTCCAGCCTGGGCAACGAGACCCTGTTTTAAAAACAAAAAATCGACAAGAAAGAAAACAGACTGTGGTCAGGATTTGACCGAAGAGTTGAGTTTGCTGACCCCTGTCATAATCATTCAAATGCCCCACTTGGGAGCATTGAAGTTCAGAATCATTCACGGGATAGAAGCCATCTTCCGGCAGCACAGACCTAGTCTGCCTGTGTGTATGTTAGGGATTCCAGTGCGGTGGTTCTTGAGCACAGGAGCCGATGCCTAACTTCTGGGCTTCGTCAACTGTGACTCTTCTCCATTGTTGGGAAACTAGTGTGAGAAGAGGTTGGTCGAGTGAGCATAGGCAGAACCATACTTATTTGAATCACTTCAATCTACACATACTTAAAATAAGGTTCTTTCTATGTTTGAAGCAACTAAAACTGATAAACCACCCAACTCCTCTGCTAGCTCATCTGATGTGAATGTTGACTCTAGAGCTATACTGTCTAATGTGGTACCATTAGCCACATGTGGCTGAACTTATATTTAAATTAGTTAAAGTTGAATACCATTTAAAATTTAGTTCCTCAGGGCCAGGCACGGTGGCCCATGACTGTAATCCCAGCACTTTGGGAGGCTGAGGTGGGCAGATCACGAGGTCCAGAGATCGAGACCATCCTGGCTAACATAGTGAAACCCCATCTCTACTAAAAATACAAAAATTAGCCGGGTGTAATTGTGGTGACGGGCACCTGTAGTCCCTGCTACTCAGGAGGCTGAGGCAGGAGAATCGCTTGAACCTGGGAGGCAGAGCTTGCAGCAAACCGAGATCGCGCCACTGCACTCCAGCCTGGTGGCAGAGCAAGACTCCGTCTCAAAAAAAAAAAGAAAAAAAAAAATTAGTTCCTCAGTTAACTAGTCACCTTTCAAGTGACATACATGATCGATGGCTACCACATTGGCCAGTACAGGTAGAGACCTTTTCTAGCTCTCTTGACAGTGCTTCTCTGGAATTTGTAAGCCATGAATCTTAGACAGCTCTAACTTTGGAATGTTTAAAATCACTAACTTTTAACTTCTTTTTTCTTCTTTGTTCATTTAGCCAAAACTCATTTTATGTAATTTAAAGTAAATATAATATGCCTTTTGGTTTTAGACAAAAAACAGAAATGACTTTCATGGTATCAAGAAAGTAACTGATTAAGAACTATTGGAATATGAACCTCCATATTCATTCGAAGCTTTATCATGGGAAGTTAAAATATTGCCTTATATGAAGATTTTATGAAAATGGTTATACGCTGCAGAAATTACATTTATTGAGTAGCCTACATGTGCCAGGACACTGAGTGCTTTGCGGTTGAAGTCAGGAAAGTTAAGTAACTTCCACAGAAGTGTGGCTGGTGCTGATTGTTTGAACCCAGACCTGTGCGATTACTTCCAAACCTTTGCTTTCCTGTTATACTGTGCTGCTTCCAATTTGCTTGAAAACTGTGGTAAGTATTTTGTATGTTTCATCTTAGGAAGCTGTAACTCCCTAAAGATGTATGCTGATACACCGTGTTCATTTAAATAAGACAATTCCTCAATTTTCCTTAAAGTAAGAATTATTTAATACAGGCTTTTTTTCCTTAAGAAATATGTGGAAGAAGAGGAAAATTGTCAATAATTCTATTACAGTTTGGTAGACCAGTATTAATAGGATTTCTATTATTTAGGAATACTGAGATTTTATTTATAAAATTGCTATTACGATATTAATATAATTTTTATATTGTAAATTGTCAATTTGATGACTGCTAAGAATTACAGGTTGTTTGAAGGTTGTTTTTGCAAGACAGTGCAACAGATTCTAATATCTTTTAATAATTTACATGCCCTTTTTTCAAATTTTATTTTCAAGATTACATTTAATGGAACAGAACAAGTTGGTAACAATGAGGAATATTCACATAATCTTTATTTTGCACAGGAAAATAAGATTGTCTGGTGAAGGTGGTCAGTTAAACAAACTGTCAGATTATTGAATAGAGAAAATTTCACTCTTTGTAGCTGCAGGGCAGAGGGGACGTTACCTTCATCTCTTTCTGAGAATCCCATTTGTTAATTATGAAGGTTTGTATTTTTAGGCCAGGATCTGGATTTCCATTGTTGGCTGTTTAATGGACTTGCAATATTTTCTTTAAAGTTTGATACCGTGGTATTTCTCTTTGTTTGCAGGAGGCAGATGCTGAGCCCTTACTGTGACACGCTCAGAAGTAACCCACTGCAGTTAACTTGCAGACAGGACCAGAGAGCAGTTGCAGTGTGTAATCTGCAGAAGTTCCCTAAACCTTTACCACAGGAATACCAGGTAAAACGGGTCTGGGCACAACTGTAGGAATCAGCTTTTCAAAAGTAGTCTCCATTGTAATTAAAAGAGTAAATTCTCTTCAGTGTCTTAATTTATAAGGCCCTGTTTGTTTTCCATAAGTTAGAAAAAAAATGGAATAATGCTTCCATTTCTTTATAACTAGTTTCCTAATTGATAGCACTTAGTTAAACTCTAGCAGTGTCTTATAATAATGGCAAGAGGAATTTGAATATTTGATCTGTTTTTACCTGTTTATGTTTTCTAATTGTTTCAAAAATCTTGCTATTTAAATTCCTCTAATCTACACAGAAAAAAATCTTTAAAGAAAATAACTTAAGTACTCTAATCCAATTAATTAGAAGACCTGGAAACTCTGCTTTGGAAAAGATTTGATTCACGGGATCCGAAAGATTAAGGAAATGGTCCCACATATCTTGTCTGGATCTCTGATTTGACCTTTATGTTTCTTTTTTATATTTTATCTTTTTTTTTTTTTTTGAGACGGAGTCTCGCTCTGTGGCCCGGGCTGGAGTGCAGTGGCTGGATCTCAGCTCCGCCTCCCGGGTTCACGCCATTCTCCTGCCTCAGCCTCCCGAGTAGCTGGGACTACAGGCGCCCGCCACCTCGCCCGGCTAGTTTTTTGTACTTTTTAGTAGAGACGGGGTTTCACCATGTTAGCCAGGATGGTCTTGATCTCCTGACCTCGTGATCCGCCCGTCTCGGCCTCCCAATGTGCTGGGATTACAGGCTTGAGCCACCGCGCCCGGCCATCTTTTTTTTTTTTTTTGAGACAGAGTCTCACTCTGTCGCCCAGGCTGGAGTGCAATGACATGATCTCAGCTCACTGCAGCCTCCCCTTCCCAGGTTCAAGTGATTCTCGTGCCTCAGCCTCCCGAGTAGCTGGGTTTACAACTGCGAGCCACCATGCCTGGCTAATTTTCATACTTTTAGTAGAGGTGGAGTTTTGCCATGTTGCCCAGGCTGGTCTTGAACTCCTGGCCTCAAGTGATCCATGTGCCTCGGCCTCCAAAAGCACTGGGATTACAGGTGTGAGCCAACATGTCTGGCTACTTTTTGTATTTCTAATAGAGACAGGGTTTCACCATGTTGGCCAGGCTGGTCTCAAACTCCTGACCTCATGTGATCCACCCACCTCGGCCTCCCAAAGTGTTGGGATTACAGGCGTGAGCCCCTGCGCTTGGCCATGACCTTTACATTTCTTGTTGCCAAAGCTATCTTTAAAAAGCCTCAACTTTACCTGCTATTTACAAAGGAACCTTTTGTCAGAAATGATGTCTCAGAAGCTAACTTAAAATTAAGCTGCTGAATTTTAAGCTTCCTACACGTATTTATAAGCTCACTGAATGCTTCAGATACCATAAAATAGCAAATGTATTCATAGGCATAGTAATATAACTCAAAAATGTAACATCTTTAAAAATTTCTCTGGTGCATCCAGGGGTGAAAAAACACATAAAATTATTTTATTTTTATTTATTTATTTATTTTTGGAGATGGAGTCTTGCTGTCACCCAGGTTGGAGTGCAGTGGTATGATCTTGCCTCACTGCAACTTCTGCCTCCCAGATTCAAGCAATTCTCTCCCTCAGCTTCTCAAGTAGCTGGGACTACAGCTGTGCACCACCATGCCCAACTAATTTTTGTATTTTTTTTTTTTTTTAGTAGAGACGGGGTTTCACTATATGTTAGGCCAGGCTGGTCTTGAACTCCTGACCTCAGGTGATCCGCCCACCTCGGCCTTCCAAAATGCTGGGATTATAGGCGTGAGCCACCATGTCCGGCCATAAAATTACTTTAAAAAAGAAAGGAACAATAAAATTTATCTGGTGCCTTGTACCTTTGGTATTCAAAGTATTTTTATATATGATCTCATTTATTTTCTCAGATTTTAATTTTTTCAAGTTTGTCAAAACAACGTGTAAACTGCCTCCTAAAAACTCTTGAAAAATATATTTAAAATGTTGTAACTTTATGCATTAGTTTTATATTTTGTCATCTCTTAAAACTTCTTTTTACTCAGTGTAATTAAAACTATTTCATTCAGTTTAAAACATTAGTCTAATTGAACATTGTAATACATAACTTAAGACTCATTTACTTACCTTGCTTATTTGTAGAACTATAGCAACCTTAAATTACTCCTCTGGTGGTTTATTACTGTCTTCTTATTTGGTGCAGTAGATGAAGAAAAGTACTTTAGTATCGTGTGTTATATGGCATTAGAGGGTTGCAAGATATTACCTGTGCACTTCCTCTTGTTTATACAGAATGTTTCTTACTTTCTTGTCTTCCCAATATTTGTTTTGCAGTACTTTGATGAACTCAGTGGGATACCTGCAGAAGATTTGCCTTATTATGGTGGCTCTGTGGAAATTGCTGACTATTGCCCTTTCAGTCAGGAATTCAGTTGGCATTTAAGTGGTGAATATCAGCGCAGCTCAGATTGTAGAATATTGGAAAATCAACCAGGTTAGTCGGCTAGTGAAATGAAATTTAATATACATATTTAAATTATGTATTAGCAATATAGAATAGTGGTTAAGGGCACAGACCCTAGAGCAGAATGGTCTGAATTTGCTTTATAGTTCAGCTGCTATCCTTATGTAAGAAGTGACTTAGCTTTTCTCTGCCTGTTTCTTCATCTATACAATGGAGACAATACTTACAGAGTTGTGAGAATTAAATGAATTAATGTAGTAAGTGCTTACAACTGTGCCTGACCTAGCGAAGGGATTGTTAGTGTATGCATGCACACACTATGTTTTAGTCATACCTTCCAGCCGCATGGCACTTGCCATTTGCAAACCACTTTCATTCTTACCATTTTATTCTTCTGAAAACATTATGAAAAACATAAGGAAGATATTACTGTATTTCCCAGATAAGCGGATAGATACTAAGTAATATAGTTAATTTGTGTCAGTGCAAGATCCTCCAATGCCAACCTCTTTTTATTAAAATACCTTAGATAAGCTGCTTTTCCCTCTCATGGGGAATGTGCATTTTATGTAAGTTAGAAGCAACATGTCACTCTTCAGATATCAAAACAATGTTCTTGTCTCATGGCCGGTAAGATATATTACTGTATTATTTGTTTCCTCCTAACACATATAAATAAATAAGCTATCAAAGGAATAAACAATTGGATATTCTGCAATAAGTTACTGCTCATACTAATTACCTTTGTAAACAGAAATGTTCTCACATCTGATGTAAGAAAGGGCAGTAAGTAGTTTTTCTCTCTGTGTTCATCAGAAGTTTTAACCTAGTCTCCAAACCCCCACCCCATTCCATACTTTATTACAGACTAAGGCATTTAAATTCTAAATTTTTGTATTCTTACCTTTTACTCTTAAACTTGGCAGATGTAACTGGATTCCTGCAGTCATTTTTCCCGATCACTCATCTATTTAATAAATGTCCTGCCCAGGCACAGTGGCTCGTGCCTGTAATCGCAGCACTTTGGGAGGCCAAGGCAGGTGAATTGCTTGAGCTCAGGAGTTTGAGGCCAGCTGAGCAACATAGTGAAACCCTGTCTGTATCAAAAATACAAAAAAGTAGCCAGGTGTGATGGTGCACACCTGTGGTCCCAGCTATGCAGGAGGATGAGGCCAGAGGATTGCTTGAGTAGCCCAGGAGGTGGAGGTTGCAGTGAGCCGAGATCATGCCACTGCACTCCAGCCTGGGCAACACAGTGAGACCCCATCTCACATAAAAATACAGAATAAATAAATAAATAAATATCCTAACAACTTGTAACTACTCAGCAGTTCCATATTAAAGCAAAATAAATGCACGGATCTGTCGGTTATGCATTTGCCAGAGATATACTATCATGTTATTGTTTTAGAGTTGGCAAACTTTTTTTGTAACGGGCAAAATTATAAATATTTGAGGCTTTGTGGGTCATCAAGTCTCTGGCTTCCTGATTCAGCTCTTCAGCTCTGCTGTTACAGTCTGAAAGCAGTTACAGACAATATGTAAATGAATGAATGTGCTAGGATTTGGCCTGAGGGTTATAGTTTGCTGAATTCTGTTTTATTATTATTATTTTTTAGAGATGAAGTCTCACTCTGTCACCCAAGTTGGAGTGCAGTGGCACCATCATAGCTCACTGTAACCTGTAACTCGTGGGCTCAAGTGATTCTCCTGTTTCAGACTCCCCAGAGCCAGGACCACAGGCATGCACGAGGCTTGCTGTGTTACCCAGACTGGCCTCAAACTCCTGGCCTCAGGCAGTCCTCCCTCCTTAGCCTCCCAAAGTGTTAAAATTATAGACTTGAGCCACCACGTCCAGCCCTGAACCCCATTTTAGACACTGATCACTATACTTTTCAAAGACTCTGATACTCAAAAGAAGTAAAGAATTCTGTTTTAGTGTTCCTATTTCTCCACATCCTCTCCAACACCTGTTGTTTCCTGACTTCTTAATGATTGCCATTCTAACTGGTGTGAGATGGTATCTCATTGTGGTTTTGATTTGCATTTCTCTGATGGCGAGTGATGATGAGCATTTTTTCATGTGTCTGTTGGCTGTATGAATGTCTTCTTTTGAGAAATGTCTGTTCATATCCTTTGCCCACTTTTGGATGGGGTTGTTTGTTTTTTTCTTGTATATTTGTTTGAGTTCTTTGTAGATTCTGGATATCAGCCCTTTGTCAGATGAGTAGATTGCAAAAATTTTCTCCCATTCTGTAGGTTGCCTGTTCCCTCTGTTGGTGGGATTGTAAACTAGTTCAACCATTATGGAAAACAGTATGGCAATTCCTCAAGGATCTAGAACTAGATGTACCATATGACCCAGCCATCCCACTACTGGGTATATACCCAAAGGATTATAAATTATTCTACTACAAAGACACATGCACACGTATGTTTATTGCGGCACTATTCACAATAGCAAAGACTTGGGATCAACCCAAATGTCCATCTGTGACAGACTGGATTAAGAAAATGTGGCACATATACACCATGGAATACTATGCAGCCATAAAAAAGGATGAGTTTGCGTCCTTTGTAGGGACATGGATGCAGCTGGAAACCATCATTCTTAGCAAACTATCACAAGAAGAGAAAACCAAACACCGCATGTTCTCACTCATAGGTGGGAACTGAACAATGAGATCACTTGGACTCGGGAAGGGGAACATCACGCACTGGGGCCTATCGTGGGGAGGGGGGAGGGGGGAGGGATTGCATTGGGGAGTTATACATGATATAAATGATGAATTGATGGGTGCTGACGAGTTGATGGGTGCAGCACACCAACATGGCATAAGTATACATATGTAACAAACCTGCACGTTATGCACATGTACCCTAGAACTTAAAGTATAATAATAAAAAAAAATTCTGTTTTATTCTAATTTGCATTTTTTCTTAGCTTATATGTTAAGATTTATCAAAACTGACGTAAAACACTTACTTATCTTTATATTTCAAAATGGGCTAATTGAACTCTCTACGTCCCAAAATAAAACGTATTGTGAAGAATCTAGAGAGGAAATTATTGCTTGGGTTTAAGAGCTTTGTCCCTTTGTCCATTAGGTATTTAGAGGCCTTTCATTCCACCCTGTCCTCTCCAGGTTTGTGCTTAATGTGAGCTTAGATCAGCATCTTACTAGGTTGGTGCAGGAGTAATTCTGGTTTTGCCATTAAAGTAATGCAAAAACCGCAGTTACTTCTGCACCAACCTAATATTTATGGACTTCCAGGAGGTGCCACAAGTTGAAGATATAAGAAAGTTTTCAAAAGTTGCAACACCGCCCAAAAGTCTGCATTATAGAAATCACTTGGCCTCATACTATCATGGGTCATTTGGAGGTGCCTCCTATTTAGACCACCAGTGAAGATGGTTCTTATCTTGGTGTCTCGTGGTCTAGTGATTCTTAGTGCTAGTTCTATATATTTAACCTAGAAAACTTTGGGCCCAATTTTATTCCCTTGTGTCTGATACAGTAGTTTTCTCCTGTTAATCATTAAGAACCTAGTGTGAGTTTGGAATCCTGTCTATCCTAATTTTTAAAATTTAAAATTTCCATGAAACATGTTTGATTTTTAAAGCAACTTTTAATCATAAAAATGGAATGCTTCAGTTTCTTGTTCTTTGAGCCAGAAGTCAATTTTTAAGGAGACTTTTCTTCTTTGCCTCAGAAATTTTTAAGAACTATGGCGCTGAAAAGTATGGACCTCATTCAGTTTGTCTAATTCAGAAATCAGCATTTGTTATGGAAAAGTGTGAGAGGAAGCTGAGTTACCCAGACTGGGGGAGCGGATGTTATCAGGTAAGCTTATGTTTGTTTTTAGTTATGCGAAGTATTGTGTGATTTTATCCCTTTTATGGTTGTATATTTTAAATTATATTTTCACATTTTTATGTAATTAATTTACTGATCACTACTTTATCTTGTTTATGTAAATATTAGTTTAGATGCTCATGTTTTATGAAAATATTGTCATTTCTTTAGAAAAATTGCCTCTTAAAAATATGTATATAATCTCTGTAATGTTACTTCTGGGCATATATTCTGAGGAAGTAATGGCAAATATGTACTTTTGTTCTTGAGCAAATATTACTTTGTAATGGAAAAAATGTACAATTTTATTTCACAAGGTCTGAGGACTGCATGGGTTATAAGAATTAGTAAATCAGGCTGGACATGGTGGCTCACGCCTGTAATCCTAGCGCTTTGGGAAGCTGAGCCAGGAGGATCGCTTGAGCCCAGAATTCGAGACCATACTAGGCAACAAAGTGAGACCCTGTCTCTAAAAAAATAAAGAAAAAAGAATTAATATATCAGTTGCTGATTAATAATAGAGTGTTTTTTCCTTTGTAATTAGAAATCCAAAAAGGGCAAACTACAATTTTTTTTTTTCTTTTTCTCTTTTTTGAGACAGGGTCTTGCTCTGTCAGCTAGGCTGGAGTGCTGGTGCAGTCATGGCTCACTGTATCCTCCACCTCCTGTGCTCAAGCGACCTCCCTACCTCAGCCTCCTGAGCAGCTGGGACTACAGGTGTGCACCACACACCTGACTACGTTTTTGACTTTTTGTAGAGAAGAGGTCTCACTATGTTGCCTGGGCTAGATTAGAACTTCAGGGCCCAAGCAATCCTCTTTTTTTTTTTTTTGAGACGGAGTCTCACTCTGTCGCCCAGAGTGCAGTGGTGTGATCTCGGCTCACCGCAAGCTGCACGTCCCGGGTTCATGCCATTCTCCTGCCTCAGCCTCCCGAGTAGCTGGGACTACAGGCACCTGCCACCACGCCCGGCTATTTTTCTGTATTTTTAGTAGAGACGGGGTTTCACTGTGTTAGCCAGGCTGGTCTCGATCTCCTGACCTCGTGATCCACCCGCCTCGGCCTCCCAGAGTGCTGGGATTACAGGCGGGAGCCACCGAGCCCGGCCCAAGCAATCCTCTTGCCTTGGCCTCCCAAAGTGCTGTGATTACAGACGGGGGCCTCCATGCCTCGCCTACTGTTTCCTTAATTATCTTATTTGCACATCTGATATTACATGACTACATCACCTTATTCAGAACTTACAAAGATGTAGCCATTCTGTGACTTAGGAGCATCCAACGTAATGAATATTTTGCACCCTACAAATGGGTGTCAGGGAGGAGAGCATAAGCCTGAGAAATGAACAATAAGGCATTCCCGGGCCATTTCAGCTGCAAGAACTAAACGGACTTTTGTAACTGGAAATTTAACTCATCATTAAAGTTACTTATCAAATTAACTTTTTGTTTTTTTTTTGGTAACTGCTTTTTTTTGGTTTGTTTGTTTGTTTGTTTGAGACAGGGTTTTGCTCAGTCGCCCAGGCTGGAGATGATGGCGCGATCATGGCTCACTGCAGCCACAAACTCTCAGGCTCAGGCGATTCTCGCACCTCAGCCGTCTAAGAAGCTGGGACTACAGGCACAGACCACCACACCCGGCTGATTTTTCTTAGTTTTTGTAGAGACAGGTTTTTGCCATACTACTCAGGCTGGCCTTGAACTCCTGGGTTCATGTGATTCACCTGCCTCAGCCTCCCAAAGTGCTGGGACTACAGACATGAGCCACTTTGCCTCACCTGGTAATAGCTCTGTCAAGATATATTTCACATGCCATACGATTTATGGAAAGTTAACTTTTTTTTTTCTTTTTTTCTCTTTTGAGACAGGGTCTTACTCTGTCACCCAGGCTGGAGTGCAGTGGTGCGATCTCGGCTCACTGCAAGCTCCGCCTCCCGGGTTCCAGAGATTCTTGTGCCTCAGCCTCCTGCACAGCTGGGATCACAGCATGCACCGCCACACCCAGCTAAGTTTTGTATTTTTAGTACAAAAATTGGCCAGGCTGGTCTCAAACTCCTGGCCTAAACTGATCCTCCCGCCGTGGTCTCCCAAAGTGCTGGGATTACAAGTATGAGCCACCATGCTTGGCCGAATATTTATTTTCTTTCTGTCACAAGATATTCTAAGCTCACTTTGTTCTTTGTCTGCCCCTGACGTGGAATTAACCATTTATCTAAAGACCTCCAGTTACTTTCAGTGGAGTGTGGTTGTTTAGAGACTAAGATCTGGGTGCTGATTACACTGTTCATTGCCATTGATAATAGCAGTTGGGAACTGGGAATACCAGTTCATCAGGCCCTCTTAGTAAGGCAGGAAATATATGTATATGTATCAGGACACTCTCTTGTGACTGTGTGGGTGTAACCATGAGTTTGCATCAGTAAGGTTGGTTTGATTCCATTGGTGTGAGAACTTGTCTGACACCAAAGGATTTATTTTAGTTTTCCACCTTTTCATATTTGTACTTCCTTCACCAACAGTGAGAAATCCAGCTCCTGTCATCTCAGTATGTTTACTCATTTGATCTATCCACATCCTGTCCACTTTCTCCCACTCCCATCACCCTCCTCACCCGGCCAACTCTGCGTGACCTCCCGGTCACATGCCTCCCTCTGCCCCTCCATACAGATCACCTACCTTGCCTCACTTAACGGCTTTACACGTAATTGCTTTTGAGGAAGGGGAAAGGAGAAAGAGAGGGATTGCTGAGCTTTGTTTTCTTAAAATTGTGGCAAAATAGATATAACACAAAAATTTCCACTGTAACTTTTTACTTGTACAGTTAAGTGGCACTAAATACATTCACGTTGTCATGCACATCACCACTCTGTGTCTCACAGGTTTTCATGATCCCAAAAACTGAAACTCTGTACTCACTCAACAATCCCTCCCTGTTCCTCCTCCCCCAGCCCTGACAGCCTCTATTCTCCGTTCTCTCTCTGTAAATTTGCCTAATCTAGGTAGTCCTTATAAGTAGAATCATACAGTATTTGTCTTCTTGCACTTGACTTCTTTTACTTAGCATGGTGTTGTCAGGACGCATCCATACTGTGGCATGTATCAGAACGGTTTTCCTTTATATGTCTGAATAACACTCCATTGTATGGATCTGTCACGTTTTGAATCAGTTGAGGGACACTTAGGTCGTTTGCATCCACCTCTTGGCTGTTGGGATCTTGCTGCAGTGAACACTGGCTTCCGTGTATCTGTCTGAGTCCCTGTTTTCAGTCTTCTCGGGCGTAGAATTGCTGTATCATATGGCAATTCTATGTTCAGCTTTTCTAGGAACTACCAAACTAGGTTTTTTGTTGTTGTTGAGGGGTTTTTGGTGTTATTTTGAGGTTTCTTTTTTATTATTATTAATATACTTTATTTTTTAGAACAATTTTAGGTTCACAGCAAATTTGAGCAGAAGGTACAGAGAGTTCCCATATTCCCCTGCTCCACACACACGTGGCCTCCCACACCGTCAGCATCCTGTACCACAGAGGTATTTTTGGTGCCATCGATGAACCCAGATCATCATCCAAAGTCCACATTCACATTAGGTTCACTCCGGGTGTTTTATGTTCTTGGGCTTTGACACCTGTAGGATATGCGTCCATAAGATAATGAGTTGTTGAAATGGGCTTTGTTATAAGTTACAGATTGGCTGTCTGTGGCTAAATAATTGCTGAGACGAACATAAATAAGGATAAGTGAAATAAAAAGTGGGATGAAATGCTTCAGGTGCAAGTTCAAAGGGGACTGTATCATCTCTGTACAAAAGACACCTTGAGGCGCGTGTTTTCTTGTCAACCCCTTGTGTTCTTAGCATGTTTTTCCCGATGAAACTGAGGTCCTGGGCCTTACCACATCACCGTTTGTGCTGACGGCACCTTTTAATATAAATTTTTAAGTAAAATATATATTTATTAAATGAGTCAGCAATTCACATGGTGAAAAATTCAAAAGATGCAAAAGAATGTACAGGAAAAGCCTTTTTCCCAGCCCTTTCAGTCACTCATTTCTTCCTTCAGAGGGAATTAACATTACCAGTTTCTTGTATCCTTCTAAAGATAAACTCTGTGCAGACACAAATTTATATTTTTGTTTCATTTTTTACACCAATAGTATCAAGTTACACATACTCTTCTGTGGTGTGTATTAAAGAGCCATTCTTAGTATCATCTTATATCATTCTAGCCCCGTGTCTGAACTGACTGTGGATGTCACAAGTACATTTGGTTGCAGTTTGATCACTCTGAATTCATTTCATCCAAAATCCAGTTTATGAGCCCTCTCTCAACAACTCTGCATTTCAGCTGTGTTGCTTCCAGCACTGGTCCCAGTCTCTCTGATTAGAAACCAGAATGATTGTTTTCTATTCTCTGTTCTGTAAAGATGGATCAATACAGACTAAGTCTTTAGATTACTCCCCTATTGAAATCTCTTATATCTATTTTATTTTAGATTTACCTTCATAGTTCAAGCCATTATCACTTCACAGTTTCCTAATGAATTTCCCTCCTCTCATCTTACTTCCATGACCACATTGATCCTTTTTAAATTTTAGTTTTGACCAAACTTATGCATGCAAGTAGTTTGAAACTAATTTGTTGTCTGCTTCCAAAAAACTACAGCCTCAGGCCAGGCGCTGTGACTCATGCCTGTAATTCCAGCCCTTTGGGTCCAGCTGAGGCTAACACTTGAGGTCGGGAGTTCTAGACCAGCCTGGGAAACATGATGAAACCCTCTCTCTACTAAAAATACAAAAATTAGCCAGGCGTGGTGGCCGCATGCCTGTAATCCCAGCTATTCAGGCGGCCGAGGCATAAGAATCTCTTGAACCTGGGAGACGGAGGTTGCAGTGAGCCGAGATTGCACCACTGCACTCCAGCCTGGGCAATAGAGTGAGACTACATCTCAAAAACAAACAAACACACAAACAAACAAACAAAACACACAAAAAACTAGAGCCTCTGTTATTACTTCCCTAACGTTTATTACTTCTTCCCAGAGTCTTCACTTTCAATTCTTAGTTGTTGTTTTGTTGGGGGTGGAGGAGTCAGGGGAGACTTACTATTTGCTTTCTTATTTTTTTTTATTATTATTACTTTTTTTGAGATGGAGTCTTGCTCTGTTGCCCAGGCTGGAATGCAGGTGGCATAATCCCTTGGCTCACTGCAACCTCTGCTTCCCAGGTTCAAGTGATTCTCCTGCCTCAGCCTCCCAAGTAGCTGGGATTATAGGCACCTGCCACCATGCCTAGCTAGTTTTTTTTATTTTTAGTAGAGACCGGGTTTCACCATGTTGGCCAGGCTGGTCTCGAAATCCTGACCTCAAGTGATCCACTTGCCCCGGCCTCCCAAAGTGCTGGGATTACAGGCGTGAGCCACTGCACCTGGCCTGCTTTTTTATTTTTAAAAAGCTTATATTATTCTTTCATGAGGTTTGAATTTCAGATGTTAGCTGTTGACTTTAGAAAATGAGAATTTAATTGGTTCACCTCCTCCTCTTGCTGTGTTCACTTCCTATTTCCCCATCATATACTTCTTGTTTCCCCTTCCCCCAGTGGTGATTATGGATCAATGTGTATTCACTGTTTACGTTACCATGACTATGCAAACGTGGCACCTGGTAGCATGCAATGATTACTTCCCCGTTCTCCCTAGTATTTCATTTTCTCTGGATTTAATATCTTGTTTTTTTCATGAAATCAGTTTTCTTTGTGTTTAGCACTAATTTAACTCTAAGCTCTTCTCCCAGGTGGGCTCATTTTTCAGTACAAGCAGATGCCTGAGGTGTTCGATCTGTTTCATCTTGGGGAAATCTCTTCTGAGCATTTCTGGCCTGTGCTCGTCTCGACGATGTAATCCTATGTTGGCAGCACAGCTGGCGTCTTGGGATCTCGAGTCAGGGTCATCCTGGAGGTCCCTCTGGGATCTCACTTTAGGGTCATCCTGGAAGTTCTCTGGTCCCTCTGTCTCTCTCATATTGGATCTCCTACTTCGTGGATTTTGTGTCATATTCTTTTTTGGATTTCTTTTTAATTTTAATGGAACATATCTTCTAGTGGAGATTTGAGGAGTATGTGACAGAGAACAGCGTTGAGACTTGCATGTCTGAAAGCATCACTGTTCTACTGTGACACCTGCTGATAGCGTGGGAAGGTGGGACTTCACCTGCTTCACCTCTGCCCTCAGGGTCTTCAGCTAGGCCTGAGAATGAAGTAGACATAAGCCCGATGAACAGGAGGAAAACATACACATTTATTTAATCTAAGTTTTACATGACACAGGAGCCCGCATGAGTAAATGAAAACTCAAAGAAGTGGTAAAACCTATATACTTTTATACTACGTTGAACAAAGGGAGACAGTTATGGAAAAGTAAAATGTAGGGGGAGGCTAAAGAAAGCTAAGAATTATTTTAAGAAGGTCTGTTTGTACCAAATTCTTTGGCTTTGACTCCCTGTATTGGTGATAAGAAGGTTTCTTTTCTGGAAAAGGAAGGACCTTATTCATGTGGGAGTTTTATGTCCTGCTTTCAGGAGGAAAGGGGGAGGTCAGGACAGTGTCGTTGGGTCTGCTGTGTTTAAGTCCCTTTAGCTGGAAACCTTTGTGCCAAAATAGCATATTTTGGAGTGGTGTGTTCTGCCATCCTTCAATAGCTTGGGTGGGTGTAGCTTTCTTTTTGAAAATTATTTTCCTAATGAATGATTGGATGCAGGAAAAAAAAAGAAAGAAAATTATTTTCCATCAGAATTGTGAGAGCATTTTTCCTTTGTATGCTAAGTCTCAATGTCATTCTGAGTTTCGATTGCCAGAATCTTCCTTCTTTCTTCTCTGGAAGCTGGTAAATTCTTAATTTTAGCTTTGCATACCACATCCCCACCTGCTACAAGCCCCAGTATTCCAAAATTTAATGGGTTGATTCTATCTTTGGTGATCATTAACAGCCTGTTCATATTCAAGAAGTGACTGGGGCCTGGCACAGTGGCTCACGCCTGTAATCCCAGCACTTTGGGAGGCCGAGACGGGCGGATCACCTGAGGTCAGGAGTTTGAGAGCAGCCTGGCCAACATGGTGAAACCCCTCCTCTACTGAAAACACAAAAATTAGCCTGGTGTGGTGGTGGGTGCCTGTAATCCCAGCTACACAGGAAAAAAAAAAAAAAAAGAAAACAGAAAAAAGAAGTGGCTGGCAGCCAGTTTGGAAGCTCTGAGCACACACAGGGCTTGCTGACTGTGGGCTTCACTATAGGGCTCCTTCCTTCCAAAACGTTTAATATCTGTGTCTTGAGGGGTTTCCCTTTTGACTGGTCAGATTTGTCAGAAACTACCAGTCTCCTGCCTGAAGTTTATATGCTGTGAGAGTTCAAGGAAGTAAGTCAATTTCAAATGCTAAGTAGTCTCAATATTTAACCTGTAAACTTAAGAGTCCTTATTTTCATGATGGCAGCCCAGCTCTCACCGGTACTTAGTTTCCCCCAGAACAGAAATACTCTGTTTTACCCTTTCCAAAAAATAAATCTCTATGGTTCTGCAGAATACAAGAAGCCTAGTGCTGGCATGGGCTTCTGGTGACGTTTCAGGAAGCCTACAATCATGGCAGAACGCAAAATGGGAGCAGGCATATCACAGAGAGAGGGAACGAGAGAGGAGGGAGGTCCCGATCTCTTGAACAAGCAGATCTCCGGGGAATTTATTCCCATGGGGAGGGCACCAAGCTATTCATGAGGGATCCATCCCCATGACGCAAACACCTCCCACTAGTCCCCACCTCCAACACTGGGAATCACATCTCAGCAGAAGATTGGAGTGGACAAATACCCAAACTATATCAGCTGGTTCAGAACAAACAGTGGTCCAGGTGAGGAAGAGGAATGCTGGGGTCTGTTTCTGAAATAGACTTTTATCCAATCCTTTTAATTGTAGCTCTTACTTCTTGGTACCGGGTGCGGGTGTGGCAGTCCTGAGCCTTCTTTGTGTTCTGCAAATCAGTTTCTTCCTGGCTCTTCCTGCTGCTGGATTTTTGACTCAGCTTTCCTGAGTCTATTATGTCTGCTACTACTTGTACATCTACCCTCCTGCCCACACTTAATTCCCAGAATTCCACAATGAGAATACTTCAACTTCAGCAAGGGAGTTTTCCTCTTGTCCTATCCACACTCTCATATAATTCTTATCTCTAAGCCATGTGCATTCTGCTTCCCAGCCTGTAATATCTGCCCTTCGGTGATCCATGATCCAAATCCTGGGTACATCCTTAGGATACAAATGCTTTCTTCCATGAAACTTTCTAATATTTGTTCTTGTTTCTACCATTTATTGACTCTTGATCATAAAGTAGTCTGGTACTGTTCAGTTTTTGCTTTTTCTTCTAATTTCAAAATACTGTTAGTATTTTATTAAAAAATTATTTTTATTATTATTATTATTTTTGAGACGGAGTCTCACTCTGTCACCCAGGCTGGAGTGCAGTGATTGGGATCTCAGCTTTGCCTCCTGTGTTCAAGTGATTTTATGCCTCAGCCACTCGAGTAGCTGGGACTACAGGCGCCCACCATTACACCTGGCTAATTTTTGTGTTTTTAGTAGAGATGGGGTTTCACCAGGTTGGCCAGGCTGGTCTTGCACTCCTGACCTCAGGTGATCCGCCTACCTTGGTGTCACACAGTGCTGGGATTACAGGCATGAACCACGGTGCCCAGCTGAAAAAAAAAATTTGTATCCTACTCATCTTTCCTCAATTGAAACTGCTAGAGGGCAGGCACTGTATCATGTACTCTTTTAGTATCCTTTTCAGCACCAAGCACAGTGCTTGACCGAGTCTCACTTTAAAGAATAATGACGTTGCACTGTAGCTGTGTTGATGCTTACTTGATGTGAATCACTGAAAGACAGACTTATAGAAGAGGTCACATTTCATTGTTTGTTTTTGTGGAAAACAAATTTTCAAAAGAGTGATATATTTCAACTTAACTGATGATAGAGTTATTTCAAAGTGACTTCAAATATACTTTGGAACTCTTCTTTTTTTTTTTTTTTTGAGACGGAGTCTCGCTCTGTCGCCCAGGCTGGAGTGCAGTGGCTGGATCTCAGCTCACTGCAAGCTCCGCCTCCTGGGTTTACGCCATTCTCCTGCCTCAGCCTCCCGAGTAGCTGGGACTACAGGCGCCGCCACCTCGCCCGGCTAGTATTTTTGTATTTTTTAGTAGAGACGGGGTTTCACCGTGTTAGCCAGGATGGTCTCGATCTCCTGACCTCGTGATCCGCCCGTCTCGGCCTCCCAAAGTGCTGGGATTACAGGCTTGAGCCACTGTGCCCGGCTTGAACTTTTCTTTTGAAGTTATCTCTTTAGAAGTAGTTTGTCACCTAAGGAAATCAATCTTAGTAATTTTGTGTCACACCTTGTGTTAACCAGTTTAGTCAACTACCTTTACTGGACTTGGTTCTGGGCAACTTTGGGTTATTTCCAAAAATTATATCTACTTGCCACATAAAAATTTGCTACCATCAGACAGGTTCAAAAGCGTGCACTGACTTTGAAGATAGTTCCAAGAGAGACGTTTCAGAAATATTTAAAGGGAAGTAGCATAATTGAATGTGAAGTCTTTGTAGAAAACAACTTTGAGGGTTTTTTTAAATAGTTACATTTTTGGCTGGGTGCAGTCACTCATGCCTGAAATCCCAGCACTTTGGGAGGCCAGGGTGGATGGATAACTTGAGTCTAGGAGTTTGAGACCAGCCTGGGCAACATGACAAAACCCAAACCCCATTTCTACAAGAAAATACAAAAATCAGCCCGGCATAGTGGCACATGCCTGTGGTCCCAGCTACTCAGGAGGCTGAGGTTGGGGATCACCTGAGCCCAAGGTAGTCAAAGCTGCAGTGAGCCAAAATCACCACTGTATTCCAGCCTGGGCAACAGAGTGAGACCCGTCTCAAAAAAAAAAAAAAGAAAAAAACTCAGTGTGTGTAAAAGCTCTTTGTGTGTGCCCCCTTGTAATTTTTCGGAAAAGTGTCCATAGCTTCCATCAGATTCTTTAAAAGGTGCTAGATTCAAAGTTTAAGAACTCCTGCCACACAGAGTGTAATTCTTTTAGGACCTTAATAACTTAACCCTCTTTTTTTTTTGAGACGGAGTCTTACTCTGTTGCCAGGCTGGAGTGCAGTGGCGCGATCTCAGCTCACTATAATGTCTGCCTCCCAGGATCAAGTGATTCTCCTGCCTAAGCCTCCTGAGTAGCTGAGACTACAGGTGCCCGCCACCACACCCAGCTAATTTTTGTATTTTTAGTAGAGACAGGGTTTCACCATGTTGGCCAGGATGGTCTCGATCTCTTGACCTCATGATCTGCTTGCATCAACCTCCCAAAGTGTGGGATTACAGGTGTGAGCCACCGCGCCTGGCCAACTTAACTCTTTATATGAGGTTAAAGATATGCCCACACTGCAAATTGTGCTTTATTGCCAATGTTTTTTGTAAATTTTAATGTATTTTCCTGTAGTTGAAGGAGAAATCTCTTAGAATCTTACTGACCTGATATTTTTTATTTTTATATATTTTTTCCTGTTTGAAGGTTTCTTGTTCTCCTCAAGGTCTGAAAGTTTGGGTCCAAGATACTTCATATTTGTGTAGTCGGGCTGGGCAGGTCCTCCCCATCAGTATCCAGATGAATGGCTGGATTCATGATGGAAACCTGCTCTGCCCATCGTGTTGGGACTTCTGTGAGCTCTGTCCTCCAGAAACAGATCCTCCAGCTACTAACTTGACCCGAGCTCTGCCACTGGGTGAGTGCTCTCTATGGTTGGAACAAAGAAGGAAAAGTAAAGGGGCAAACTTCTCTTATAAAATGTTGGCATCCCTTCAAGGAAGCTCTAAAACAAGTTGAGTTTCTTCCCTTCTGATTGCATTTTTATGGGAAAATCCTCCTTCCCACCATTATTAGAAATCTAAGATAGGTCAACTTGACACTTGTGAGTAAGAGCAAGGCTTTCTGGTGAAGAACCTCTGAGTTGCACAAAATTATTCATCAAAGACCACAAAAAGTGAATGTTGTATCCATTCATTTGGAAATTAAGGGTAAACAAAATGCTGCTCATTAAATACAAAAAGTGATTCAATATATTTTAGTCGGATCATAATCAGCTGAAGTGAAAGTGAGGGAAAGATCTGGAAAAGATACTCAAAAAAGGAATTGGCATACCCACAAAGAGGAGAAAAATGCAAGGAGGCACAAATAACACACGTGCAAAATGAGACAAAAAGACAGGGCTGGCAAAGACCGGGGGTTCACTGAGGAATAGGACCATGTGCTCATTCTGAGACTCCAGAGAATGGAACTGGCACCAAGAGATTGAAGCTGTGAGGAGACAGATGCCAATTAAACCCTTTAGAAGCAGGAGGGGAATGCAGAAGACACCCTTGAGAAGAATGCATTCCCCTTGAAATTGACGGTGTTCCAACTGAGGCTGAGAACGCATTGCTGAGAGTATAAAAGCAGAATTCATGAATTCACAATTAAAGTTGTGATTTAAATGACCTACGAGATTTTTATGGCAGTTTGACATTTCAGATTATGAACAATAAAAATCTTATGCAGTGTTGGCCGGGCGCGGTGGCTTACGCCTGTAATCCCAGCACTTTGGGAGGCTGAGGCAGGCGGACCACGAGGTTGACACCATACTGGCTAACATGGTGAAACCCCATCTCTACTAAAAAAAAATACAAAAAATTAGCCAGGCATGGTGGTGGGCGTCTGTAGTCCCAGCTACTTGGGAGGCTGAGGTAGAAGAATCACTTGAACCCAGGAGGCGGAGCCAAGATCACACCACTGCACTCCAGCCTGGGCAATAGAATGAGACTTTATCTCAAAATGAATAAATAAATAAAAGCTCATCTTTATTGTTTAAAATATTTAAAAGGACAACTCATCCTAAAATAAGGTCAGGTTGGCCTCATCTCCCTACTGCTATAAAAATGTTTCCATTATGAGAACTGTTTTTGCCTATGGGGACACATCATGGCTGAATTAAAATATACCCCTAGTGCCCCAAATCTGTAGACTCTTCTGCTGTTTCAAAACAAGTCAGATTGATTAGTGATATGAATGGATAGGTAGATATTTAGAAACACGGGACCATATGTCCTGGTCTGGCTGAGACCATCCATATGCCTGTTGTCATTATTAATAGTCCTCTCCCTTGCATCCTCGCAGTCCGTCTGCCTGTTGTCACTATTAAGAGTCCTCTCCCTTGCATGCTCACGGTCCGTCTGCCTGTTGTCATTATTAAGAGTCCTCTTGCATCCTTGCAGTCCGTCTGCCTGTCGTCGTTAATAGCCCTCACCCTTGCATGCTCGCAGTCCGTCTGTCTGTTGTCATTATTAATAGTCCTTTCCCTTGCATTCAAAAAATGTGCTAGTTTCGGTTGATAAATTATATGGTCAGCCTACTTAGAAGGTACAAAGAAAAAATAAAAGAAGAAAGTTCTTCACCCCATCTCAGAATAACCAAGATATTAATTTACTTTCCTGTGTATTATCTTTAGCTTTGCTGGGTTACTACCCCAAGGCAATTTTTTTTGGATACCGTTTGTTACCCTTGGCATAGTGGACACATCATTTCTTCCTCCATATATATTTTTCCTCCATTAAAAAAGAAACAAAAACTTTTTTATACCTGGGTTTCAGTCTTGATTTAGCTCTCAAGGTGGTCCTTGTTTACTTTTTAATAATCACTGCTATTCATCTGTCAATATTTAATCAGTATGATTTATCCCAAAAATGTTTATAGAAAGTCAGCTTTTTGTTTTCAACTCTAGATCTTTGCTCCTGTTCCTCAAGCCTGGTGGTCACCCTCTGGCTTCTGCTAGGCAATCTGTTTCCTCTACTGGCTGGATTTCTTCTGTGTGTATGGCATTAGGAATGGAAAAGTGGATCTTCAAGATATCCTTTTATGTTATGTTCATGTGAACAAAGCACAAAGTTTGAGCGAGTGCCAGCCTATGCAGATGGCAGAAGTGGCATTCCTGGCTTTGGCTTGGAAGAGTTGACGACCATCAGACCTTAAAGCAGAACTTCACAGCTCCCTGTCCTCATCAGCAACCCAGCCACCTTCATCAGCAACCCAACCACGTTCATCAGCAACCCAACCACGTTCATCAGCAACCCAGCCACCTTCATCAGCAACCCAGCCACCTTCATCAGCAACCCAACCACGTTCATCAGCAACCCAGCCACCTTCATCAGCAACCCAGCCACCTTCATCAGCAACCCAACCACGTTCATCAGCAACCCAACCACGTTCGTCAGCAACCCAACCACGTTCATCAGCAACCCAGCCACCTTCATCAGCAACCCAGCCACCTTCATCAGCAACCCAACCACGTTCGTCAGCAACCCAGCCACCTTCGTCAGCAACCCAGCCACCTTCGTCAGCAACCCAACCACGTTCATCAGCAACCCAACCACGTTCATCAGCAACCCAACCACGTTCATCAGCAACCCAGCCACCTTCATCAGCAACCCAACCACGTTAATCAGCAACCCAACCACATTCGTCAGCAACCCAGCCACGTTCGTCAGCAACCCAGCCACGTTCATCAGCAACCCAACCACGTTCATCAGCAACCCAGCCACGTTCATCAGCAACCCAGCCACCTTCATCAGCAACCCAGCCACCTTCATCAGCAACCCAACCACGTTCATCAGCAACCCAACCACGTTCATCAGCAACCCAGCCACCTTCATCAGCAACCCAGCCACGTTCATCAGCAACCCAGCCACCTTCATCAGCAACCCAGCCACCTTCATCAGCAACCCAGCCACCTTCATCAGCAACCCAACCACCTCATCTTGGAGAAGGAGGAGGAACTGCAAGTCACCAAGTCTCTTCATTTTTCAGGATTTGTAATCTTCCTAAAGTTTTCCTTTGAAAAAAGGATAATGGGTGGAATTTTCAGAGTGATTACATACCTCAACATTTTTATTAACATATAACAGTGGGAAAGTTCATCATCCATATACTGCAGTAACTTAAACAACAGCTAATTATTGCAAGATTAGAATTGGAGATCTTGTCCTCAAAAGTATAAATTGCCCTTTGATTTATAGAAAATAATTGAATTGGGATTTCTACATATCATTATTATGCCTATTTTAAATTTAATGGCAGCCGGGCATGGTGGTGCATGCCTGTAGTTCCAGCTGCTTGGGAGGCTGAGGCAGGAGGATCACTTGAGCCCAGGAGTTCGAGGCTGCAATGAGCTATGATTGCACCATTGTAGTCCAGCCTGAGCGATAGAGTGAGACCCTGTATCTTTAAAAAAAAAATTAATGGCTGTATATAGTAAACTTAATTCACTGTTCCCATTGTTTATTTTAAAGAATTTTTAAAAAATGTTTCATTAAATCTTATGATTTAACTGTGTTTGCCCTTTTTGCCAGCTGTGTGGCAGTTTATGGCAGAACTGCTGTCAGTGTGCTGGTAGCCATCTATTCATCCCTCTTCAGAGCTCAGCTTCCGGTTGTATTCTTCATGAGTTTAATAATGACATGAAAAAATGTGGAAAGAGAGAGAGTAAAATACTCTGCCCTGTAAAAACATGGAAGACATGCAAACAGAAAAAAAAAATTGTATTTTTTTGATAATACTTAAGACAGTTGTGATCCAACAAAAACAGAACTATTCCTTTGTGACCGATGAAGATAAGAAATTCTGGCAAAGACAGGTATGCAATTTTTTAAAGTGGTTTAAGAAATTATTGCAGAAGAATTTCTAACATCTGAAAATGGTTTTATGTATAAGAAGGAAAATGCAAGTTAAAATGAGATAGTCTGAATTGTGTACTAACAGCAAGGTACAAGTTTGGTGTAGAGACTATCCAGTAGCGTCCACTGTACCACTTTAAGTAAGACTCATTCCACAGAAGCTGGAAGATTGCCTTTGCTTGAAATATCCTTTACCTCCTGCATTTGACACTCCTCCTATTACTGGTAACATAGATTCCAGTCACCAGAAGTAATTTTACACTGGTAATAGAGCTTACCAGCCCCATTTAGTAATTCCTATTTGAAATTTCTTAATGTTCAGATGAGGTTTAACAAGAATATGAAAAGAAAAAAAAATATATTCATGAATGATAGGCGATGCCCATTGTTTCTCTCAAGCTAATGAAGTCCTGCGGCATTGTAATCACAACCCTCGGACAGACTCCTCCTATTCCTCCATGGCGTTGTAATCACAATCCTCGGACAGACTCCTATTCCTCCATGACGTTGTAACCACAACCTTTGGACACACTCCTCCTATACCTCCATGGCGTTGTAACGACAGCCTTTGGACAGACTCCTATTCCTCCATGTCATTATAATCACAACCCTCAGACAGACTCCTTCTATTCCTCCATGACATTGTAACCACAACCCTCGGACAGACTCCTTCTATTCCTCCATGGCATTGTAAACACAACCCTCAGACAGACTCCTCCTGTTCCTCCATGGCATTGTAACCACAACCGTCGGACAGACTCCTATTCCTCCATGGCATTGTAAACACAACCCTCGGACAGACTCCTCTTATCCCTCCATGGCATTGTAACCACAACCCTCGGACAGACTTCTATTCCTCCATGCGTTGTAACCACAACCCTCGGACGGACTCCTTCTATTCCTCCATGGCATTGTAAACACAACCCTTGGACAGACTCCTTCTATTCCTTCATGGCATTGTAACCACAGCCCTCTGACAGACTCCTATTCCTCCATGGTGTTGTAAACACAACCCTTGGACAGACTCCTGTTCCTCCATGGCATTGTAACCACAACTCTCAGACAGACTAGACTCCTCTTATTCCTCCATGACATTGTAAACACAACACTCGGACAGACTCCTATTCCTCCATGGCGTTGTAACCACAACCCTCGGACAGACTCCTTCTATTCCTCCATGGCATTGTAACCACGACCCTCGGACAGACTCCTTCTATTCCTCCATGGTATTGTAAACACAACCCTTGGACAGACTCCTCCTGTTCCTCCATGGCATTGTAACCACAACCTCGGACAGACTCCTCTTATTCCTCCATGACACTGTAAACACAACACTCGGACAGACTCCTTCTATTCCTCCATGGCGTTGTAACCACAACCCTTGGACAGACTGCTATTCCTCCATGGCATTGTAAACACAACCCTTGGACAGACTCCTTCTATTCCTCCATGGCATTGTAACCACAGCCCTTGGACAGACTCCTATTCCTCCAAGGTATTGTAACCACAACCCTTGGACAGACTGCTTCTCTTCCTCCATGGTATTGTAACCACAACCTTGGACAGACTCCTCCTATTCCTCCATGGTGTTGTAACCACAACCCTCGGGCAGACTCCTTCTACTCCTCCTTTTCTCGTCCTTCCCTCCTTTTCATCCATTCAGCATGTAGCTGTTCAGTACTCCATTGAAGAAATTGTGCTAAGTGAGCAAAGCAGCATAATTACTAAGAATTAATTCTGATTATTTGGCATTAGAGCCAACAGCAACCCCAGCATAGAGGAAAGTTGCTTTTTTTCAAATGCATAAATTTAAAGTATATATTTGCATGCAGTTTTAAATGGGAGGTATTTGTCATTGTGAAAAGGTGGGAATCTCAAACATAGTCAACTTAACTGAAAAGATGCTAATACAGGTTGAGCATTGATAATCCAAAAATCCGGAATTCAAATTGCTCCAAAATCTGAAACTTTCTGAATGCTGACCTGATACCACAAGTGGAAAATTCCGCATATAAGTACTTAACACAAATTTGTTTCATGCACAAACTACTAAAAATATTGTATAAAATTACCTTCAGGCAGTGTGTGTAGGTATGTATGAAACATGAATTTCATGTTTAGACTTGGGTCCCATGCCCCAGATACCTCATTAGGTATCTGTAAATATCCAAATTCCAAAAAAAGTCTGAAATCTGAAACACTTCTGGTCCCAAGCATTTCAGTAAGTGATGCTCAACCTGCGTAATGGTCTGCGGGCCAGTGCTCATTTTCTGCATATGTTGTACACACTTTAAATTGTGTAAAATCAAAGAAAAGCAAAGAGTCTATTTTTAAAGAAACTTACAATAATCTAAGCATATACTTATTATGATTATGAATCATCCTGCAAAGAGCTGTATAAAGAATTTTACCAAAAATACAATGAATTAATCATATATTTGAGAGTCACAGTGATAGGTTTGACTATATTTTGACTGTTGTGTAGTGGCACCATTTAGGTAGTGTTGTTTCTGAGCATGGTGCTTTTTATACTTGAAATATATTTTTGCTTTATTTTTTATTGATATAATTATATTTGCACTAATGGCTTTCTGAAGAAAATATTATAGATGACTTTTTTGTATATATATTTATTAAGCTTGGAAACCTGGTATCCCAGTGTTTTCTCTGGACAAATGTGAAACTGGATAAACTATGGTGTCTAGATAAAGTATGGATAAAGTCTTGAGTTCCTCAGGGTAACTGTGTTGATATCTCCTGTCCTCTTCAGTAAGGCTTGAATATGATTACTGATCATTGATTCTGCATAGTGTATCCAGCAAGACTTGGAAGGACACTGAACCTGTCAGAGATTTTAAGAGGCACATTTTAGTCACTTCGAATATGATAGTGGCGGGTGCGGTGACTCATGCCTGTAATCCCAACACTTTGGGAGGCCGAAGCGGGCGGGTCACTAGGTCAGGAGTTTGAGGTTACAGTGAGCTTGATCACACCACTGCAGTGTACAGCCTGGATGACAGAGGGAGACTCTTGGGGAAAAAAAAGATGACAGTGAAGCAGACTTTTAGAATCGAGATGTAATTGCAGCATTATTGGTTTAAAATTCAGCTGCAAAGTGGAGAATTTGAAATGGCCCACGCGTTGGTATCCTGTGGCAGGTTATACCTTCGTATTAGCAAAGACAAAGCCATGTCTCTGTAAGAGGGACAGACTGGGCTGGCTGCAGCTGTAGTGGAAGTGAGGGATGCAGGGAAGGAACAGGGAGCAGCAATTTGGGGACAGTAGACTGGAGTCACTTTCTGATTCAAAAAGGGTCAAGTACTTATAAAAACTGACTACTTTGGTTTTCAGTTCAGACTTAGGCTCATTTTGATCATTTTAAGGTCCCAGTTGTCAAAAATATCAAGTGAATTTGTCTCAGGTTTTCAGGAACAAAATTTACAGGAAGGAAGCAAAAGCCATGTCAGTAGGCTTGAGCTGACAGCTTTAAAGAAACTGGCAAACAGGTAGGTCGTCCTAATATAGATCCTTCCAGTATTCTCCTGAAAAACATCCTTTTATTTCTTAAAACCAGTAACCCTTACATTTTTCCTATAGGATACTTATTTTTCTTGAGACCAAATAGACATTCTATAAATGTTATGAATTATGCTTGCAGTTAGTTTTTAGCCTATCTAGGCTTAAGGTTTATCGCTATTTGAAGTTGAAACATCATTTTATGAGGTTTAGTTTTAGGAAGATAAATAAATATATCAAAGTATTCCATAAAGTTGTATCAGTGTCCCCTCTAACATTAGAAGACTTACTGACTGAGGCCATCTGTGAACGACTAAGCGATCTCTCAGAATCCTTCCAGCCCTATACCCTGTGACTAACACTCATCCAGAATTGCTGTCTGTGCTGGCTGTGGTCTGCCTCCAGGAGCACACGCCATCCTGCGTGCTGTGTTCATCACAGTGTCTGTGCTCGGTGCCTTACCACTGTCCATGTCCTTGGACGCTAAATGGACAGAGACGAGCCTGTCTCTCAGGGCACATGAGTGGTCGTGGCAGGAGGAGATGGGCCTCAGTCACAGTGGACACTCATCATTCCTGCCATGTCCTTGCAGCCCAGGAGGACTAACAAGATTTTAATGAAGTCTGTGTTACTCATTCTGAAGAAAAGAACTTACCTGAGAGGAAGAATATTTTTTTAATATATATTAGGTCGGGGATGGGGAGGGAGTGGTTGTTTTCTTTTGTGTTTACATTTTTAATAACTAAAATAGAAGATGTAAGAATTAATATTTATGGTATTGAACTTTAATATGTTCCTTAGAAAAAGACTTTAATAAAAATGGAAACTAATTTGCATCCTGTCTTTATTTAACATGATCAGTTTTTGTTTGTTTTTGTTTTGTTTTGTTTTGTTTTGTTTTTTTGAGATGGAGTCTTGCTCTGTCACCCAGGCTGGAGTGCAGTGGGGCAATCTCGGCTCCCTGCAGGCTGCGCCTCCGGGTGCATGCCATTCTTTTGCCTCAGCCTCCCGAGTAGCTGGGACCACAGGTGCCTGCTAATTTTTTGTATTTTTAGTAGAGCTGGGGTTTCACTGTGTTAACCAGGGTGGTCTTGATCTCCTGACCTCGATATCCACCCGCCTTGGCCTCCCAAAGTGCTGGGATCACAGGCGTGAGTCACCGCGCCCAGCCAACACTATCAGTTTTTGAAAAACCTGGGTGAAGGCTGTGCATGGTGGCTCGTGCCTGTAATCCCAGCAGTTTGGGAGGCCGAGATGGAAGGATCGCTTGAGCCCAGGAATTTGAGACCAGCGTGGACAACATAGGGAGACCGTGTCTCTACAGAAAATAAAAATAAAACATTAGTCAGGTATGGTAGAGCACACCTGTAGTCCCAGCCCCTTGGAAGGCTGAGGTGGGAGTATCACTTGAGCTGGGGAGTTAGAGGCTGCAGTGAACCGGGATCACATCACTGCATTCCAGTGTGGATGACAGAGCAAGATCCTGTCTCTAAAACAAATACCGTTTTTAACCTGGATGAGGAGCACACAGTCATGGACTCTATTTGGGGAAGACAAGGTGTTTATTATGAAATATAATTCAGTTTCTACTTAAAGGCGAGTAAAATTGTCCTACTTAAAGAATGGGGACAGGTCTAGTTAAGCAGGAAGGAGAGCGGACTAAAGCAATTCATAGACGATTTGGTCTATGCTGTGGGCCAGAAAGTTCATTGCATGACCATCCTGGCACATTCAAGCACCACACTTGACACAGTGGCATCAAATAGACTGTGGGTGTCATCCTGGAGTGTGATTCCTTCTCATAACCTGAATGTAGCACAAGAGACTGTCCCAGGAGGTCCCTTCCTCACGTGCATTTACAGCCGTTCTGCCTGCGACTTGGAGCCAAGCACTTTGTGAAACTGATCCAGCATCACTTGCGTGACTTAATTGTTGGACTGAGATCTTTGTGGGGATTTTCTAATAATACGTTGTGTTTTTAAAGTTGTACAGACTGCATGTAAGTGGCTGAAACTATACACAATAAATTACTTCAGATAAATACAATATTATTTGCCCAGCATACTGAAGATAAAGCTATATCTCATGTATGACTTTGTTTACACTATTTTTGGATATGTTCATAGAATATAGTTTATTATAGGGGGCATTATTACATAAATTAGTCTTTTGTTCACAACCTCACCAGTAGATATGCAGAAATGGAGGGGTTTATTTAAATTACCTTTGTTGGGATGCCATTAGAAGTTCATTTTTTTAAATGTTCAAAATAAAATAGGGAGATGGGTCCAAATATGTGATTCAAATATTTGTCCAAATATTCTGATAGTCAATACTTTTTCCATTTTATATTATGGAAATATTTTGATGCCTATAGATGTTATGTCTTAGATACAAAATCATTTTAATGCTCAATGCCACTCAATTTTTTGAATTTCAGTAGAGACATTAGTGACTCAACAACTTTCTGACATTGCCTTATTCGAAAATACTCAAATCACAATATCTGAACATCTGGCTTTCCCCCCCATTAGGTGTCTCCTAGTGACATTTCAAGAGTGTACAGGCGGATGAGAAGAGGGCTGCTATGTGTTCACACTCGTGAGTGTTCATAAGTGTGTAGACAGTGGCGGTTTGGGTGTATTTGACTGAAGATACAAACAATGTGAGGTTGCCACAAAGAACACAAAGAATAGAGGAATTGCTTCTTCAGCACAGCTTGCCTGCTGTATGAGTCTTTTCATGCTCCTGACAAAGACACCCAAGACTGGGTAATTTACAAGAGCAAGAGGTTTAATGGGCTTTACATGTCTGCGTGGCTGGGGAGGTCTCACCGTCATGGCAGGAGGTGAAAGGCACGTTTCACAGGGAAGCAGACGAGCAGAGAGCTTGTGTAGGGAAACTGCCCTTTTTAAAACCATCGGATCTCATGAGACTTATTCACTATCACAAGAACAGCACAGGAAACACCTGCCCCCCTGATTCAGTTACCCCCACTGGGTCCCTCCTGCAAAATGTGGGAATTCAAGATGAGATTTGGGTGGAGATGAAACCACCTTTCCAAAATGATGACTGAGACAGTGAAGGAGATTTAACTTAACCGACTCCATCTTGCTTCTAACCTCCAAGCTGTCCTTGTTCATTCCTGGGTGTAGGCTGAACTAACCTGGGGGAAAACTTCGTTTATAGTTTGAAACAAAGACGATAACAGCCCTTTACCAAAGCAGACCTCCTTCTCGTCTGAGGACTAGACTGCCTTTGTAGGACTAACATTAGTCACAAGATTCGAAATTCTGGTTTAGGAGCCATGCAGCTGGAGGCTGCACGATTCTGAACCTCCCTATAGGGCTCCTAAGATCAGTGCTCGAGATATTTTGCAGACCCTGCACCTGATGGATCAGCTGGCACCACCTGGATTGATAACCTGGCTGGTCTGATCTTGTGACCCCGACCCTGGAACTGACTCCGCGCAGGAAGACAGCTCTGGCTCCCTGGGATCTCATCCCTGACCAGTTCGCACTCCCGGTCACTGGCTTCCCCACCCAGCAAGTTATCCTTAAAAACTCTGCTCCTCCAATGCTCAGGGAGACTGATTTGAGTAATAATAAAACTCCGGTCTCCCACACAGCCGCCTCTGCGTGAATTACTCGCTCTCTCTTGCAGTTCCCCTGCCTTGATAAATCAGCTCTGCCTAGGCAGCAGGCAAGGTATAACTTCTTGGGTGGCCCCAGGGACAGAGCCAAACCATATCATTCCACCCCTGGCCCCTCCCAAATCTCATGTCCTCACATTTCAAAACCAATCATGCCTTCTCAATAGTCTCCCAATGTCTTAACTCATCTCAGCATTAACTCAAAATCCACAGTCCAAATTATCATCTGAGACAAGGCAAGCCCCTTCTGCCTATGAGCCCGTAAAATCAAAAGCAAGTTAGTAACTTCCTAGATACAATGGGTGTTGAAGGGAGAAGAAAGATCAGACTGTTACTGTGTCTGTGTAGAAAGGGAAGACATAAGAAATTTCATTTTAACGTGTACTCTGAACAATTGCCTTGCCCTGAGATGCTGTTAATCTGTAACTTTGCCCCAGCCACTTTGCCCCAACTTTGAGTTCACAAAAACATGCTATATGGAATCAAGGTTTAAGAGATCTAGGACTGTCAAGTCATGCCTTGTTAACAAAATGTTTACACGCAGTATGCTCGGTAAAAGTCATTGCCATTCTCCAGTCTCAATAAACCAGGGGCACAATGCACTGCAGAAAGACACGGGGACCTCTGCCCTGGAAAGCCGGGTATTGTCCAAGCTTTCTCCCCATGTGATAGTCTGAAATATGGCCCTGTGGGATGAGAAAGACCTGACCATCCCCCAGCCCGACACCCGTGAAGGATCTGTGCTGAGGTGGGTTAGTAAAAGAGGAAGGCCTCTTGCAGTTGAGATACAGGAAGGCCACTGTCTCCTGCCTGCCCCTGGGAACTGAATGTCTCGGTATAAAACCCAATTGCACATTTGTTCAGTTCTGAGATAGGAGAAAAACCACCCTATGGCGGGAGGCGAGACATGTTGGCAGCAATGCTGCTTTGTTATTCTTTACTCCACTGAGATGTTTGGGCAGAAAGAAACATAAATCTGGCCTATGTGCACATCCAGGCATAGTACCTCCCCTTGAACTTAATTATGACACAGATTCTTTTGCTCACATGTTTTCTTGCTGACCTTCTCCTTATTATCACCCTGCTCTCCTACTGCATTCCTCTTGTTGAGATAATGAAAATAATAAAAACTGAGGGAACTCAGAGACCGGTGCTGGTGCAGGTCCTTGGTATGCTGAGTGCCGGTCTCCTGGGCCCACTGTTGTTTCTCTATACTTTGTCTCTGTGTCTTATTTCTTTTCTCAGTCTCATGTCCCACCTGACGAGATATACCCACAGGTGTGCAGGGGCAGGCCACCCCTTCATCTGCCACCCAGCGCAGGTGCCTTTCTCTAGGGTGAAGGTACGCTAAGAACCTGAGCATTGAGGACAGCCGATGAGAGATTCCCGAGTGTACGTCCACGGTCAGCCTTGCGGTAAGCTCGTGCGCTCGGAGGAACCCAGGGTAACAATGGGAGAAACTGAAAGTAAATATGCCTCTTATCTCAGCTTCATTAAAATTCTCTTAAGAAGAGGGAGAGTTAAAGCTTCTACAGAAAATCTAATTACTCTATTTCAAACAATAGAACAATTCTGCCTATGGTTTCCAGAACAGGGAACTTTAGATCTAAAAGATTGGGAAAAAACTGGCAAAGAATTAAAACAAGCAAGTAGGGAAGGTAAAGTCATTCCACGTACAGTGTGGAATGATTAGGCCATTATTAAAGCAACTTTAGAACCATTTCAAACAGGAGAAGATAGCGTTTCAGTTTCTGATGCCCTGAAAGCTGTGTGATAGATTGTGAAGAAGAGGCAGGGACAGAGTTCAAGAAAGGAACGGAAAGTTCACATTGTAAATATGTAGCAGAGTCTGTAATGACTCTGTCAATGCAAAATGTGGACTACAATCAATTATAGGAGGTAATATATCCTGAAACACTAAAATTAAAAAGAAAAATTCCAGAACCATCGGGGCCATTGGGGCTAAAACCACGATGGTCACCTCCTCCTCAGCGAGTGAGTGCTGGAGGAGGGAGCCTGAGACTAGACTCGCTGCTACTCGGCTCCCGGCACTCAGTATTGCCCAACCTGCAGTTCACTACAGCAAGGGAGCAATTCAGACTCACCCTGCAGCGTCCTGTCTGGGTCAAACAGTGGCCGCTTCCTAAGGAAAAGTTGGGGACGCTACATGAAATAGTTAACTATTTTAAAAAGGACATGCTTCACCCCCTTTCTCTCTTTAGAATTCTCCAGTGTTTGTAATTCAGAAAAAGTCCGGCAGATGGCGCATGCTGACTGACTTAAGAGCTGTTAACACGGTAATTCAACCCATGGGGGCTCTCCAACCCGGGCTGCCCTCTCCGGCCATGATCCCCAAAGATTGGCCTTTAATTCTAATTGATCTGAAGGATTGCTTTTTTACCATTCCTCTGGCAAAACAGGATTTTGAAAAATTTGCTTTTACTATATTGGCCATAAATGATAAAGAACCAGCCACCAGGTTTCAGTGGAAAGTGTTGCCTCAGGGAATGCTTAAGAGCCCAGCTATTTGTCAGACTTTTGTAGCTCAAGCTCTTCAGCCAGTTAGAGACAAGTTTTCAGACTGTTATATCATTCATTATGTTGATGATATTTTGTGTGCTGCAGAAACGAGAGGCAAATTAATTGACTGTTACACATTTCTGCAGACAGAGGGTGCAAATGCAGGACTGACAGTAGTATATGATAAGATTCAGACCTCCACTCCTTTTCATTATTTGGGAGTGCAGGTAGAGAAAAGGAAAATTAAACCACAAAAAATAAAAATAAGAAAAGACATATTAAAAACATTAAATGACTTCCAAAAATTGCTAGGAGATATTAATTGGATTTGGCCAACTGTAGGCATCCCTACTTATGCCATGTCAAATTTGTTCTCTATCTTGAGAGGGGATCCACAATTGAATAGTAAAAGAACATTAACTCCAGAGGCAACTAAAGACATTGAATTAGTTGAAGAAAAAATTCGGTCAGCACAAGTAAATAGAATAGATCACTTAGCCCCACTCCAACTTTTGATTTTTGCTACTGTACATTCTCCAACAGGCATCATTGTTCAAAATACAGATCTTGTGGAGTGGTCGTTCCTTCCTTACAGTACAATTAAGACTTCTACATTGTACTTAGATCGAATGGCTGCATTAATTGGTCAGGCAAGATTACGAGTAGTAAAATTGTGTAGAAGTGACCCAGATAAAATCATTGTTCCTTTAAACAAGGAACAGGTTAGGCAAGCCTTTATCAATTCTGATGCATGGCAGATTGGTCTTGCTGATTTTGTGGGAATTATTGATAATCATTACCCAAGAACAAAAATCTTCCAGTTTTTAAAGTGGGCTACTTGGATTTTACCTAAAATTACCAGACAAAAACCTTTAGAAAATGCTCTGATGGTGTTTACTGATGGTTCCAGCAATGGAAAAGTGGCTTACACTGGGCCAAAAGAAGGAGTCATTGAAACTCAATATCACTCAGCTCAAAGAGCAGAGTTGGTTGCTGTCATTTCAGTGTTACAAGATTTTAATCAGCCTATTAACACTGTTTCAGATTCTGCATACGTAGTACAGGCTATAAAGGATGTTGAGACAGCCCTAATCAAATATCGTATGGATGATCAGTTGAATCAGCTGTTCAATTTGTTACAACAAACTGTAAGAAAAAGAAATTTCCCATTTCACGTTACACATATTTGAGCATGTACTAATTTACCAGGGTCTTTAACTAAAGCAAATGAACAAGCTGACTTGCTAGTATCATCTGCCTTCATGGAAGCGCAAGAACTTAATGCCCTGACTCATGTAAATGCAACAGGATTAAAAAGTAAATTTGATATCACATGGAAACAGGCAAAAACTATTGTACAACATGGCACCCACTGTCAAGTCCCACACCTGCCCACTCAGGAGGCAGGAGTTAATCCCAGAGGTTTATGTCCTAATGCATTATGGTAAATGGATGTCACGGATGTACCTTCGTTTGGAAAATTATCAGTTGTCCCTGTGACAGTTGATACTTATTCACATTTCATATGGGCAACCTGCCAGACAGGAGAAAGTACTTCCCATGTTAAAAAGACATTTATTATCTTGTTTTGCTGTCATGGGAGTACCAGAAAAAATTAAAACAAATAGTGGGCCAGTAAATCATTTCAAATATTCTTAAATTAGTGGAAAATTACACACACAACAGGAATCCCTCATAATTCCCAAGGACAGGCTATAATTGAAAGAACTAATAGAACACTCAAAGCTCAATTGGTTAAACTAAAAAAGGAAAACGAGAGTAAGGATAATAACACTCCCCAGATGCAACTTCATCTAGCACTCTCTACTTTAAATGTTTTCAACATTTATAGAACTCGGACCACTGCTGCAGAACAACATCTTACTGGTAAAAGCGCAGCCCACACGAAGGAAAACCCATTTGGGGAAAAGACAATAAAAATAAAACGTGGGAAACAGGGAAGGTGGTAGCGTGGGGGAGGGGCTTTGCTTGTGCTTCACCAGGACAAAATCAGCTTCCAGTTTGGGTGCCTACAACTTACAAAAGAAGTTGCCATCCACCAAGAAAGCAGAGCCGCCGACTTGGGCCCAACTAAAGAAGCTCACACAGTTAGCTGAAAAAAACCTGAAGAAAACAAGGGTAACACGAACTCCGGAGAATATGCTGCTTGCAGGTTTAATGATTGTATCAATGGTGGTGAGTCTCCCTATGTCTGCAGGAGCAGCTGCAGCTAATTATACTTACTGGGACTGTGTGCCTTTCCTGCCCTTAATTTGGGCAGTCACAGGGATGGACAATCCTACTGAAGTATGTGTTAATAATAGTGCACGGGTACCGGGCCCCACAGATGACCGTGGCCCTGCCCAGCCTGAAGAAGAAGGAATGATGATAAACATTTCCATTGGGTATGATTATTCTCCTATTTGCCTGGGGAAGGCACCAGGATGCTTAATGCCTGCAACCCAAAATTGGTTGGTAGAAGTACCTACTGTCAGTGCCATCAGTAGATTTACTTATCACATGGTAAGTGGAATGTCACTCGGGCCACAGATAAATAATTTACAGGACTCTTCCTATCAAAGATCATTAAAATTTAGGCCTAAGGGGAAACCTTAACCCAAGGAAATTCCCAAAAAATCAAAAGACCCAAAGGTCTTAGTTTTGGAAGAATGTGTGGCTGATACTGCAGTGGTATTACAAAACAATGAATTGGGAACTATTATAGACTGGGCCCTTCGAGGCCAATTATATTATGATTGTACGGGCCAGACTCACTCATGTTCACAGGCCCCATCCATCTGGCCCACTAATCCGGACTATGATAGAGATTTAACTGAAAGGCTGGACCAGGTTTATAGAAGGTTAGAATTGCCCTATCCATGGAAATGGGGTGAAAAGCGAATTTCATTACCTCGACCAAAATTAGTTAGTCCTGTTACTGGTCCTGAACATCCAGAATTATAGAAGCTTACTGCAGCCTCACAGCACTTTAGAATTTGGTCTGGAAATCAAGTTATGGGAACAAGAAATCATAAGACATATTATACTATTAACCTAAATTCCAATCTGACAATTCCTTTGCAAAGTTGTGTAAAACCTCATTATATGCTAGTTGTAGGAAACATGGTTATTAAACCAGATTCCCAAACTATAACCTGTGAAAATTGTAGATTGTTTACTTGCATTGATTTGACTTTTGATTGGCAGCACCGTATTCTGCTGGTGAGGGCAAGAGAGGGCATGTGGATCCCTGTGTCCATGGAGCGACCGTGGGAGGCTTCCCCATCCATCCACATTCTAACAGAAGTATTAAAAGGAGTTCTAACTATGTCCAAAAGACTCATTTTTACTTTCATTGCAGTGGTTATGGGTCTTATTGCAGTCACAGCTACTGCTGTGGCTGCTGGAACTGCTTTACACTCCTCTGTTCAAACTGCAGAATATGTACATAGTTGGCAAAAGAATTCCTCAAAATTGTGGAATTCTCAGACCCAAATAGATCAAAAATTGGCAAACCAAATTAATGATCTTAGACAAACTGTCCCTTGGATGGGAGATAGGCTCATGAGCTTGAAATATCTTTTTCAGTTACAGTGTGGCTGGAATATGTCAGATTTTTGTATTACACCTCGAGCCTATAATGAATCTGAGCATCACTGGGACATGGTTAGATGCCATCTACAAGGAAGAGAAGATAATCTTACTTTAGATGTTTTAAAATTAAAAGAACAATTTTTTGAGGCATCAAAAGCCCACTTAAATCTGGTGCCAAACTTGCTCCCTTTATTTTCCGTCCAATGCCTTCTTGGTCTTTGAATTAGACCTAACAAAATTATAAAGGTTTCATTAGTGAAAGGCTGTATATAAACCAGAAGGCTGGGTTTCCTTGCTCCTAGAGAAGATGATCATTCCATGTGTATTTTGTTCTGAGCTTTTAAATGCATCGTCTTATTAGGAGATTGCTAAAATGACAAGTATTTTCAAAATAAACAAAACCATTTCATAACACTAAACAGACTATAAATATACTCCACACTGTGTAAAATAGTTTGCTGTTTTAAAACATGTTTGTTAAGTAATCATTGGTTTACTCCACCCTTTTCCATTGGCTGACAGAGAATTTGCTGACTTTCTTTCTCCCGATGTGGTGTTTTTTGTGCAAGGTGTTTAACATAGTGTGTGTTAATACCTACCTCTACAAGACAGCGTAAACAAACAGATGTGAGGAAGTTGAGAACTCATCTTACTCTTGATTTTAAAGTTCTCTTTCCCAAATAACTTACAGGAGCATATTTTTATTTCCTTTTTCTCCATAAATTTACAGTAAACTCAATTTCATCATTTTAAGAGATCAGCCCATCCTAATAATATCTCCTCCACACAACCATGCAGAGCATTTTTTCAAAAGAGTGCATAAAGCTGTTTTATGAAAGTTTTAGCTGACAGGACATTCTTAAATCACAGCCTTCCACTTCCTGCTTGAGGGCTGTGCCTTTCCTCTTCTATTTTGTTAGAGATCCTTCTCTCTGCAGTCACCTTCATTTACCTTAGGAGAGAGTGCAAACTTCTCTTCCTTCGATAATCTATTATGTATTATTTCATAGTGGTATTCAAATTATTTATTGAATAGTAGTATCTTAGATTTTATTTTCTTTATATACTTGTCTTTTATTGAAGAACATAAATAAAACTGAAATTTATATATCTGTTTTAAATTCACCCTGGCATAGAAAAGGAACTGATAATTTCAGCAGGTCCTTGGAGTCAGGTCTTCCCTCTTGCCTGGCTAACACTTCTAATGTAGTTCCCATTTTTTTCCCCCTTGGAAATCTATCACAGAAATATACTGTTTTTATAAAGACTCATTTTTCATTGCCTTATTTTCTACCACAATTAGAAGAAACATGGAGACTGGCTGTCTAAAATCCTGAGCCCTTGTTAGAACTTCCTATTGCCAAGGGCAGGCTTCTCTTAGTCACTTGCTGAACAGAAATGCCACCCTTCCCCTGGGCTCCATGCCAGCTCTGGGGAGGGGATGGTGGCCTAGGAAGGTGGGGAGAGAAAGTTGCCAGGGACAGGCTGCAATATTCCTCCAAAGACTTTAATGTCTTAGTTAGAAAATCATGTGTTCCTATGACTTCCCGTGTAAACAGGATAAATATTTGTCATCCATATAGCTGTGACTTGTGTTCCAGGAGTGAGATTCAGGTTGTTTATCTCCTCCTAGAAAATTATTGGTCTGTTGGAAATAGCCATGAGAAACATGGTAATTATATATTGATTACTAGTACTGCTGATCACACTGGAAGGAGAACAACTATCTTTATCTTGAGTGGGATTTCCAAAGCAACCATGAGGAGTTCTTTATTAGACCCATAACAATGTAAAAGATTATATATTTATTCCAAGGAGATGTATTAGAAATGCATCATCCAGCTTCTGCACTTTATAAACTATGCAGAAAGTGGCCAGCTGGCTCAAATAAATGAAAATAACCAATTTTTAATTTATTACACTGTGACAGCTGTACGTATATCTCCTGTTTGTTAAAAGTGAATTTGGGCCAGGTATGGTAGCTTACACCTGTAATCCCAGCATTTTGGAAGGCCGAAGCGGATGGATCACCTGAGGTCAGGAGTTTGAGACCAGCCTGGCCAACATGGTAAAACCCTGTCTCTACTAAAAATACAAAAATTAGCCAGGTGTGGTGGCAGGCACCTCTAATCCCAGCTACTTGGGAGGCTGAGGCAGCATAGTCGCTTGAACCCAGGAGGCAGAGGTTATATTAGCAGAGATTGTGCCATTGCACTCCAGCCTGGGTGACAAGAGTGAGACTTTGTCTCAAAAACAAAAGCAAACAAAAAACTTTGAAAAGAAATGAGGATTTGAAGCTAGGCATGGTGGCTCATGCCTGTAATTCCAGCACTTTGGGAGGCCAAAGCGGTGGGATCACTTCAGGTCAGGAGTTTGAGACCAGCCTGACCAGCATGGTGAAAGTCCGTTTTTACTAAAAGTACAAAAAGTAGCCAGGCAGACACCTGTAGTCCCAGCTACTCAGGAGGCTGAGGCAGGAGAATCACTTGAACCTGGGAGGCAGAGGTTGCAGTGAGCTATCATACCACTGCCCTCCAGCCTGGGCAACAGAGTAAGACATTGTCTCGAAAAACAAACAAAAACAAAAAACAAAAAAAAAAAAAGCAAGAAAAGAAATGAGGATTTGGGACAATGGGGACACTTATCTGATGCAACACATGTGAGCAGTTCTTTTGTGCCCATGAAGACACAGTTCCCAGGTGCCTGCCTGGGGTCTCCTAGAACAAGCGTGTGGGTGCCCACTGGCTGCAGTTCCACCTTTCCTTTCCTGGACTCTCAGGAAGACACAAGTTCTGAATTCAGATGAGCTGACTTCAAGTTCAGGCTCTGTGACTCTCACTGGCTGTGTAAAATGGAGAGGTGGAGTTATTGTAAGGTTTTGAAGGCAAGGCAAGGGTTAAAGAAAGACCCAGGATCCCAGCACTCTAGGAGGCTGAGGCGGGCAGATCATGAGGTCAGGAGATCAAGACCATCCTGGCTAACACGGTGAAACCCTGTCTCTACTAAAAATACAAAAATTAGCCAGGCAAGGTGGTAGGCACCTGTAGTCCCAGCTACTCTGGAGGCTGAGGCAGGAGAATGGCATGAATCAGGGAGGCAGAGCTTGCAGTGAGCCAAGATCGCACCATGGCACTCCAGCCTGGGCGAGAGTGCAAGACTCCGTCTCAAAAAAAAAAAAAAAAAAAAAAAAAAAAAAAAAAAAAAAAAAAAAAAAGACCCAGGGAAAGAGAGAGATTTGGCAGCTTCAACAGCAACACAGGTTTATTACTAGCAAAACCCTGCAGTGGGGGAAACCAGCTTAGTTGCCAGTGCCCACTGCCCTTAAAGGGACCTTCATCAAGAAAGTTTCCACTGTGGGCAGCCAGGACTCAGCCCAGCCAGGTACCTCTGAGAGACAGCATAGAACATGTGCCTCAGAGTCATCCCACCCAGAGCAAGGGAGCTGGGGTATTTATCCACCAATACCCACCAGTCACTCTTCAAGCCTCCTTCCAAGGGCACGATTCCACCAGAATGCTCTGCCTGCAAGCAAGGGTCAGACCTGAGGTTGAGGGCAAGGCCCCTGACAGCACCTCCAGCAATAAGCAGGAACATAGCCTGGTGTGGACAGTTTCATTCACTCAGTGACTCCAATACGCACACACTCTCTCTCTCTCTCACACACACACATACACACACACACACACACTCTCTCTCTCTCTCTCACACACACACATACACACACACCACACTCCAACTCCAACACAGTGCAAACGTACATACACAGGCATGCATGCATGACTGTTGCCCACTTAGATCCTGGTGAATCCATGGAATAGATGATAAGGCAGGAATCAGAGGGAAGAGCAAAATTAAGGGGAGTGAAGGTCTTGGGAACAAAATGCAAATTTAGGCAGAAAATCAAGGAGGAAGAGGAGTGGTTTGGACACCAGATGCCTGCTGGGTGGCACCTGCTCTACATACACTGACACTAATTCTCCAAGCAGGCTTGTTGGGTAGAAGAAATTCCCCTCAATTTACCGACGGCAGAAATGTAGTTCAGAAAAGAAAACTGATTTTACTAATGTCTCAGCAAGTTAGTGGACTCACAGATCTTTCTGTCCACAAAGCCTACACATTCTCCCCTTGTTAGGCAGGCTGGGTGCCAGGCCCTGCTTCTGGGCTCTGCTCCTTTTCCTGCTAGGCAATAATGACAGAATAGACAAAAACATTTTCCCCCTTCACCACCTGGAGCAGAGTCAATGAGATGGGCTGGGGAACAGGCCATGAGGTCCTGCACCCCCCATTCAATGTCTTCAGGATTGTGGTCACTCAGGACCCTTGCCCCATGTGCTGGCAGCACTTCCGGTGTCTGGGTGTCTTGTGAGGTTGTACAGGACCCAGTATAGGCCACTGGCTGTGCTGTCATATCCTAAGAGGCAGCCAGGCAGGCTTGTGTCTCTTGGCTGCTTCAGCACCAGAGAATGGACAGCACCCATGCACTGAGGCCCTCAGGAGAATGGGAGGAGGGAAAGGAAGGGCAGAATGGAGTAATGCAGGGTCCATCCACCATGTCCCTGGATGGAGAGACCCCTGTTCCCACAATAGTCCACACCGGGACCACCACCGGCGCTCATGAAGATGCCAGCCTCCATTTATATGTCGTCTGACAACTCCTTCCCATTTTCATCCTGGAGACAAGACCTCTGAACTCACTAGCTCTGAGGGCACCTGAGTTTAACCTGAGACAGTGCCATATCTGAGTGTCCCTCCTTTATCCAGCACCTTTCATGGCTCCCCAGAGCCCTCCAGATTAAGTTCAAGTTATTTGATCAGACACTTGATCTCAAGCTCCATTCTACCTCCTGAATTAAGGACCCAGAGAAGCTCACCTCGCTCAGCGCAAGTGCATCACTGAAGTTTGAAGTCTTGAATGTGGCCTTAGGGGAGACAGGCCACAGGGAACCCTGGGGAGAGAGCTCAGTGAGACAGCCTACAGGGGACCCTGGGGAGAGAGCTTGGTGAGACAGGCCACAGGGGTCCCCAGGAAGAGAGCTTGGTGAGACAGGCCACAGGGGACCCCAGGGAGAGAGCTCGAAAAGACAGGCCACTGGGTCCCCGGGAAGAGAGGTCGGTGAGACAGGATGTCCAGCCCATCCTGCTGGACAGGGTGGACAGCTGGGGTGCAGGGAGAGGCAGTTGCATGCTGGGAGGTCAGACCCTGTGAGGGCTGTGGGGGCATCAGGTGGGGTGGACTCAGGTGCACCCTCAGTGCACTGGGCAGGTCTCAGGCCAGGCTCCCTGGACCCTGGCTGGGTGATGTGGTTACTTCCAGGGGGACTGCTGTCAGGCCCTGGCCACCCACCCTGGGCAGCACCATCCCATCTCAGGGCTGGACTTTCTGAGTCCTGAGACAGAACAGTATTGCCCAGGCCTGACAGACTAGGGGGACCTGCCAAGTCCTCCATCCCTAGACCAGCCTCCCACACAGCAGGGACAGTCCCTCACCTTCACCTTCAGGGCACTGACTGATCCTTCTCATTCTAAGGCAGAACTGAGGACCTGCACCAGACTAGGAGCCAGTCCCCTCCCTAAGTGGGCCTGAGGGAAGCACCATCCCTGTCCCAATCCGCTGCAAATTTCAGCCCAGGAGACACATGGGGAAGGGAGGACGGGGTCTCCCTGCTGGCTGACACTGGAAAAGCAGGATCTGGGAACAGAGGGAGTGCAGGGCTGGCAGGGGATGCTCCAGGTCCATGGAGAGCTCGGGCTGCACCCAGGGGCTGCCCCTCCTTGGCTAGATCCTGCCCTCTGCAGGATCTGAGAAAGTCCAGTCCTGAGATGGGACAGCGCTGTCCAGGGTGGGTGGCCGGTGCCTGACAGCAGTCCCCCAGGGAGTGACCACATCACCTGGCCTGGGTCCAGGGAGCCTGGGCTAAGACCTGCCCAGTGCATTGAGGGTACACCTGGAACCCACCCCACCTGACACCCCCACAGCCCTCACAGGGTCTGACCTCCCAGCATGCACCTGGCTCTCCCTGCACCCCAGCTGCCCACCTGCCTGTTCCCTGGCTTCCTCCATCCTGTGCAGCCCATAGACTGTGACCATCTCTCCGGCCACTCTGGCCCTTCCTTTAACTTTGTCCTGTCAGGATCTCTGAACAAGATCTCCCAGGTCCATCCAAACACCTGCTTTGTCCACTTTTGACTGGGCTGTTGGGCGTCACTGGGCCATCCCAGCTGTCCACGGGGCCCACATTGCACCTGTGATCTCCCAGCAGTGTTCATCATCCCTCAATGACCAAGCCCCTGCTGGCTACACCCCACACATCAGGTCCTCCCCAATCAAACCCTCACTGATTAGACCCCCATCGGGAGGCCCCACTAACCAGGTCTCCACTGCCAGGCCCACAATGACCAGGACTCCACTGACAAGTACCTTACTGACAAGGCCTCACTGACCAGGTTCCTCTGATCATGACCCCATTGCCTGGCCCCACAGATGAGGCCCCACTGACCAGGCCTCCAGGGCTGCCACTGGAGTGCCAGACTGCCACTGACCAGGCCCCTACTAACCAGGCCCGAGGTGACCAGATGCTCCTGACCTTGACCTAGTGAGTAGACGCCACTGAACAGGCACCCACTGCTGAGATCTCACTGACCAGGTCACCCCGTATACCAGTGCTACAAAAGCCACAACTGACCAAGTCCTCTCTGAGCAGGCCCCCATTGATTAGGTTCCACTGACCAGGCTGCCCTAACCAGGGCCGCCCTGACCAGGGCCCCACTGACAAGGGCCCCACTGACAAGGGCCTCACTGATGAGGACACACCCACCAGACCCTGCTGACTAGGTCCCTGTGACCAGGCCTCCACTGAATAGCACCCCTTGACCTGATCACCAGTGACCCAGCCCATGCTGACAAGGCTACCACAGAGCCCCAGCAGACCAGGTCTCCACTGACCAAGTCCCGTAGCCCAGGTTTGCAATGATCAGACACCAAACAACTGGGTGCCACTGGTCCCCACTCACCAAGACCCCACTACTAGATCCCCCTAATGTGATCCTCTCTAAACAGACCCCTGCTCACCATGCCCCCATTAAATAGGCCTCACTGACCAAGTCCCAACTGACTAGGTCCACTGACCAGGCCCATGCTGATCAGGCCCCTCCTAATCATACCAGAAGGCCAAGCGGCAATGAGATGTTTAATATGCTAGCATTAGGAGCAAGACAGAGAGAGGAAAGAGGTGTCACATCTTGTTATAAGACCAGATCTCATGAGAACTATCAGGAGATCAGCATCAAGAAGATTAACCATTGGTGAAGGATCCAACACCCACACCATTGCCCAGTGTTTCCAGGCAGTAGCCTGCTGCAGAGGCAGAGCCTCTTGGAAGACCTCTGCTAGGGCAGTGCAGAAGGAAAATATGGGCTTGGAGCCCCCACACAGGAGGCCACCACCCTCCAGAGCCCAGATTCACAGACAAACCATCGGCTCTTACCCTCAGTATGGAAAAGCTACAGGCAGTCAACACTAGCCCAGTCCATGAGAGCAGCCATGGGGGCTAAAACCTGCAAAGCCCCCTTCCTACTACCTACCACCCTCAATATTTGCATGGTGGGAAAGCAGTTTTCCTGCCAGTGAAGTCTCCTTATTATACACAGCATCATGAAGAGCAGTGTTGCCATAGACATCCTTAATGTTTAACATCATGAAGAGCAGTGTTGCCATAGACATCCTTAATGTTTGGATTGGTACCATGTTCCAGCAGAATAATGGAACATGTCTCTTCCTGGCAATGTACAGCCTATCGGTGTTAGATGAAAAATTAGACTATAAAATCTAAGAATTCAAAATACGTATTCCACAGGTTTCACCAACTAGTTATATTTAAATGAGATAAATTCGTTTTAATTCTGTGTATTTAGTGAAATCTATTTCATGCCAAAAGAGGTGGCTACCATACACCTTCATGAAAGGCGTCCCGTTTAGTCTGTCACAGATGTCAATCTGGCATCTTCTGCTCAGCAAGAGAGTGAGCACTTCCACACAGCCATGCGCACAGGCCAAATGTAGAGCAGTCCTAGGACAGCGAGAGGAGTTTTCAGGAAATTATAATGCAATATCTCAAAACCTACACTGGTTTATGTAATTGTAAACATTGAAGAGCATGTTATTCCTCTGTCTTCAAAACAAATAATTTTCTTTGAAGAAAGTGCAATATTTATCAGCTCTTATTGCTCACTACCTTAATGAAACAGCAGCCTATTTGGATAGAATGAGCTTGGTGTTTGGATTCAGTTCAACTAGGATTTGAATTCTACTTGGAACTCAGTCACTTACCAGCTATTGCTTAGCCTTTTTGTGCTTCATTTTTCTCATTAATAAAGATGACAATAGCAGCTAGCTCACAGGACACCACTGTGATGTTTAAATGGGAATCTATGTAAAGTATTTAGAACCATTTCTAAAACGAGCAACAACTCAATAATTGTTAGATTGTTGTTTTTTTGAGACAGGATCTTGTTCTGTTGCCCAGGCTGGAGTGTAATGGTTTATTACATATATTTCATATATTACCTCACTGCAACCTGGAACTCCTAGGCTCAAGCGATCCTCCTGCTCAGCCTCCTGAGTAGCTGGGACCACAGGAGCACACCAGCATGCTCAGCTAATTATTTAAAAAAATTTATAGAAAGAATCTCATTTTGTTGCCCAGACTGGTCTCAAATTCCTGGCATCAAGGGAACCTCCCATACTTCTATATCTATTGTCACCTTCAATGGTCACGTATTATTCCATCCTATGGATGCAACTGAAACTTATTTATAGGACACATTCTGTGGGTTTTGTTAACATAAGTGCTGAGAAAAACAAAGTACATGTATCTCTATTTTCTAAAGGTATTTTAATACAATAGAATTGATGTGTAAAGGGTATATACATTTTTAAAATGTAGTAATTACCACCAAATTATCTATTTGAAAAGTCATCAGCAACTTAAACTTTAAGCAGCAGTATAAGGACCACTGCTCTTTATTCTCACAAACATTGTGGATAGAAAACAGTCTCATTCCTCTTTTAACTTAAATTCTTTTACGAGAAACACTAAGGATTTTTTGCTATGTAGATACGTAACTTGTGGATCTGCAAAACAGTACTTGGCTCACTTTTAGAGTTCTTTTCTTGTGGATTTGATTTGAAAGAATTCCCTGTAAAATGAAGATGTGCTTTTTATCTGTGTGTATATATATATATATATATATATATATATATATATATAATATCAGTAATATATACAATTCTTTATATGTATATTCACTTATGTATAACATATATAATAAAAAATAAATTCCCAGTAGGATAAATATACACTTTTCATCTGAATTTCTATTTATAGATATTAGTAAAAACATATACATAGTAAATGTTTTTCAAGTATGTTATCTCTTATTAATTTTTTTCTGACACACAGCGGGGTTTTATTTTTATTTTTATTTTTTTTTTGAGACGGAGTCTCACTCTTGCCCAGGCTGGAGTGCAGTGGCGCGATCTTGGTTCACTGCAACCTCCATCTCCTAGGTTCAAGCGATTCTCCTGCCTCAGCCTCCTGAGTAGCTGGGACTACAGGCGCATGCCACCATGCCAGGCTAATTTTTTGTATTTTTAGTAGAGATGGGGTTTCATTGTGTTAGCAAGGATGGTCTCGATCTCCTGACCTCATGATCTGCCCACCTCAGCCTCCCAAAGTGCTGGGATTACAGGGGTGAGCCACCGCGCCCGGCCTCGGGGTTTTAATTTTTAGTTTGCTAAATCAACCTTCAGAATGCCTTCTTGTGAGGTCATTCTTAGGACGGCCTTTGGCAAAGTAAAATGTACCTTTATAAATAAGCATTTGTGTTTTCTTCTGGTACTTTTCTCATTTTGCATGTGTAAAAATTTCAATCTGTATTCCATCAGGAACTCATTTTTGTGACATAAAATTTCATTAGTTTTCTTCAAAGAGCAGGCATTTTATTAATAACTCAACCCTTCCTACTCATCTGAAATATTACCATTATCAGTCCTTACATCTATATCTTACATATATTTCAGTGTTTCTGGAGTTCCATTCTCTTCCATGTATTTCTGTCTTTTCAGCTGTTAGTAAATAATTGTGGGAATTAATAGCACATTTTGATATCTAGAGGAGCAAGTCTTTTTCACTCCGTTATAAAAATTTTTTAATGTCATCACAATAGTAAGATAGACAGCAGTGTCATGCACAAATGATAAATCCTTAATATTTTCATTCGGTTTATGTAAAACTGATAAACATAGAAAGAGCTCATGTTTTGAGAAAATGGAGTCTTCCCATTGAAGGAACCCACCTCCCACCTCCAAGTGTCCCTCTGAGAAGCCCCAGTAAAGAACCTGTCTACATGGGTGGATTCAGGTTTAAAACCGACCCAGGCTTTTATCTGAGAACTTCTCACCTACTGAACATGACTCACGGTATTTTTGACATGGGAATGAGTTCTCAGGCACCTCTAAGGAAGGAGACCACTACTACTCCTGCTGCCCTCCTCCCTCCACCTTGCCTAGTTCACAAGACAGGAGGAAAGAGAGAAAGAAACAAAAGTAAGATAAATAGCCAGACAACCTTGGCAACACCAGCCAGCCCTAGGAATTAAAAAAAGTGATGACAATAACATCAACCCCTGACCTAAACTACTTGTGTTATCTGTAAATCCCAGACACTGTATGGAAAAAAAAAAGCACTGTAAAACTTTTTGTCCTGTTAGCTGATGCATGTAGCCCCCAGTCATGTTTCCCATACTTGTTCAATTTATCACGACCCTTTCACGTGGACACCTTAAAGTTGTAACCCTTTACAAAGGCCAAGTATTTCTTTTTTGGGGAGCTTGGCTCTTAAGACGCAAGTCTGCCGACGCTTCTGGCCAAATAAAAAACCTCTTCCTTCTTTAATCCGGTGTCTGAGGAGCTTTGTCTGTGGCTTGTCCTGCTACATTTCTTGGTTCCCTGACTGGGAAGTGAGGTGATTAATGGACGGTCAAGGCAGCCCCTTAGGCAGCTTATGCCTGCCCTGTAGAGCATCCTTGTGGGGGACACCGGCCAGCTTGAGCAATGTGGATCCTGAGAGCGCTCCCGGGTAGGCATTTGCCGTGGTGGAACTCCTCGTCAGAGCAGTGCACAGCAGGCCCCTGTGGAGGATCAACACAGTGGCTGAACACCGGGAAGGAACGGGTACTTTAGGTCCGCACATCTGAAACTTGGTAAGACTGGTCTTTGGAACTTGCCCACTCCATCTGAGTGGAAGCATGGCCTGATCACCCACGACGTGCCTGTACCTGGCACTTTGGTTTTTGTTTTTGACTTGAATTAACTGCTTGATACTTTGGTTTTAGTTTTGATTTTGACTTGACTTGAATTGCTTGATAAACAGGGGTGCCTTTATTGGCACTTTGGTTTTGGTTCTGATTTTGACTTGGCTTAAATTGCTTGATGAACAGGTGTGCCTTTAACAATACTTTGGTTTTAGTTTTTATTTTGATTTAGTGTAAATTAGATGAGTGAGTGATCTTTTACCCTTTCCTTCTTATAGTGTGAATGTTGTTTTGTCTCAAGAGAAAAATAGGTCAGACACAAAGTAAGCCCACTCTGTTAGGAACTGTCAAAAAGAAAAGTAAAAAAAAGAAAGTCATCAAATCATCAAAACTTACTCTATTAAAATACATGCTACAGAACCTTGCTAAAGGTTTTGCAGATTATATTAAGTTAACCCATCAGAGGTTAAGATCTCTGTGTGAATTAGAACTGCCCTCTTTTGGTGTTGGATGGCCCACCAAAGGAACTATAGACAAGGAACAATTGGCCATGTATTTAAGATGGTGACAGGGGTCAGAGGACAGCCAGTGTACCTAGATCAAGTTCCTTTATATTGTCTCATGGTTAAATATAATATAGACAAAACCAGCATAAATTTAGCCCTGTTTAACAGCTTATTGCAAAAAAAGCCAAAAGTAAAAGAGCAGCTTCGCCAGCAGACACAGAGTTAAAAAGGGAGTCCGAGAAACAGCAAGAGAAGCCAGTTTTTCAAGAGCCGCCAGAGATAATAGAAATTCTTTCTCCACATGTCCCAGCCTACCTCACTTTACCGAGGCCAACAGCCCCCTCAGAAACGAGATTCAGGAGCTAACACGCCCCAGGTCTCACCTTGAAGGGGAGGATCGAAGCCTTGAGAGGTCAAGGAAGGAAGTCAAGATAGTCAAGTGGCCGTCTCAGATCTGGTCTTGCTCGAGCTATGCAAAAGTCTCTCAGGGAGATGTGAGGACCTGTCTATTATAATGACCAGGCCCACATCTGGGGGGGGCAACAGACTTTCATCTATCAGCCCTTTTCAACCATTGATCTACTAAACTGGAAACACCCTGAACCCGCCACCTTGCTCTCAGCAGCTAGAGCCCTGCCGAGCATGACTGTGTAGAGGTGTTGGACTCAAGTTTACTCTAGCAGACCTGACCTCCAGGACCAGCCTTGGGCATCAGTAGACTAGGAGCTATACGTGGATGGGAACAGCTTCATCAACCCACAAGGAGAGAGATGTGCAGAATATGTGGTGGTAACCCTGGACACTGTCATTAAGCTGAGCTCACTGCTTTAATTTGGGCCTTAGAACTCAGTGAAGGTAAGACTAAACATTTACACTGACTCTCGGTATGCCTGTTTAACCCTCCAAGTGCATGGAAAATTATATGAAGAAAGGAGCCTGTTAAACTCTAGGAAAAAGGGAAAAAAAGACCCAGAGAATGCAACTCAGCTTCAGGATTTGCAGAGGTACTGAGAAGCACTTCTGCAAAGGCTAAGAGTTAGTAGAAAAAAGCAAGTAATACAAAAAATGATTTCAGAAATGCTTCAAGGAGCTGACAAAAGCCTAAGTCAGTTTTATAAGAGATTCTGTAAAGCATTCTGGCTTTACACACCGTTTAACCCTGAGGCTGCTGAAAATCAGTATATAGTGAATACTTCATTTGTAAAGCAATCCCATGGTAACATCAAGCAGAGGCTGCAGGCATGAATACCACCTAGTCTAGAAAAGTGGCCATCGAGGTGTATGTTAACTGTAACCAAGGAACAAAACTGGGAAAGAAAAAAAAAAGAAAGACTAAGATTAAGTGTAAAAAAGAAAAATCAGCAATGTGAGAGAATGTGAATGTAAATGTGAAAGAAGTCAAGTTAGGCAAGGATTCAAGAGCCGGACAAGGCAAGAGAGAGATTAATGAGCGAGATGCAAAAAGAAAGGATACCTGGCCCTGGTTCTGCGACGCTGGGAGCGCGAGCAGGCTCGGGAGTTGCCAGGCGGCTGCTGCCTGCACACAGAGGGCGACTGCAGCTTGGGCGCCCAGGCTGCGGAACATGGTCTGGGTGGGCTCTGGAATGCTTGCGCGCCAGGCCTGTTGGCCCCCACTGGACCCGCCCCGCTCCTCCTCTGCTGGAGCCTGGAGCAGCTGGAATGGCCACTCTGCAGTCACCAGGGATGGAGTTGTTTTCTTATCCCACGCATACACACACAAAAGTAACTATTATCTGAGGTAATTAACATGTTAATTGACTTCATTTTGGTAATCATTTCGGAATGAGCATATAGATATAAACACATCACACTGTACACCTTGAATATTTACAATTTTTATTTCTCTGTTATACCTCAGTAAAGCTGAAAAGATTAACAGGATTGAAAGGATAACTCCACAGTTCTATAGTAGTAGTTGGACACTTCAATACCTCATTTTAATTAATGGATAGAAAAACCAGATAGAAGCTTCATGAGAAGTGGAAGACTTGAACAACAGTATAAGACATTTAGAGCTCATACACATATACAGAACAGTCCACCCAAAAACAGCAGAATATACATTCTTTTCAGGCGGATATGGAACTTTCTCTAGGATAGGCCATATCTTCGTCCACAAAATAGGTCCTAATCATTTTAAAAAGCTTGAAATAATACCAAATATAATTTACAACCACAATGGAAGAAACAACAGATACATAAAAAATGAAAACTCAAAAATTCACAGATATGTGGAAATTAAACAACACACTCTTAAACTACCAGTGAGTGAAGGAATAAATCACAAGGGAAGTTATAAAACATCTTGAGACAAAATAAAAACAAAACATACCAAAATGTATCGAATACAGTGAAAGTAGAGTTCAAAGGAAAATGTATGAATATAAACTACTACATTTAAGAAAAATATCTCAAATCAGTAGCCTCATTCTATACCTAAGGGCAGTAGAAAAAACCAAACAAACAAAAAAGACTAAATCGAAAGCTAGAAGAAGGAAAGAAATAATAAAGATTAGCGCATAAATCAATAAAATAGAAGGTTGGAAAGCAGCAGAAATAAACATAGCTAAAAGTTGATTCTTTGAAAGATCAAACCTTTCACTATATTGACTGAACAAAAGATGGAAGACTCAGTATTAAAATCATAAATGAAAGTGGCATTGGACCTTAAGAGAACTGAAGGGGCAATATAGGCCACAAAGGCTTCAATTGTTAGGCAAGTCATACTCTGAGCTGGGCTCGGAGCCAGTGGGATGTGGACGGTGGGGAGAATGTGGCCTCCTGAGACACCTGCCAGAGCAGCTAAGGGAGTGCTCACAACACCACTCCCCCACCCAGCAGCAGCCATACAACACAGAGAAACCTGTGAATTTGGGAGAGGGAGAGCACAGGGACTGGGGGACTTAACATTAAACTCAGTGCTGCCATGTCAATAAAGACCTGGCAGAATTCCTCACCTGCTGACTAAAGAACCCCTGTACCCAGAATAAAAACAGTGATACCCAGGCAATACACCATGGGCACTGGGCTCTGAGAAGTACCAACTTCATGTGTGACTCAGCACATTTCCAGCTGTGGTAGCTATGGTGAAAGACTTCTTCTGTTTGAGAAAAGCAGCAGGGAAAGTAAAGGGAACTCTGCATTGCACCTGATACACCAGCTCAGCCACAGTGATGTAGAGCACCAGGCAGATTCTTAGAGTCCCTGAGTCCAGGCCTAGGGGATTGGTCATCATTTCTGCACTTGTCCTGGGCCAAAGGTCGAGTCCCAGGCATTGCAGAATTTATCCCAAGCTAACCAAAGAGTCCTTGGGCTTTAAGTGAGAAATTGATCATGGTTTGGCAGAACCCCCCCACTGGGCCGGTGGTATTGGCATTCATAGGAGAGGCTCTTCTGCCTGCAGACAGGGGAAGGAAGAGTAGAAAATACTTTGTCTTACACCATAAGTGCCAGGTTAGCTACAGTAAAATAGAAGAGCAGGTAAATTTTGAAGATTCTGTGCTTTAATCTCTGGCTCCCAGATAGCATCTACAGACCCACTCATGGCTAGGGAAACTTGCTGCCCTATAGGCAGAGACACAAACCTGGCTGGCTTTGCCATCTGCTAATCATACAGTCCTAGGGCTTTGAATAAACTTACATGGTAGCCAAGTAGTGGTTACAGTGGGCCTTGGGTGAGACCAAGTTCTGTGCCTACGTCAGGTGTGAACCAGCACAGTCTCAGTGGTGGTGGCCACAGGGGTGCTGTTACCCCAACTCCAGTTCCACATGCCTCAGCACAGAAAGAGCCTTTGCTGGTTTGAGAGAAAGTAAGGGAAGAGAACAAGAGTCTCAATAGTCTCTAATTGATAAATCAAGAGAATTTTTCTTGATGTTAATCCAAGGCCACCAAGGCAGTACCCCTATGTGTTTGTGTAAACCACTTATTGGGTTTGGGACTTAAGTCTCTTTGAATACCTGGAAAGTGTTCCCAAAAATAATGGGCACAAACAAGCCCAGACTGTGAAGACTACAATAAAGACTGAACTCTTCAATGCCCAGATATAGATGAACATCTACAGGTATCAAGACCATCCAGGAAAATATGACCTCACCAAACAAGCTAAAAAAGGCACCAGGGACTAATCCTGGAAAAACAGAGATATGTGACCTTTCATACAGGAAATCCAAAATAGCTGGTTGAGGTAATTCAAAGAAATGTAATATAACACAGAGAAGGAATTCAAGATTCTGTCAGATAAATTTGACAATGAAATAGAAATTTAAAAAAAAGCCAAAATTCTGAAGTTAAAATGCAATTGTCATACTGAAGAATTCATCAAAATTACTTAAAAGAATTGATCAAGGAGAAGATAGATTTAGTGAACCTGAAGACAGACTATTTGAAAAGACAAAGCCAGAGGAGACAAAAAAGAATAAAAAATAAAGCATGCCTACAGAATCTAAAAAATAGCCTCAAAATCAAAATCTAAGAATTATTGGCCTTAAGGAGGTGGTAGAAAATGAGGTAAGAGTTAAACATTTGGCGGAGCAAGATGGCCGAATAGGAACAGCTCCAGTCTCCAACTCCCAGCGCGAGCGACACAGAAGACCGGTGATTTCTGCATTTTCAACTGAGGTACTGGGGTCATCTCACTAGGGAGTGCCGGACAATCGGTGCTGGTCAGCTGCTGCAGCCGGACCAGAGAGAGCTGAAGCAGGGCGAGGCATTGCCTCACCTGGGAAGTGCAAGGGGGAAGGGAATCCCTTTTCCTAGCCAGGCGAACTGAGACACACAACACCTGGAAAATCGGGTAACTCCCACCCCAATACCGCGCTCTAAGCAAACGGCCACACCAGAAGAATATATCCCTCACCTGGCCGCGAGGGTCCCACGCCCACGGAGCCTCCCTCATTGTTAACACAGCAGTCTGTCGTGAATCTAACCGCGAGGCAGCAGCGAGGCTGGGGGAGGGGCGCCCGCCATTGCTGAGGCTTAAGTAGTTAAACAAAGCCGCTGGGAAGCTCGAACTGGGTGGAGCTCACAGCAGCTCAAGGAAACCTGCCTGTCTCTACAGACTCCACCTCTGGGGGCAGGGCTCAGCTGAAAAAACAATAGGGGAAACAACAGAGGCCTGAGCAGACGCGAACGACTCTGACAGCTTTGAAGAGAGCAGTGGATCTCCCAACACGGAGGTTGAGATCTGAGAACGGACAGACTGCCTGCTCAAGTGGGTCACTGACCCCTGAGTAGCCTAACTGGGAGACATCCCCCACTAGGGGCAGTCTGACACCCCACACCTCACAGGGTGGAGTACACCCCTGAGAGGAAGCTTTTCAGCAATATTCTATCTTCTGCAACCTCTGCTGCTGATACCTAGGCAAACAGGGTCTGGAGTGGACCTCAAGCAATCTCCAACTGACCTATAGCTGAGGGTCCTGACTGTCAGAAGGAAAACTATCAAACAGGAAGGACACCTATACCAAAACCCCATCAGTACGTCACCATCATCAAAGACCAGAGACAGATAAAACCACAAAGATGGGGAAAAAGGAGGGCAGAAAAGCTTGAAATTCAAAATATAAGAGCGCATCTCCCCCTGCAAAGAAGCGCAGCCCATCGCCAGCAATGGATCGAAGCTGGTCAGAGAATGACTTTGATGAGATGAGAGAAGAAGGCTTCAGTCCATCAAACTTCTCAGAGCTAAAGGAGGAATTACGTACCCAGCGCAAAGAAACTAAAAATCTTGAAAAAAGAGTGGAAGAATTGACAGCTAGACTAATTAATGCAGAGAAGGTCATAAATGAAATGACAGAGATGAAAACCATGACACGAGAAATACGTGACAAATGCACAAGCTTCAGTAACTGACTCGATCAACTGGAAGAAAGTATCAGCGATTGAGGATCAAATGAATGAAATGAAGTGAGAAGAGAAACCAAAAGAAAAAAGAAGAAAAAGAAATGAACAAAGCCTACAAGAAGTATGGGATTATGTAAAAAGACCAAATCTACGTCTGATTGGGGTGCCTGAAAGTGAGGGGGAAAATGGAACCAAGTTGGAAAACACTCTTCAGGATATCATCCAGGAGAACTTCCCCAACCTGGTAGGGCAGGCCAACATTCAAATTCAGGAAATACAGAGAACGCCACAAAGATACTCCTCGAGAAGAGCAACTCCAAGACACATAATTGCCAGATTCACCAAAGTTGAAATGAAGGAAAAAATCTTAAGGGCAGCCAGAGAGAAAGGTCGGGTTACCCACAAAGGGAAGCCCATCAGACTAACAGCAGATCTCTCGGCAGAAACTCTACAAGCCAGAAGAGAGTGGGGGCCAATATTCAACGTTCTTAAAGAAAAGAATTTTCAACCCAGAATTTCATATCCAGCCAAACTAAGTTTCATAAGTGAAGGAGAAATAAAATCCTTTACAGATAAGCAAATGCTTAGAGATTTTGTCACCACCAGGCCTGCCTAACAAGAGATCCTGAAGGAAGCCCTAAACATGGAAAGGAACAACCGGTACCAGCCATTGCAAAAACATGCCAAAATGTAAAGACCATTGAGGCTAGGAAGAAACTGCATCAACTAACGAGCAAAATAACCAGTTAATATCATAATGGCAGGATCAAATTCACACATAACAATATTAACCTTAAATGTCAATGGACTAAATGCTCCAATTAAAAGACACAGACTGGCAAACTGGATAAAGAGTCAAGACCCATCAGTGTGCTGTATTCAGGAGACCCATCTCACATGCAGAGACATACATAGGCTCAAAATAAAGGGATGGAGGAAGATCTACCAAGCAAATGGAGAACAAAAAAAAGCAGGGGTTGCAATCCTAGTCTCTGATAAAACAGACTTTAAACCATCAAAGATCAAAAGAGACAAAGAAGGCCATTACATAATGGTAAAGGGATCAATTCAACAGGAAGAGATAACTATCCTAAATATATATGCACCCAATACAGGAGCACCCAGATTCATAAAGCAAGTCCTTAGAGACTTACAAAGAGACTTAGACTCCCATACAATAATAATGGGAGACTTCAACACTCCACTGTCAACATTAGACAGATCAACGAGACAGAAAGTTAACAAGGATATCCAGGAATTGAACTCATCTCTGCACCAAGCGGACCTAATAGACATCTATAGAACTCTCCACCCCAAATCAACAGAATATACATTCTTCTCAGCACCACATCTCACTTATTCCAAAATTGACCACATAATTGAAAGTAAAGCACTCCTCAGCAAATGTACAAGAACAGAAATTATAACAAACTGTCTCTCAGACCACAGTGCAATCAAACTAGAACTCAGGACTAAGAAACTCAATCAAAACCGCTCAACTACATGGAAACTGAACAACCTGCTCCTGAATGACTACTGGGTACATAATGAAATGAAGGCAGAAATAAAGATGTTCTTTGAAACCAATGAGAACAAAGATACAACATACCAGAATCTCTGGAACACATTTAAAGCAGTGTGTAGAGGGAAATTTATAGCACTAAATGCCCACAAGAGAAAGCAGGAAAGATCTAAAATTGACACTCTAACATCACAATTAAAAGAACTAGAGAGGCAAGAGCAAACACATTCAAAAGCTAGCAGAAGGCAAGAAAGAACTAAGATCAGAGCAGAACTGAAGGAGATAGAGACACAAAAAACCCTCCAAAAAATCAATGAATCCAGGAGTTGGTTTTTTGAAAAGATCAACAAAATTGACAGACCGCTAACAAGACTAATAAAGAAGAAAAGAGAGAGGAATCAAATAGATGCAATAAAAAATGATAAAGGGGATATCACCACCGACCCCACAGAAATACAAACTACCATCAGAGAATACTATAAACGCCTCTACGCAAATAAACTAGAAAATCTAGAAGAAATGGATAATTTCCTGGACACTTACACTCTCCCAAGACTAAACCAGGAAGAAGTAGAATCCCTGAATAGACCAACAGCAGGCTCTGAAATTGAGGCAACAATTAATAACCTACCCACCAAAAAAAGTCCAGGACCAGATGGATTCACAGCTGAATTCTACCAGAGGTACAAGGAGGAGCTGGTACCATTCCTTCTGGAACTATTCCAATCAATTGAAAAAGAGGGAATCCTCCCTAACTCATTTTATGAGGCCAACATCATCCTGATACCAAAGCCTGGCAGAGACACAACAAAAAAAGAACATTTTAGACCAATATCCCTGATGAACATCGATGCAAAAATCCTCAATAAGATACTGGCAAACCAGATTCAGCAGCACATCAAAAAGCTTATCCACCATGATCAAGTGGGCTTCATCCCTGGGATGCAAGGCTGGTTCAACATTCGCAAATCAATAAACATAATCCAGCATATAAACAGAACCAAAGTCAAGAACCACATGATTATCTCAATAGATGCAGAAAAGGCTTTTAACAAAATTCAACAGCCCTTCATGCTAAAAACGCTCAATAAATTCGGTATTGATGGAACGTACCTCAAAATAATAAGAGCTATTTATGACAAACCCACAGCTAATATCATACTGAATGGGCAAAAACTGGAAAAATTCCCTTTGAAAACTGGCACAAGACAGGGATGCCCTCTCTCACCACTCCTATTCAACATAGTGTTGGAAGTTCTGGCTAGGGCAATCAGGCAAGAGAAAGAAATCAAGGGTATTCAGTTAGGAAAAGAAGAAGTCAAATTGTCCCTGTTTGCAGATGACATGATTGTATATTTAGAAAACCCCATTGTCTCAGCCCAAAATCTCCTTAAGCTGATAAGCAACTTCAGCAAAGTCGCAGGATACAAAATTAATGTGCAAAAATCACAAGCATTCTTATACACCAGTAACAGACAAGCAGAGAGCCAAGTCAGGAATGAACTTCCATTCACAATTGCTTCAAAGAGAATAAAATACCTAGGAATCCAACTTACAAGGGATGTAAAGGACCTCTTCAAGGAGAACTACAAACCACTGCTCAGTGAAATCAAAGAGGACACAAACAAATGGAGGAACATACCATGCTCATGGAAGAATCAATATCGTGAAAATGGCCATACTGCCCAAGGTTATTTATAGATTCAATGCCATCCCCATCAAGCTACCAATGAGTTTCTTCACAGAATTGGAAAAAACTGCTTTAAAATTCATATGGAACCAAAAAAGAGCCCCCATTGCCAAGACAATCCTAAGTCAAAAGGACAAAGCTGGAGGCGTCACTCTACCTGACTTCAAACTATACTACAAGGCTACAGTAACCAAAACAGCATGGTACTGGTACCAAAACAGAGCTATAGACCAATGGAACAAAACAGAGTCCTCAGAAATAATACCACACATCTACAGCCATCTGATCTTTGACAAACCTGAGAGAAACAAGAAATGGGGAAAGGATTCCCTATTTAATAAATGGTGCTGGGAAAATTGGCTAGCCATAAGTAGAAAGCTGAAACTGGATCCTTTCCTTACTCCTTATACGAAGATTAATTCAAGATGGATTAGAGACTTAAATGTTAGACCTAATACCATAAAAACCCTAGAAGAAAATCTAGGTAGTACCATTCAGGACATAGGCATGGGCAAGGACTTCGTGTCTAAAACACCAAAAGCAACGGCTGCAAAAGCCAAAATTGACAAATGGGATCTAATTAAACTAAAGAGCTTCTGCACAGCAAAAGAAACTACCATCAGAGTGAACAGGCAACCTACAGAATGGGAGAAAATTTTTGCAATCTACTCATCTGACAAAGGGCTGATATCCAGAACCTACAAAGAACTCAAACAAATTTACAAGAAAAAAACAAACAACCCCATCCAAAAGTGGGCAAAGGATATGAACAGACATTTCTCAAAAGAAGACATTCATACAGCCAACAGACACATGAAAAAATGCTCACCATCACTGGCCATCAGAGAAATGCAAATCAAAGCCACAATGAGATACCATCTCACACCAGTTAGAATGGCAATCATTAAAAAGTCAGGAAACAAGAGGTGCTGGAGAGGATGTGGAGAAATAGGGACACTTTTACACTGTTGGTAGGATTGTAAACTAGTTCAATCATTATGGAAAACAGTATGGCGATTCCTCAAGGATCTAGAACTAGAAGTACCATATGACCCAGCCATCCCATTACTGGGTATATACCCAAAGGATTACAAATCATGTTGCTATAAAGACACATGCACACGTATGTTTATTGTGGCACTATTCACAATAGCAAAGACTTGGAATCAACCCAAATGTCCATCTGTGACAGACTGGATTAAGAAAATGTGGCACATATACACCATGGAATACTATGCAGCCATAAAAAAGGATGAGTTTGCGTCCTTTGTAGGGACATGGATGCAGCTGGAAACCATCATTCTTAGCAAACTATCACAAGAAGAGAAAACCCAACACTGCATGTTCTCACTCATAGGTGGGAACTGAACAATGAGATCACTTGGACTGGGAAGGGGAACATCACACACCGGGGCCTATCATGGGGAGGGGGGAGGGAGGAGGGATTGCATTGGGGAGTTATACATGATATAAATGATGAATTGATGGGTGCTGACGAGTTGATGGGTGCAGCACACCAACATGGCACAAATATACATATGTAACAAACCTGCACGTTATGCACATGTACCCTAGAACTTAAAGTATAATAAAAAATAAAAAATAAAAAAAATAAAAAATATAAAAGAGTTAAACATTTATTTAAAAAAATAATATTAAATAAACAGTTCCCCAACATTCGGTATCAACATTCAAGTACAAGAAAGTTACAGAACATCAAGCAGATTTAACCCAAAGAAGACCACCTTAAGGCACTTAACTGAACTCCCAAAGGTTAAGGATAAAGAAATGATTCTAAATGACGAGTTGATGGATGCTGACGAGTTGATGGGTGCAGCACACCAACATGGCACATGTATACATATGTAACAAACCGGCACGTTGTGCACATGTACCCTAGAACTTAAAGTATAATAATAATAATAATAATAAAAAGAAACGATTCTAAAAGCAGCGAGAGAAGAGATACAACTAGCATTCAGCGGAACTCCAATACAGCTGACAGCAGACTTTTCAGGGGAAAATGTACAGTCTGAGAGAGTGGCACGGCACATCTAAAAAGCTGAAGGAAAAGAAAAGAATAATGCATCTGGTAAAAAGTCCTTTAAACTTGATGGAGAAATAAGAACTTTTCCTGACAAACAAAAACTGAGGTATTTCATTAACACCAAACCTGTCCTACAAGAAATGCTAAAGGGAGTTCTTAACTTGAAAGAAAAAAGTGAGTGAACAATAAGAAATCATCTGAAGATACAAAACTCACTAGTAATAGCACATGGAAAAACACAGAATATTATAACCTGGTAATTATGGTGTGCAAAAATCTCAAATAGAAAGAGTAAACAATAAACCAATAAAAAATAACTACAACATATTTCCAAGACATAGACAGTAAAATAAGGAAGGAAGAGAAACAACAAAAAGTTGAAAAGAATGGTAATGGAGTTAAACTGTAGAGTTTTTATTATCTGCTTTGCTTGTTTCTTTGTTTATACTATCAATGTTAAATTGTCCATAGTCTAAAATGATGTGTTATATTATATTCAAGCCTCATGGTAATTTCAGATCAAAAAGCACACCACAGACGTACAAAAAGTAAAAAGCAAAAAATTAGATAATATTGCTACAGAAATCACCTTCACTAAAAGGAAGACAGGAAGAAAGAAAAGAACAATGAGACGACAAAAATCAATCAGAAAATAATAACAATGGTAGGAGTAAGTGCTTATCAATAATAACATTGAATGTACATGAACTAAATACTCCAATCAGAAGACAAACAGTGGATGAATGGATAAAGAAACAAGACAATGATCAGTGACCTACAAAAAAAAATACTTTACCTATAAAGATACATTTAGATAAAGATACATTTAGACTGAAAATAAAAGGATGGAAAAAGTTATTCCATGCCAATAGAAACCAAAAAAGAGCAGAAACAGCCTTACTTATACCAGACAAAAATAGATTTCAACAAAAAACTGTAGGAAGATATTAAGAAGGTCATTATATAATAATAAAGAGATCAATTCAGCAAGAGGATATAATTGGAAATACATATCCATGCAACATTAAAGCACCTAGATAAATGAAGCAAATATTAATAAGAGCTAAAGAAAGAGACATCAATACAATAATGGCCTGACACTTCAACACCCTGCTTTAGTAATTGGATAGACCTTCCAGACAGAAAATCAACAAAGAAACATCAGACTTAATCTGCACTATATAACAAATGAACCTAATAGATATTTACAGAAAATTTCATCCAACAGCTGCAGAATACACATTCTTCTTCTCCCCACATGGGTTATTTTCAAGGATAGACCATATGTTAAGTAACAAGTCTAAAAACATTCAAAAAATTGAAGTAATATTAAGCATTTTCTCTGGCCACAATGGAACAAACTAGAAATCAATTAAAAAATGAATTTCAGAAACTATACAAACACATGGACATTAAACAATATGCTCTTGAATGATCAGTAGGTCAGTAAAAATATTAAGAAGAAAATGGATAAATTTCTTGAAACAAATGATAATGGAAGCATAGCATAGCAAGACCTATGGAATATAGTAAAACAGGTACTATTACAAAAGGAAAATTTGTAACTGTAAGTGCCTACAAAAAAAAGCAGAAAAGCTGCCAATAAATAACCTAACAATGCATCTTAATTAACTAGAATAAAAAGGCCAAACCCAACTCAAAATTAAAAGAAAAGAAATAATAAAAATTAGAGTGGAAATAAATAAAGCTAAAATGAAGAAATGCAAAAGATCAATTAAACAAAAAGTTGAATTTTTGAAAAGTAAAACAATTGACAAAAATTTAGACAGGCTAACTAAAAAACAGAGAAGAAACAAATTAATAAAATCAGAGGTGAAAAAGGAGACATTACAAGTAACGCTTCAGAAAATCAAAGGATCATTAGTGGTTACTATGAGTAATTATTTGCCAACAAATTAGAAAACCTAGAGGAAATTAATTCTTAGACACACACAACATACCAAGAGTGAATTAGAAAAAAATCCAAAACCTGAACAGACCAATAACAAGTAACAAAATTAAAGTCATAATAAAAAAGTCTATAGGACCAGACAGAAAAATAGAGAAAGAACATTTCCAAACTCATTCTTTGAGGCTAGGATTACACTGATATCAAAACAAGACAAAGATACATTTAAAAAGCAAACTACAGGCCCATATTTGAGAATATTGATGCAAAAATTTGCAAAAAAACCTAGCAAACTGAATTAAACAATACACAAATAGGTAATTCATAATGACCAAGTGGAATTTATCCCAGGGATGCAAGGATGGTTCAACATGCAAATCAATCAGTGTGACATATCATATAAACAGAATGAAGGGGCCAGGTGCAGTGACTTGTGCCTGTAATCCTGGCACTTTGGGAAGCTGAGGTGGGTGGACCACCTGAGGTCCGGAGTTCAAAACCAGCCTGGCCAACATGGTGAAACCCCATCTCTATTAAAAATACAAAAATTAGTCAGGCGCTGTGCTGGGCATCTGTAATTCCAGCTACTGGGGAGGCTGAGGCAGGAGAATCGCTGGAACCCAGGAGGCAGAGGTTGCAGTGAGCTGAGATCATGCCATTGCACTCCAGCCTGGGTGACAGAGGAAGACTTTGTCTCAAAAAACAAAACAAAACAAAAAAACCAGAATGAAGGAAAAAATCCATATAATCATTTCCATTATGCTAAAAAATTATTTGATAAAATTTAATATTCTTTAATAATAAAAAACCCTTTGAAAACTGGGTATGGGATGAACATATTTCAACATAATAAGTCATATGTGACAGACCCACAGCTAGTTTCATACTAAGTGGGGAAAAACTAAAAATCTTTCCTCCAAAATCTGGAAGATGACAGGAATATTCAATTTTACCACTGTTATCCAACATAATTCTGAAAGTTCTATCTGGAGCAATCAGACAAGAGAAAGCAATAAAAAGCATCCCAACTGGAAAAGAAGTCAAATTATCATTTTTGTTGATGATATCATCTTATATTTGAAAAAACATAAAGACTCCTCTGATAGAATTTCAATGTGTGTTCCCTCCCAAATTTCATATTTAAATGTAATTCTCAATGTTGGAGGTGGGCCTGGTGGAAGGTGATTTAACCATCGGGGTGGATTACTCATAAATGGCTTAGCACCATCCCATTTGGTACTATCCACATGACAGGGAGTGAGCTCCCATAAGATCTGGTCATTTAAAAGCGTGTAACAACTCGCCCCTCTGTTTTTCACTCCTGCTTTTTGCTCTGTGATGTGCAAAATTCTGCTTCAACTTCTGCCATGACTGTAGACTTCCAGAGGCCTCCCCAGAAGTGCATGCCAGTGCTATGCCTTCTCTAAAGCCTGTAGAATCATGAGCCACTTAAACCTCCTTTTTAAAAAATAAATTACCATCCCAAAGTGCTGGGAATTACAGGTGATGAGCCACTGCGGCCTGGCCAGTGTTTTCATTTTAATTGTTGGAGAACTTTTATTTCTTGGTAAATTCCCACCACATTTGTTTTATTTGGGCTTTGCAAAGTGATTACTTTTTGAATTCTTTTTTTTTTTTTTTTTTTTTTTTTTTTTGAGACGGAGTACTCGCTCTGTCACCCAGGCTGGAGTGACAGTGGCCGGACAATCAGCTCACTGAAAGCTCCAAGCCTCCTGGGTTTCGCCTTCTCTGCCTCAGCCTACGAAGTAGATGGGACTACCAGGGCCCGCCACCTCGACCGCTGTTGAGCCCTAGTTTTTTTTTGTATTTTATTTAAGAGACGGGGTATCACATGTTAGCCAGGATGGTCTCGATTTCCGACTCGGTGAATCCACACGTCTCGGCCTCCCAAGTGCTGGATTACGGCTGAGCCACCCGCCGCCTCCGGGCCTACTTTTGAATTTTTCACATTTGGGACTGTTGGCGCATACGAGAAATCCTACTGATTTGTATATGTTGATTTTGTATTCTGCAAATTTACTCAAGTTATTTACTTCTAATAGCTTTTGTGGTGGATAATTAGGCCATTCTCACATTGCTAGTAAAAATAATCGGTGATGGTTATATTTATAAAGGAAATAGGTTGTAATTGGCTCATGGTTTCTACAGGCTGTACAGAAAACATAGCACTTATGCTTCCAGTGAAGCCTTTGACACTGACATCAAGGTGAAAATAAATCCAGTGCTTGCACATCCCATGGTTAAGTGCAAGGGCAGGGGGAAGTAGTAACACACTTTTAGATAACCAACTCTCATCAAACTACTATTTGAGATGGCACGAAAGGAAATGATGCCAAACTGTTCATGGAAATTTACTGCCCTCATGATTCAAATCACCTCCCACTAGGCCCACTTCCAGCTTGGGATTACATTTCAATATAAGATTTTGTGGGAACACACATCCGAACACAACATCAAAATGATTTTGCCACTGGCCATTCTAAATCTCATATCCTTCTATATGTTCAAAATACCAATATGACTTCCCAAATAATCCCCAAGTCTTAATCATTTCAGCCTAACTCAACAAGTCAAAAGCCTCATACTAAGACAAGCAGTTATTCCTCCTAAAGCCTGTAAATAAAAAAACCAAATTAGGTAATTCCAGGATACAAATGAGGCATTGGCATTGGGTAACTACTCCTATTCTAAAAGGAAGAACTCAGCAAAAAGAAAGAGGCCACAGGACCCATGCAAGTCTGAAAACCAGAAAAGGGAGTTATTGAAATTGTAAGGCTCCAAAATAATTCCTTTTGACTCTATGTCCCATTTCCAGGGACACACTAATGCCTGGACGTTAGACCTTGTGGCTTTGCATGTTCAGCCCCACAGATGCTCTCATGGTGGATTGTGCTATGTGGCCTGGGTTTGTGTGCTTCGGCTTTTCAGGTTGCAAGGTGCAAGCTGGAGCTATATCTAACCTGGGGTCGGGGACAGTGATCTTCTCCTCACAGATCTACTAGGCCATGCCCAGTGGGGCCCGCATCAGGACTGTAACCCTACATTTCTTTCTCTGCATTGTTTTAGAGAGGTTCTCCATGAGGGCTCCACCCTGCAGCATGTTCTGGCAGCCCACACCTGGCTTTTTTATAATTCTTTGTAGAAAGGTAAGAGCTCCCAAGTGTCAACGCTCATTTTGTATACCCACAGACCAAAACACATATGTAAGTTACACAAGGCTATGGCTTGCACCCTCTGAAGCAGTGACTGGAGTTGTATTACTGAGTCAATTGTGCTACAACCTGGAGCTGGGCAGTTGGCAGGATGCAGGGAGCCTGTTCCAAGGCTTACCCAAGGCCGCAGGTTCTGGGGCCTGACCCCAGAAACTATTCTCTTCTTTTAGGCCTCAGGGCCTTTGATGGGGGGCCTGCTTTAGATTTCTAAAATACCTTCAATTCCTTTTCCCATTGTCTTGGCTACCACACTTGCTGGTTTTTTTGTTTTGTTTTGTTTTTAGATTTATACAATACTCTAAACAAGTGGTGCTGCCACAGCCTGCTTGAGTTCCTTCTTATAAAAGGTTCTTACTTTTCTGCCACATGACTATGCTGAGATTTTCAAGCTTTTACACTATGCTTCCGTGAAGTAACAAATAAGTTTAGTAACTTACTTTTTTTTGCTCCAACATGTGAGATAGGTTTTTAGAAGCAGCCAGGCCACATCTTGAATGCTTTGCTTCTTAGACATTTTTCCAAAGAAAACCTAATCATCACTTTCCAAACTCAAATTTTTATATCCACATACAGCATGACCAAAATTCAGCCAACCACTTTGCTAAGACAACATGCATGACCTTTGTTTCGGTCCCTAATAAGTTTCCAATTTTCATCTGAGACCTTCTAGGCCAGCCTCACTGTCCAGATAAACTATCAGCATTTGGTCACAGCCATTCACCAGTCTCTAAGAAAATCTCAACTATTGCCTCTTTTCTGTCTTCTTCTGAGTCCTACAGACTTTCCAACCTCGGCCTGTTTAACCCAGTTACAAAGCTGATTACATTCGGTATTCTATAAACATTTTCCACTTCCTTGTTTTTGTTTTGGCCAATTTTGTAGAAAGCTATTTTGCCATCATTATAAATACCGAGAGTGT